>NC_090892.1:57738677-57748677 GCF_036669925.1 Montipora capricornis | reverse complement strand
AAAAAAAAGGAAACTCAGATGGAGGGGGACGAAAAGTAGTCAATAATAATTATTTTCAGAACACGTTTACACATAACTAGTAACTGAATGATAAAAAAAAACATAGATCACACATGTACATGAAATTTAAACGAACATTAAATTCATGTCTCATTTATTACCAGTCAGTGTTATCGACAGCATCTCCAAATCCTGGAGTATCCACGACAGTCAATCTCAGCCTCACTCCTCCCTCTTTCATCTCAACAGTTGAAGGCTTCACCTGAATTTGCAAAAACACTCAGTAAATTTAAGGTAATTGTAGTTGCCTGGTAACAGCTGAAAGGAAAACTGAAAAATCAGAGACCTACAGAAGGCAGGATTTGAACCTATGACCTTTGAATCACTGGAGAGAATAATGTGCACAGAGCTTCTCCATGCACGACCTTTCGATTACTGCATGAACTACAGTGTATCATTGACACAATAATAAATAATGATTTATTTATTTCTAGTGTGCCTGTTCCATAAGATGATCAAAAGTCTTTAATATGGCCCTTATTGAGTGCAGCTCAATAATTATAATGGAAGTGCACTCCATAGTTTGGGTGCTGCAGAACTTTTAAAGGGGTTTAGTCACTAAACTAAGTTCAGGTGTTCATAATCTTATGCTAGACTGCTTTGCTTGAAAATGTTAAACAGTGGCACATTTAATTTCCATTCATGCACTGAGGGTATACAAGATGGTTTATAGCTCTGTTCATTAACATAGGTTTTTCATTGAAGTGACACTCACAGCAACTGTCTTTTTCAGTCTTTCCTCCGAACTGGGATAAGCAGCTGGGGTGTAGATATCTGTTAGAAACAGCGAGTTGAGAAGTGTTGATTTACCTAGACCACTTTCACCTTTAAAAAAAAAAAAAGAGCAAGAAGGAAACTTACTAACAGTAACAAAGACAGAATGTGATAAGGAGCAATTTAACAAAAAACCAGGTACAACCAATTTTTTTAAACTCAAACCTTGAAGAATGACAGAAATGTAATATTGTGATAGACTACAAAATTTATCATTTAAAATAGATCTAACCAAGCTTTGAGCAACCTGGGTCAGTCACAATGCCAAGCAAACAACATTGACACTTGGGGAGCTCGAGAGAGAGCAGTGATGCCATACAACACTGGTACTGATATTGGTGTCAGGTCAGCGGTTGGAAAGTAAAGAGGAGTTCTTTCTTGCTCTGTAAATTTGTAGACTTTTTTCCCATTTGTTTACAATCTGTGTTTAAGTGTTTGAAGTTTCTAATAACTTGGGGGACGAGCCCCTTACGAAGAAATTGCTTGAAGATGTCCTTGATGCAAAATTATTGCCCTTAAACACTAAAATCGATCAGTTATCTGACAAGAGGGCCGAATTTCAACAGTTTTCATTATCAAATAAATTTTCTCTTTGAATGTGACAATGTGCCTTCTTTCTTTATGATTTATTTGCTGCATTAAGGACTAAGTGTAAGTTATGGTTTTAGATAGGTAGGTAGATAGTTTGGTAGCCGATTGTACAGTACTGTAGTTTTGTTCTGTTGTGTGTGTTATACTTGTGTGTCCAACCTGTCTTTCAAATTAGACTTTTTCACTTTGGCTTCCTTCTTTCATTAGCTTTCACAGTTATTAAGGTAGCCATTAATCTTTTTATAATTTAATTTTCTTCATTACAAATTTGTTCTGTTAGGGAAAAGGGTAATAAAGTTGTTGTTATTGTGTTAACTGTATGAAAACTTTTCTTCCTAAGGTATTGTTCTTCAGAATCCACTGTTACCTTTTTGTCTGTGTGTTCAGTAAGGCCCCCTAATTTATTTCCCACTCTTCCACCTCGAATAGTTTTCTTTGCAAAGATAAATCCCTTCACCTATAGCACACATTTTGCTCTTTTCACTTTGAAATTTCCCTTTTAATACACAGCAAAACATAACAAAACCAGGAGACCTTTTTCCATCATCAAGTTATTTAGAGGTATAGGGTAGATCCCTCAGCAGATGACCTCACAAACTTGTTCTGAGATGCCAACATTTGCAAAAATGCCAACTAAAATAATAATTAATACATTTTATTTTTCAATTTTCAACCTTTAAGTGCCCGTAACTTACTCCATTTACTTATAGACCATTTACCTATAGACTCTATAGCAAACACGTTTCACTTTTTTCAATTTGAAATTCAAAAAATTAAAACCTAACAGAACCAGGAGACCAAGCTAGTTACAAGTAGAGGCGTGCTAGGTGTATCGCTGAGAGGATAATACCGGTAATAATAATTATTATCACAAACTATTTCAATTGGTAAAATTAATTTCAACTGCAATGCAAAGAAGTTTATGACAGCCTTTCAGGGATAGACCCACTGTGACAGCACTCCCTCTCTTTCGGCCATGGGTCAAAGCATAATATCTATCTATATCACCATTCTATATGTTCCAGCACTTTGCAAAGTCCCTTTTTGACTTATGGCTGTTTCTGCTTAGGTGGCCTCATACGCGTAAGTATTAAATCTTTTAGAGACATCACTGCCAAGCCGGCCACTTCTGCTGGAGAGAACAGGACAGCCACAACACTGAGGACTTCATCCCCTATTTTTTTGAATAGTGTGTGGGTTTTTTAACGTCCCACAGGGAACTTACGAACATAAAAGATATTTGTGAGACAGGGCCAATCATTTATAGTCCTTCTCTGAGAACACTTAAAAGTCTTCTCATTCACTTTTCCTCAGTTATTTTAAGATCTTGAGTGTTGATCCGGCCAGGGTTTGAACCCTCAACCTCCCGAATGACAGCCCGATGCTCAACCAACTGAGCCACCGGTACGCGGCTAAGTCTCTGAAAAGACTGGGAGTTCACATAGATGTATGTTTTAGCCAACATTTGAGAAAACTCGCAATCAAGACAAGTAGATTTCATGCTTGGAGGAGCAACTTTTCAGACCACTTAGCCAATACTCCTGCCCTCAATTAGTCAATAATTTGAAGTATTTAAAAAATTATATGTCTGGAGTGAGGAGACAAAAAAAGTTACAATATTTTTCTGCTTGTAACTACAAAAATAATTATTTAATAAACCTAGGCAAGGGAAGGAAGCACTCCAGGTGCCTAAGTGGGCCAAGAACTTGGCTTGCCCAATGGGCAAGTTAACTTCTTCCTAGGCCTGGTAATAACCCTTCAAGTTGACTTTTGCCAAATAAAAAGAATTTTGAGGTAAAAGGCTGTTCAAATCGGGAGGCAATATCTAAAGAATCTACAGGCTGCATTTTGGCAATGTCCATCAGAACAATGTATAAATTTACAGCAAAACTAATATCAATGTCAAATATAATTTCCAGTTTGCTGCATTACATGTACGTACAATAGCATCCTACATCTACATGTAGTAATAAAAGGACAGAAATTGCCTTACACCAATATAAATCATAAATCTCTTTCAGAGAATATTGCTTGTATTTCACTTTGTACAAAGAATGTAAGTTATTTTTATCTCAATATTTTAAAAATATTATTGTGAGCTTTGAAGAAAGAGGGTCATGAAGGGAAGAGGGGAGGAGGAGAGGGGGGGAGGGGGCACTCCTACTAAAATCCCAGCGGGAGTTATGATAGGCAAAATATAATTTTAGAGCATGGATATGTTGTATGAAGCAGTTAATAATAAGTCTCAAAATGAAACTTGAGATCATAAAGACAGTGTGAGGTACAATATACTGCATGGGATTCATTCCCAAAGTGTCCACTGAAAGAGGCCTGCTATCACCTGGCACATACATGTAGAAGCATTCTGACCAGTGTAGTCTCCCATTTCTCTGCCCTCTTCACTAGACTCACAACAATCACTGGGGTGAAGATCTTGCAAATCAGTAGGGACCTTTCAGTTCCTGTCCCTGACACATTTACCAGTAATGGCACCTTGTCCAATACCTTATCTGAGGTTCTTCTTTTTGCATGAGTCAGTGACAGTGGGTTCAATTTGTGCTAGTCAAGCCGTATTAGATGTAGGGATGTGGTGGGTAGGGGGCTTTGAGGTTCAAAAATACGTCTGTTGGCATCAGGAAGGTCCTCACTCTCATATGGAAGTGACAAGGAATGCAAGAAGACCACATGAAATATTTGATATCAGGAATTTTGAGCAGAACTAATACGTGACAACCTCTGACAATTTACGGCAAATCCCATTCTCGCCAAGGACTCATTCCCATTAACAAAATCCCAGTCCCAGTAATTGAATCTCATTTTCCCACCAAAAAATCAGGTCAATCCCAGCTCCCATTTTACCCCTTCAAGAAAAATATGTTAATATTTAAGCTTAAGAAAAATCTTTAAATTAAGAAGTTCATTGAGCTTGCTGCCAAAAGAAGATCACAAAAAACAAGGAATTTTGTTACCTGCAATAGGATGAGACAATAGAATGGCAGATTACAACAAACAATTTATTATAATTGCAAAAACAGGCCAGAGTGGTGAATCAAAAAGAAATTAAAAAAGGTTGTACAAAACAGGCAGAATGTTTAGAAAACTGCAAATTGTTTTGGATATGGCCAACTTTAATTTCCTTGCACTGGAAAAATGAAAGGAGAAATAATTTTGAAATGAGAAAATTTAAACAATTGCAAATAAAATACCTAAAGCTGGTTTAATTTGTGTTTACTCAGACGCCCTGACACAAACGTCTCAAGTGTTTCTCTTCAAAGAAATGCAACTCTTAACAAAGGAAAATATTTTGAGAAGCGAAATTAGATCTAGATGCACCCTTGGTTCAAAGGAGAATTCAAATATTTTGAAACTCCATGGTCCTGTGTAATTCATCCTGATCCACTCCTCTTTTTTTCAGAGTTAATAATTAAACTTGCTTCTTTCAACAAACCGTGTGGGTGACTACACCTGCATGTGGTACAATTAATCAATTTGGAGGCAAACGTTGGGATCTGGCTTGGCGTCATTTTGAAAGTGTGATCGACTCCTAATTTGCGTGGTAGAAAATTGCAAGCTTGCCAGTTCTTCTATGAAACATAAATATCAAGAGCCGATTAAATGCGCAGGAAACTGTGAAATATTGATTAGAGTGACCTCTGGTTATCAAAGAAGCAAGTACAACACGCAAAATGCAGCGGTAAAATAAATTGATAAATTTGTCAACAGGTCTCACTGCAATACAAACACTTCTTCATGGATGTGAGGTTTTTAAATATCCAGACAAACAAAGTTATCTGCATTCAATCGCATGCAATATTATCATTCGAAAATGAAAAACCCCAGCTCTGAACAAAAATTTACTTCAACACCGATTAGCATTGATCTGTAATTTAAGCCAACATGTCAGATCTCAATTCGTCTTTACATGAATAAACTAACGTGAGTTGGCCGGTCAAGGCGCCAACCGGAAGACAAGTTAAATTTTAGCTTACAACAAAACAAAAATATACGTATTGCATAAGCGTGAAATGACCAGTTATAACTTCACTTTTGAAGGCGGGGTGAAGCTTATATTGACGAACAAGCAAGTAAATGAAACTTATACAGGGATTATGGCAATCTCCCATCGATCGTTCATTCATAATACACTTTAAATAGGAAATACCTAAAGCAGTTTTGACAAAGCCGCGATTTAAATCCACAATAAACGAGATGAAATACGTGCCACGCGCTTCAATCAGCTTCAACAGAAGGGGAAATCGTTCGCTGACAGAAGGAAATAGTCTTCCATTCCACGCTTGAGAATTCACAAAGAGTACGTTATGAAGTTAGCCAAGTTTTACTCTTTGTTAGAAAATAAATAAAAGTTGGTATTTTTTCAAAAACATCCCCAATTTACTCCAACTTGAGTATGCCTGACAAGTTTCGATTTTAAAGACCGGTTAAAATGAAATGCCCGCAACAACAATATGTTTTGTTGAAGACATTTCTCTTCCGCTCAAATTAATGCGAGTAGCTAGGGCTAGGAATGATGCGACTTACCTACGACCATAACGGTGAATTCAAATCCTTTCTTGACACTTTTGCGAAATACTTGATTTGGAAGATTCGCAAATCCAACATAGCCCTCCATTCCTTTTGCACTCTGTAAAACAGAACGAGGAAACAAAAACGGTCTAACAAAACAGCACACAAGAGAAATCGGCACGATGGGTAACAAATGCATGCACTTACCGCTTTGGACGGAGATTTTTTTATTGCAGCCATTGTATCGACACGGAGTTCATTCGTCAGGGATAGAAGGCAAAAGAAAGTTTACATTAGTGCATGAGGAACCGAAACGTTTTAAATTAATGATGGAAGAATGTTCACCACTATCTGGTGAGCTGTGGTACTCCCCCAAGCCAGACACAATCCCAAACAGGCAAAAGTTTCCCGCACAACCGAAAACTCTTCGACCGAATCAAGCCACAAAACACCCACAATGCCAAATATAGTACAACTCTTCACTGCGAAATACGAATAAATTACCAACCCATCGTTAAGGAGGAATATTCCGTTCAAATGCACTTTCCAAGACGAACACAAAAAAACACGCCTTTCAAATCGTTCTGTGTTATTTCATTTCATAACTCGCGTGTGACATTACGCATGCGCACATGCATTAATGAAACCGGAAGTGAATTTCTCCTGTCACACAACAATAGACAATGTACAGCCCATGCACACGAAAAAGCGAGTTTTTCTTTTTCCTTTCTTTTTCATGAGCCTCCCTTTACGTTTACCTTCTCAACATGGAAAAGTGCTTAACAATACGAAGCTCGTATCGCCACTTGTTGATTGTTGATGCAAAACCTCCAATGACAGGTGTTTGTAGGAAAACTTGGAAAAACATCTGCTCAAAATTTGAATCCTTTCATCAATTACATGGATTCAGTACTCCAAGGTTTGAATAATAAGGTTGTAAATAATGTAGGACTCCCACCAACAAAGCTTCATTTCTGAGAAAAGAAATACTTCAACATCACCGCGAGGGACTCGGAGAATTGTTATTATGATTATGCCACCCGATCTTCAAACAGTTGTGTGTAATTGAAAAGCGGGGCTTCACCACAAAC
The DNA here is from genome assembly GCF_036669925.1 of Montipora capricornis. Classification (NCBI taxonomy): domain Eukaryota; kingdom Metazoa; phylum Cnidaria; class Anthozoa; order Scleractinia; family Acroporidae; genus Montipora; species Montipora capricornis. The sequence continues at coordinate 57,741,637 of NC_090892.1, read as the reverse complement.
TGAATTATCTCAATAAACTTTATTCAAGTTGGAAATACTCATGTCTTTGAACGAAATGTAGCCGTAATCGCCCTCGACTTATCACTTGCCGATTAATCCTTGATTTTGCTTGTCCGTAAATTCTCCGTTTTCAGTACGTCACTTCAGCAATTGCTGCCTCATTGGCCCGCGTAGCTTCAGAAACGCTCTCTATCTAACGCTAATCTTACAGCTTCTGTTATTGGCTCATCAAAAGATCCTGAATATCTTTTTGTTCTTCTTGCCGTTCATCGCTTTCCCTCTATTATGTAAACTACAACTGAATAAACAGCGAGGCGAGTGCATGAAAAGGTTATTAACAGACTTTTTAGTAAGAATAGCACGATGTTCAGTAGCCCACTCCTTTTCAGATGACCAAAATGAGTTAGCTTTTGTCTTCTCACAAAGTTCTCTGGCCATGTCTTATTTACTTCACCGTTCAGTAGTCTCTCCACAAAATCTTTAGAGTTTTCCTAGGACAATTCGTTTATCCGTTACAGTAATATCAATAATAATCCCTTTATTAAGGTCAAGTGAAGTCGCAAGCTTGTCCAGTCGAGCACAACTACCGGTACCTTACTCAGGCCCGTAGCTGGAGTATTTCAAGGGGGATTCGTATCCATTTGTCTGGCGAAAACCGTTTAGCTTAGGGTGGGGGTAGGGAAGAAAAAGCGCTTTTAATCAAACGTCAGTTTGGATCGCTCTAGTATTGTAAGTCCCTTAATTCCCTACTATCAAGAGAAAATGAGGGGACAGAGAGGGAGGCTCAAGGCGTTGGCCGGGATATGTTATGTCCACGAAAGTTATTTTTAGACGAGCGGAAGTCTTTGTTCTAGGGGAAGTCTGTCTTCCGAGACGTTCGCATGCAGTCTTGCTTCGCTCTCAGGTTCTTAGTGAAAAGAGAAAATGATGGAGCACGTGGAAGGCTGATGAATATATATTTTCTTTCAAACATCGGACCGAGGTTGGCCTGCATGCGGACGTCTCGGAAGACTTCCGCTCGTCTAAAAATAACTTTCGTGGACATGACATATCCCAAGGGCTGGACCGGGAGCCTCCTTCTCTGTCCCCTCATTTTCTCTTGCTACTATACAATAAGCTAGTGCAATTATTGGTATAACACTAACAGTCCGTATCACAACAAGGGGCCACAGTAACATTAAGTGTCACAGCAAATTTGATAGCTGTACCATTTGCGGATGCATGGTAGCAAAAAGCTCCACCACTTCTTCAAGGTCTATTTGCATGTCGTAATGGGTATGCATAAGTGCAAGTGACTCTAATCTGTTCTCGCTCATCGTGCATCGCATATAGGTGTTTAACCTTCGCATCGCGCTGAAGGACCTTTCGCACTCGCAGCTAGTTACGGGCAAAGTGGATAGTATTTTGAGCCGCAGAGTGAATACGTTGGGAAATTCGTCGTCGTCGCACTGCTTCAGGGCTGTGGTACACGAGCCCGGGAGCTCTTCCTCCTCTACATACTTGATTCTCCACCGCCGAAATTCTGCCGGGAAGAGCTGTGGAGATGGAAGATCGTCCTTGTACATATCAACGACCCCTTGTAACTCTTGCGACTTCGTTTGATTCTCGTTCATTACAGAGGGAACCAAAGCAAGCAGCCTTGAGGCTTGGACGGTGACGGCATCGAAGCGCTCTCCTAGCTGCAAAATGATGTGGTCAAGAAATGGAGCAGCCACGTTGATCCGATAATACTCCTTTGCTGTTGGAGCTGGAGCGTTGGCGCGATGACGTTGCCTGCCAGCAACTCTGGGAGCTGTTGGCGCCACTCCCACCTTAGCTGCCATTGCCATTGCCTTCTCATACGCATCATCATACATCTCGTCCATATCGGCGCGCATGTCCTGGTACGACTTGAGCACACTCGAAACCATCGTGAAAGCCTTGAAAATGTCATTGCTCTTCCGTTGCAACTTCGTTGTTAGAGCACTCATGTGCGACAGGTAGAGGTATCCAATGACAAAAGTCACGACAAATTCAAAGTTCGTAATGGCTTGTAGTAGTCCAGAGGCATCCCTCTTAGTGGCTGTGTTCCAGCATCCATAGAACTGGGCTGCACAGTCGTCGTGGTGTAGATTATGTGCCATGACTTCCAAAACATACACGACATACTCGAAGGATTCATAAAAATGCTCGTACGCTTCAGACATCTTTTCCGGCATCTGGTCGTACAAAGAGTTATAAGAGGCTTTTTCCGAAAACATAACAGTGAAAACAACAAATACTTTATTTTGAATAGGCTAGCGCAAACGCAATCCTGACAATCCAAGAGTCGGCGTTCGGTTAGGTCGGCAACAATAAAAAAAAAAATTTGGGCCTCAAGGGGGGTTCTTTCGAATCCCTCGAACCCCCCCCCCCTTATATTTATATGCTTGCTGGATCATGCATATGAAGTGCTGTTAGCAAATATCAAAATGGAACGCAAAAGGTGGCCAGAAAAGCTCATAATATGGGGAGGTCTGGAAGCCAGTATGATGTCATGGTAACAGAACTGTTAAGCTCATATTGTGGAGACTTACTGCATAAAATCAAAAATTTCTGATACAAATTGGCTGAGATATCTCTTTTCATCATATTGGAACAAAATTTGGTTGAGTGTATGACGTCATCACTTGCCTAATTTACATATTTTAAAAACTCGAATATCTCTGGAACGAAAAGAGATATTTGAAAAACGTAAACAGCATTTTTCTTCTCACGCAGACTACTTGTTTATGTTTCAAAATGGCTTAGATAGGAAAGATGCGATTTTCGTCATGGTACCACTTCAAATAGTAGTAAATATTTTCATAAGTAAATATTTTAATTCATAAGTAAGTACTACTTATTTATTCGTAATAAGTAATTAAATAAGCAGTAAATATTTTCATAAGTAAATAATGTAATTCATAAGTAAGTACTACTTAATTTATTCGTAGTTTTAG
>NC_090892.1:57728677-57733677 GCF_036669925.1 Montipora capricornis | reverse complement strand
GTCAGACCCCCCCCCCCCCCCAAATCCCATCCTTCCTTTTTACAGATCTATGGTTGTGTCTCCTAAATGCTTAAATTGACTCTTCACTTTGAAACATAAACATATGTTTTTGTCAGGTGATAGGAATGTAACTGGGCTTCAGAATGATGGAATGACAGCTGACCAGTTAAGGCAACACATTGAGAATTGGATGAGTAAATTGCATGTAACTGTAAAGTTTGATCCATCAGAAGCACTCAAGCAACTGGAAAATCTGGGACTTCTTGTGACAAAACAAAGAGGTATTGCAATAGCTACCAATATTCTACTATCCCTAGGGTAGAGGTGACGAGAAAAAAGGAGCATTAACTGGGCTCTTTCCTGTTACAAGGGAGTTGAAAAAGGTGATTAGAGCACGAAGGATCACAGAAAGTAAGAGGCACGAGCCACAGGCAAGTGCTTCTGATGACTTCTTTTCCTGGTTGTATTTTACCACTTTCTGTTCTCACAACAAGTTTGTCAAACCACCATTAATTTCATTTTCTCTGTGGTGTTGTCAGCACAGTGCATAATTGCACCAAATTAACAAACATAAGCTACCGGTAACATAAGAAGTGCTTAATATACAAGCTCTCTGCTTTTGGCTGCTAAAGGCATATGGTTTACTCTGGTTAGCCCAATCTCAAACCATGCAGTTGTAAATATCTTTTAATAGAGAATCACCACTTTCTTGCACTCTCAGCTCCCTACAAGACTAACAGTATTTACTGATTTTGAGAGAGAGGAATCCTCTCTAAAATAAAAAAATCACCTCTGCCAGAGATCTTTGCCACCTGCATAAGAAGGTAATTGTGAAGAAGAGCTCCCCAAAAATCCTGTCGGCCGACTGTCGGTCAACTGTCGGCCGACAGTTGACCGACAGTCTACCGACAGCTAACCAACAGGTTACCGATCGGTTAAGAAAAAAGAAAAATTGTGGTAAAAACGAGCAGTTAACGTGACATTCCGTAATGGTGATGTATGACTCGACAGACTTCACCTACTTACCGATCAACTGTTATCAGTTGTTATCAGATGCATATAGGATATATCACTTGCGTGATTTACAACACACCAGACAATCTAAGAATCGCATTGGAAGATAATTTAATCGAAAACTCTGCTAAAAACTCTGAAAACCATAAGCTACGTATCAATACATAGTTAGTAGACGAGACAAACACTTTCCTTCAAATCGCCCTACAATGCAACGCGGCCTCCTATGTTATGTCATGTATGTATGAATGATGTTTACAATGCGGGCAAGTATTTTGGGGAGCTCTTCTCCACAATTACCATCAAAGAATGCCAGTTTCTCAACTTCTTGTTTATTTCCCTTATCTTTGTCATCTGCAAAACATTTGGTTAACCCTGCAATGTGGCTTAATGATGTCCGGAAAAGATATAGCTGATTTAAATTGGATGACAATGTAAAAGCTTACAGAACAAGTGCCCCTGTTATTAAAAAAAATCATTTCCTTTTTTTCTTCAGATTTTGATTTTGTGTTTGCTTAACCCCTTACTGGCAAAAATTTGAGCTTTGATTTTTGTCCAAAGACTGTTTACTTTGAGTGTAAGTTTTATATTTCATGGTCCGCCATTGCTCACGTTCAAAACTGACCGATTGGACCTGAAAGGGTTGGATCCAGGGAAAAGTAACGTCAAAGGCTCACTAGCTTAAAATTTCAGCATGTGAATGCAGCTTATTATATATGCAAACCATGAATATAAAAGTCTGAAAGCACAAAACTGACTTGTATTAATTCTGTGGTGTACACACACATTGCATTCTTAAACTAGCGAGCCTTTGACATCATTTTCTCATTGATCCAGCTCTCTCAAGAACTTAAAGTTAGTAATGGCGGACCATTAAATAGTAAAATTCTAGTTAAAATAAACAGGTGTCTTTTCGAAAGGCTTAAAACTTTGGTTGCTTAGTGTTTAGTTGACATAATTTTGAAATCCAAACTACAGTAAGAAAAATAAGAATTGATATTTTGGTCACAGGAGCACTTTAATTAAAGTTCTTTTTATTTTTATGGGGTCATACATATTTGCAAATTCTTGTAACACAGAGTTCTAAACATTTTTCTTTCAATACTTTCCATTACTTTTTTGGGTTTTGCGGCCAGGTGCACATGTCCAGAGGCATAATCCTTTTTAATGAAAATTCCATGAAGAAAAAAAAAGAGACCAACATTTTGATATTTTCAGGTGAGCAGCAATGGTTGAGTGTTCCACCAGTGTATGATGCATTCATGCAGCTTCCAAGTCCAAAGCAATCTACAGAGATACCACCTGAAAGAACTGAAGAGCTTGGTGTTGAAGAACTAACCGATGTGATGACTGAAGAAGAAAGAGAACAGATACAAGACAAACAGAGAGAAGAACTGGAACAGAAGAAACTGAGCTGGGATTAAAAACTATTATTAGAGGAAAAAAATTTATGCCAACTTTGTCTGTTTTAATTGCCATTGTCTTAATTTTAATATATGATGTATTAATATGAAATACATTAGTCACTGGAAAAGTGTATCCACTTTTTATTGTAAAACATTTTTCTACATATATATACAAAAAAAGAAGAAAAATAGAACAGCTGCAGTTATTACGTTTTAAACAGCACAATCAATGGGTGTAAATGGTCAAGTGGGTCAATGACTTCTATTTCAATTTTTATGCATTTCACTATTCTAGATTTACTGATTCTTTACATCATTAACGTCCACTTAGAGAAAATGACTACTTTTTGTCTTTGAAATTTGTTGCTTGTGGTGATGTTCCATTCTTAAAATAATAAATTGACATCATTGTACCAGAGAAAGCAATGATTTTATCCCATAACACATGTGTATTTACAGGGAAAAGTCATTGTAGTGAATGTAATGTAGATGGTTTGAATCCCTCTCTGAGAACCTTTTTGTATCCATTCTCATCCCATAGCCTGCAAGCAAGCATGCTAGTGGGGGGAGGCAACAGCTCTCAAGAAATGTGCGAGGACATTTAATTCTCCATTCTTCTTGCCTGCTTTGCTGGCACCATAGGCGGCCCAAGCTTGCGTTATGTGCGAGACGTGATGCAACAACACTGTTCTAGATAACTTTTTTTGTTTTTTGAGTTAGTTTCATGACAGGAGAAAAGAAGCGAAAAGTTATCAATGAATGAACAAAATAAAGTAAGTTACCTCACCTTTTTAATTTTGTTTAATTTGTTTTTTCTGGCTTTTAAAATCTGTTTTGGGATGTTCTTGTTTCCTAAGATGAAGATTACATAAGCTTCTGAAACTTTGACAGTCATGTCTCACATGTTTCTCGAGCTTGGGCTGCAAATGCCGGCACACGCTGGCAGCTCTGGCACCAGAATACTTGTTTGATAACCCATATAAGTGAGCCTGCTTGTAGTGGTCGCAAATTGAGCTCCACCTTGCTTGTAATAAAAACTATATAATGTCACTTTTCCCTAGATCCAGCCCTCTGAGGTCCGATAAGTCAGTTTTGAATGCAAGGAATGGCCGACAATGAAATCCAAACTTGCACTCAAAAGTAAACACCTTTGGAGAAAAATCAAAGCTTAAAATTTTGTATGTTAAGCAAACACACGTTTAAAATCTGAAGAAAAAAAGAAAGTGATTTTTTGATCATTTAGTAATAGAACTTTAAATATTTTTTTCCATTCAGCCCTTTGAAAGGACACTGTAACGTGGTTGATACAGGATTTATAAACTTTTATTCAAGTCTTTTCCAGGACGTTTTAAAAATCTCGAAGGAATCTCTTTGCTCATGTTCATTGCATTCATGTCAACAAAGCAACAAAAACCAAAGGATTCTTATGAATAAAGAACCATTCCTTGAGGTTTTCCGGGATGCAACTCAATATTTTACCTAAATCTCTGTGATCATTAAGTTTGTCTTTTGTAGTTCTGAGGCAGATCGACTTGTTTGGGGATCTTCAGATGTGTTTTTCAGTGATGGTTATTTGTTTTTGGTGTCAAAAAACCTCTTTCCCAGTACTTTCATAAAATCAAGGACTTCTCTAGAAAATTCCATAACTATATTTCTCCAATTCAACAAGTTTCTCAAGGAGTATGCCAGGCCCTCGCAAAGAATGTACAGTCAGTCGGCCACACTTCCAGTTAATCAAAACCTAAAACACATTACTTAGTACTATACAATTAGCTGGCAGTCAAAGCATCTATTCCTGAAAACTTCACTTGCACAAAGATAGAAAAGTTCACAACTTTACCAAATTTCCTTCCATTTCCATGCTCTTCTTCTTAAAATTAATGGTTGCTTTTACCATAAAGTAGCTTCAGAGAGCTTATATTTTTCCTTTGCACACGAAAAGCAAGAAAAAATAAGTTATTTGTTCAAGTTAGGCCAAAAAACTGCAGTGGTAATTATGTCACCACCAACCGGTTTGCTCAGTTGGTTGAGCATCGGACAACAGTGTGAGAGATCACGGGATCAAAACTCTGGCCTTACCAACACTCAGGGTCTTTAAAGGGCTGCCTTTCTAATGGTATTTGCAAATGGTTTAAGACTCTAGTTTTCTTGGACAAGGACAATAAACTATAGGCCCAGTCTCACATCCTTCAATGTTCATAACCCCATGAGACATAAATGAACCCAAAGAGCAGAGCATGGAGTTCCTGATGTTGTGGTCTGTCGTCTGTAGTATATCATGGTTGGGAGGGTAAAAAATCAAAGGTCGACCAGTCTCAAGTACGGTACTCCATATCCCATAGTTGACTTTCCATGAGCATTGTCCCTTATGTATGAATGTGTGTTTATGTCTGCATCTGATTATGCAGGAACATGCTAGTTGGTGTCTGGGTCTATAGCTTTGGCTGCATCATTCCTCTGTCACTCCGCTATTTTTGGCTGCTGCCATTGCAATTGCACACCGACCTTTCTTCCCCACTCCCCTTTCTCTGCTCATTACCACAGCACAAAGATCATCATGAATTCATCGCAGTGGTAAAT
>NC_090892.1:57671177-57723677 GCF_036669925.1 Montipora capricornis | reverse complement strand
TTTCAGTTTGGATGGAAATGATATCAACTGCTCCATACCTTTTGCAGTTGCAGTTGCAGTTTTTTATAGAAACGTTACTGTTATCATCCTGTTTTGTTCTCAGCTAATACCTTTTTTTAACAACAGCATTTTCTTCGTTTGAAAATTAAAATTATTATTATGATGGGAATGAGTATTGCACCGCTTCCTATCTCACTTTTCTTACTGACTTATCCACTTTAATTAATTTACTGTGTATGATCACAACAGCTATTTCCTTGTGGGAACAGTCCAATGATGGAGGTGATTCCAAAGTGGCCACCATTTTAGTATTCTTTTGTTTGCTTGCAAATTAGCCCTTATTGCTTCGTTCAAGGTTCAATAATATTCTTTTGAATTTTAAGTTTAAGAAGAAGGCTTACAAGCAAACAAAAGAATACTAAAATGGCAGCCAATTATTATTTGAAATAAGGCCACTCAGTTGGGAGCAGGTCAAATTGTTGGGCTGATGTGTTCTCGTGAAAGGACTGATGCATTAAATAAATGAGTGAATTTGCATTTGAATTTGTGATAAAAACAGATTATTGCAAAGCATTGTGGGATTGAAATGTGGACAGACAATGCTAAAATGTCTGTCTTTGTCTGCACATTCATCCCATAATGCTTTGGGCGCTAGATTGTGACGTCAATTGAAAAGAGTGCTATTTTCACTTTATAGACACCTGAAAAATTCAGGCAGCACTAGTAGAATGCTTAAGCAAGAACTATGAGCGAGGATGACTTCCACCTTTCGTCTATAATCTGCACTTCAAATACACACATTTATTTCATTCATCAGTCCTTTCACAGGAACACATAAGCCTAAAAAATTGACCTGCTCACAACCGAGTGGCTTCAAAGCTCAGTTGGTAGAGCATTGCACCTGCGTCGCAGAAGTCATGGGTTCAAATCCCGTCGAAACCACCTGAATTTTACAGGCGTCCATTTACTTAAATTGTCCACATAAGTGCAAGGATTACTTCTATCTGCATCTACATCTACATCTTTAATCTATTAAGGTTTCCCATTACATCCCATCCCATCTTTCATCTATAACCCGCCTGTTAAATGCTATGTACTTGTTGACTAAGTGGGAGGGCCGGACGGGAAAATATTTGGCCCCAGGTCATGGCGTACGGGTCCATGCTCAATGACCGAGGGCCAAATATTTTCCTGTCCGGCCTGACCTAAACTCAGTCAATGAGCATTTTTATCATATGGACTCTTTACACTATTTAAGAGCACTCAGAAGAAGAAGTTTGGACAAAATAAAAAACAAAAATATGCACAGAAAATTTATCTAATATCTTGTTTGCATTTGCTTTTCTGGCTGTAAATTACTTGGATTTTTAAAAGCGACGAAATTCCCTAAAATTGCATTGCACGGAGCAGTGCGTGTTCCTAGTAGGGCCGTAAGGCTTTTTCCGGCCCTGCGCGCGCTAATGCGTACGGCCCTCATACGGGCATTTCCCCAATAGTTTTGCAATGAAAGCCCGCGCGGGGCCGTACGGGCCATATGATAAATACCTCTTACTAACCGAGTTCGAGGTCCGTTGTTTTTTACTGGGTTGCCGGTATGGCAAACCCAGTAGGAATCTGCGTTTATTTCGTTCTTTTTTTATTTTTTCCGTTGATTTATGAAGCGCGCGAGCCATAAATCAACGGGAAAAAACCGAGGATCCGTAACTTAAGTACGGACCTAGAAAACGAGGTTAGTAAGATATTTGTTATATCTCTGAGGTTAATCCGGCGCGCGGGCAAGGAAAGTAGTCAAAGTCAAGCGGAAGGTTCAACTGCCACAAAGATTGTTGTGTCAAAAATGTGAAAAACTAAAGCCGCGGCTACAGGAGCGATTTTTTGCTCGCGCTGGTGATGCGATTGTTTTCAACTGTTGTCGTGTCGCCTGCGCGCGAGGGTGGCTACACTTGAGACAAATTTTGGCGACAACTTGAAGGCCGCGCCAATCGCATACTTCAAGAGACCGGGGCACTATAAACAAACATTCCTCCTTTAATTTCATTGGCTCAATACTGTTTAGTCTCGTCGCGAGCATGGGCAAAAGGTTGCAGGGTGGCTGCACGGGCAACTATCTCTGCGATTTCAACTCTGGCGATTTTTTTCTTGCGATTTTTTCAGCTGTCCCGTCGCCAGTTCAAGGGTGGCTACACATGCGATTTTCATCTCGCGCTGGCGACGCGACAAAGTTTGAAAAAATCGCATCACCGGCGCGAGCAAAAAATCGCTCGTGTAGCCGTGGCTTAAATCTTCTTAGCCTGAGTAGCTGGCGGTATTGTGGGCACTCGGAATAAAATTTTGGCGGCGAAGCCGCGAGCAGAATGGGGAGATGGACTCGCGCCTCGACCCAAGCCCCCACTCGTTCTTTCATACGCAGTTGTTTTCGACTATCTGGGAGCCTGCAACAGGCTAATAAAAGGTCCTTATTGTTGATCAAAACATGTTATTTACTCTTGTTGACCATAATCAGCCGATCAGAAACCAATATCGAAAGCCGAAATTAGTCGCAACTGAGGGCGTTGGTGCAAAAGTACCTTTTGTGTTTTCTAGGAAAAATCATGGGTCAGTTATTTTGCACAATGGAGTCTGACTGTGAATGTATTAATGTATACACTTGTAGAATTGGTTTCTCGACATCCCATCAGATGCATAATTGTCCATCAGAAATCAGTTATTCGTTATTATATCTCAAGAGTAATCAAAACCCTTTGTGATACAGACGCCTAATATCGAAAAGGCACCAAATAAAAACGCTAGACGTTTTTGGCGGCATCGCAGTAAAACGTCGGCAAAGTTATATTGGCCACGTTTTCCGTTGGACATTCATGGATTGCAGAAGTAGCTGGACATTGTGAAACGAGGGCTTGTGAAACGTGGATTTGTAAAATTAGTTTGTTACAGAACAATTTGTGCAGACTTCAAGGGCCGAGAAATTACGCTCAAGACAAACATTCAGATTTGGCAGATTTCTACTTTGTCTCAACGGATGTGATATTACAGCGTTTCGTTTGTAAAATGAAGCTATTTGTAAGATCATGTTTGATCTAATGGTAATATCTGCAATATTGTAAGATCGATGTAACAGCAAGGCAATCCACGTGATACCGCGTTGAGAGCTGGTCCCGTTCCAAGCCACCTCTAAGCTCCACAGCATGGTACCCGAATTTGCTGCTCTGGAGTCACGAAAACAAATCAGTCTCCAAAACTACATCAGCGAACAAGCACGCAGGAATAAACAGAGCATGCTTTTTTTTGTGTGTGTGTGTACTCGTTATTTTTGTAATCGAATGCGTAACAGTTGATTTTGGAACAAACCCTGACTGAACGCCCCCCATTCAGCCACTCAAAGGTCAACAAGGTCGTCAAATAGACGCCTGGGGTTCCTGTGAATACACCGGTATTTATTTGCAAGCGATGAGAAGTTGTAACTGTCAGTTTGATAGCAGCAGCACCGACGGAGAACTGAACAGTAAAAGGAAAGTCTCTTCTGACCGGTAAGGTCTCATCAAACTTCCAATTTAACCTGAGAAACAATGCTAGGCAACGATGTTTAGGTATAGAGTACATAGTGCCCCACGTTTTATTCAGAATTTTCACGTTGGAAATTTGCATATGACAGCAATTGCAAAACGTTCGTGCAACACGATGTTTTTCTGGACGAGACCTATTTGGTCGTGTAAGCGCCCGTAAGCACTTGGCAAATTTTTGTCTAGTTTGCGAAAAAATGTCATAATTTCCGTGAGACAAGCACGCTCGGTAATTTTTTTCCCAGAAAATTTTGTCAAGCCTTACCAAACTTGAGAGGAGCCGTCGTCCTGCTTCGGAACAGGACAAAGGGCCCGGACGCACTGGGCAAGTTTTTGTTTATTTTGCGAAAAAATCTGTCACCAGTTCGCTGAGACAAGTGCGCCCGGTGATTTTTAGATCTACCAAATTTTGTCAAGGCTTACCAAACTTCAAAGACGCCGTCGTCCTGCCTCAGAGCAGGACAAATTTTTGTCAGGCGTGAAAACTATACACATTTTACGATTTTCACGGCATGATCTAAAAAAAAAGTTTTTAAGTGCGGCCACGATTACCAAATTGAAAATTTGGCTGGGACAATTTTTGTTGAGATGTTTGGTTGAGCGAAACAAATTTTGTCAGCCTAGTGCGTACGGGCCCAAATTTGCGTGAACACTATACATATTTTACAATTTACACGGCATGATCTAAAGAAAAAGTTTTTAAGTGCAGCCACGATTACCAAATTGAAAAATTCGCGGAGACAATTTTTGTTGAGATTTTTGGTTGAGCCAAACAAATTTTGTCAACCTAGAGCGTACGGGCACTAAGGCCTCTCCTATGTCAAATAAAATGACACAGTCGCGACTGTTGTTTCAATTATTGCATGCTCGAGTTTGTTCTTGGCAACACATTAAAATATTCACTTGTATTCCGTGTTTCCACGGTTCCTTAGAACCAAAGCCCCGAGCAAAAAGCCGCAACAACTCTCAACATTGTTGGCCAACATTGGGAGTCATTGGCCAACAATGTTGCGTCCATTTGCACGTACGGGGCTAAAAAGGTTTGACCGATTTCAACTCCCAACCAACAGGCAACAACATGCAACATGGTGTGCAAACGCACGCAATTTGCAACACCCAAAAAAGTTGCGTCCGTTTGCACGGGGCTTGAGAAGTATTTTTCAAAATTTCTGAGCTTAGAGGTCACTGAGACGTATTTTTATCTGAACCGAGTTAAAACTGAAATTGACCCTTATTTTACGCAGTTGGTGGTTTGCAACCAATTCCTAGAGACACAGACCAGTCCCAATATAATTTTAATTTGATACCAAAACCTTTGAAACCACTACCTCTTGTTTTTAAGCGCACGTCACACAACACAACTGATATTACACTTTACACTATATAAGAGTAACATCAGGGGTTTCAATAACTTCTGAAATAGCCGTCCATGATAGCCCTTTGAAGGTGGCAGTTTGACAAGTTTATGATAGCATTTTTAGTGAAAATCAAGGCAAACTAGCCGGCGGTGTGAGGCAAAGCAGGCGGCGGTATACCGCCGGTAACCGGCTTCTATTGAAACCCCCGAATATTGAACCAACCACGAGACCACTTCCGAACAAATCCTATTTACAGATTCAAGGATGAACCCTTCACTGCTTCTAATACTCGGGATCAGCTGATTTCTTAAATACACTCGGGGAAGTATCAAGCTAGGCCTTGAAACCCGTTTCCCCGTCGACTTACGCAAAATGCCCCCTTGTACCCTATTCCGAAAGTATTTTTGATTCTTTACCTGCCTGCGTTGGGAACTGTATCTATCTTGTACCTTTGTTGTTGTTGTTTTCCTTACTGACGGTTTTGAAGTTATATATCAGCCTTGTTCTTTTTAGCTTTTTTTAGTATAAGGTACCGTTTTTGTTATTATGTATTATCTTCATTTAATTTAATTGAAAGTTATTTGTAAATTTTGCAGATATTGCTTGCAGAATGTATTATATGTTGTTTGGCTTATTCTTGATATTCTCCACCTCCACCCCGGGATTCCATGCATTCCGTCTCCCGCCATCTATCGCCGATGTTTTATTGGGCCATAAGCGCAGAGGCAAGTATTTGTTTGAATGATCCTCAAAATCACCTTTGTTTGGTGAAGAAAGTGGACTGACTAGACCAACAGTTTACTGCGTGCATATGCGCATAGTTGCGTTCGACATTGGGAGAATGCAATTTCTAATCTTGGGTATCCTGTGCATTGGGTGAGCCATAGCAAGTTTTCGTTCGTCTGCTTTTTCAGCGCCATCTTGAATTACTTCATAAGTACATGCGCATCTCGGTTTTAATGCGTCGCACCCATTAATGACGATCGCGCACCACTTTGTACCAACACGCTGATTTTTGGCAAGGGACATCTTTTACTTGGTTGCCAGTATGGCAAACCTATTCGGAATCTGCGTTTCATTTGTTGGTTTTTTCTTTTTTCGTTTTTTTTTTTCGTGTCACTTCCCTGCTAAGTGGTGTCTTTGTGCATAGAGCCTTCTGCGCGTATTTTCTTAGGATCGAGAAGGTAGTGGGAAATACGTAGAGTTTTCTGGTGGACACAGTAGAATGATTAACTTAACCGGCAATGGCGTCGAAAGTCATAACGCGAATGGCGTTTTAGTAGGTCTTTAAATAAAATATACCCTTATGGAGCTCAATAATGGAAAGTTAGTTGGATACTGAACAAGACAGGTGCTGAAAAAAAAAAGCTGCAATCTTTAAAGGGACGAGTAATGGACTTCGACAACAATCTGTCGCCCGTCCAGCCGTACTCAAAGTGAGCTGTAGTTCTAATATTGTACAAGTTTGGTGTTTTGTACAACACTAAAATCAAATGAAAAATTCTCTAGTAACTTATGGGTTTAACAAAGACAATTAGAGACTTGGATCTGTGATCTGTGTTGTCTGGTTTATTTGTTTATACTCAATTCTGCACAGTCTTCTGGTAACATTTCGAAATTTCACAAATTCTTTTTAGTCAAAAATTATTTGAAAGAGAGCTTGTTGCCCATTTTTTGCTTGATAATTCAAGCAAAGGGTTTTTCAGTTAAGGGTTTGATGCTGAACACTTGTGGGAAATTTATTTAGTTGCGTTTTTGACACCGTCGGAGTGTAATTTGACACGATTTGAGTTTCTTGTCTTCACGCACGTAATGAAATAGGAAGGGTTTTTTGCCTCTTATAGCAAATATGTTGTTTGTTTCAAATAATATTTCGATGAAAAAGTGGCCTTTATAAATTCATCATGTTGTGTAATATGCGAGCTTAACTGGATAGTTTTTATGGCAATAGTAAAGCATTTTCGTTTCAAAATAAGGTAAGCGTCTTTCTGTTGTGTTAACTTAATTAAATATAAATATACCATGCGGCATAAACTTGATTTCCACACTCAAAATTACCTCCAGAACCTACTTTTTGCGTAGAATAAGCTTTTCTGGTGCAAACGCAAAGCCAAACAATGTTTTGACCTGGCATTAGATTAGACTAACAAGAAGGGGAATTATGAAGCGGAAACAACACTTTCAGTCCTTTCTTAATGTGTGCAATAAACGTTTGCTTAGTGCAACTGCAAGACATACTGGAAACGCCCGTCAGAGAAATTTGCAGTTAGTCTTCTGCATACTATTCATTTAAAGAAGAAACGAGTGAATTTTACTCAAGAGCGTGCTTTGTTATCTTTAAACTGAATTTATTACCAAAGCTTAAAAAACTAAAAGACCTCAAAATGGAACAGGACATTACAAAATAATTAAACGTGTGGGTGAACATGTGGGTGAACCTCTCACGCCCCAATTGAAAAAAGTAACTGAACACTGCAGTTCAATACCACCCAATTTAGTGCCTTCTTTTTTTGTGTAACGCGTACCACAGGCAACCCAGTGTAAGCTTTTTGGAGCTTCTAGTTAGTAATAATCTCTCAGACAAGATTTTCCACAATTATTTAGTTTTTGTCACATCATCACCTCTTTACTCCAAACTTTTCATTTTTTGCCACGTTTCACATGCCTCACATATTAATACTTTCGATAGACGTTCTTTACATAAATGTATCGTCTTGACGGCATCTCGGCTCATCTAGTCATTCGAACCTCCAACGTTCTCTCAACAAACGCACTTCGTAATCAATGATTACTTTTAGTTAATGATCATAGTCTCCCCCTACTAACTATAGAGGTTTTGCACGACAGCCATGTTGCATGGCAGGAACGATGCAAATGTTTTGCCTTAGAAAGAACATTTGTTCCCATAGGAAAAAGAATTTATTGTTCCTGCCCTGCAACATGGCTGCCGTGCAAAACCTCTATACTGCGAGAAAGACGCAAGCTATTGGGCCTGCGCAGGAGTGGTCAGGCACAGGAGCCCTTGAATAGGGGCCTCCAGATGCTCTATATCCTAGAGACAACCTTTTCACTTATCTTTCTATTCATAGAACTAACCCTTCAGCAGGAGACTCACATTTACATCAATTTGCGCAATTTGCATACATTATCTTTGCTAATTTAGTCTTTGTTAGACAATAACTTTATTCTGATTGGCCATTTTAAACCGTGCGTGCAGAGCCGAAGAACTCTTGGCGTTCTAAAAATAGAAAGATACGCGCAAAGGTTGACTCGTACGGCTTGTATGGGAGAGGCAAGCTCGAGCCTACTCATGGGCTCCTGTCAGGCATTCGTGTCGCACTCGTGACTCCAAACTGGATCGGTTCAGCCGATTGCGGGATAGAATACGAACTAGCAAGTATAAACATTTCGCAAATGGCTTGACAGCTCATATGGTAGAGCAAGCCTGAGAGGCAATCGCACAATCATGGCTTCCAGTCCCTTGGATTTTTCCAGGCTTCTTTCAAAGTGCTCAACTTGCTTCAGCACTTAGATACTTACTCTTTCACTTAAAATTACATAACCGCAGTTCGAATACGGTATACGAAATTCTATATACACGACATTCTCAAGGATCATGATCTCTTGATATTTTCTGTCACACTGGATCGGTGTTAGCTGGAATAGTAGAACCAGCCTTTCTCTGGAATCACTTTATCCCCTCTCGACTTCAAGATTTCTTTGCAATTTTTCTATACTAAATTTCGTGCATTATGCTGTCAATCGATTGTGTCAGCTACTTATCACTATTAAATGGAACGCACAAAGGCACTTGAAAAAGACAACTGGGCTGGCAGCAGTCACCTTCGGTATTACCCTTTCTAAATAAGCATGTCTTCAAAAAATCGCGTCCTCTCATCGAGCGGTCCCTCGAAACCTCTTTAGCAAGTCTTACTTAGCAGTTTACAGACACTCTGAGCTGGCATTTTATTTCGAAAATTACATTTGGTTACTAGAAGAGGATATGTAAAAAGCAACACGTTTTGAATGCACTTTCGACTGTTTAACGGCATAACTGACAAATATAGGGGTAATGTTTACCGGCTTAATAGAATCCACCAATGAGCTCAGCGGACGGTAACTGAAACTTTCTAAACCATCAATCGCTTGATTGAATCACTAACTGCAATCAGTAGCCGTTCGGCCTCGGTGCTTCACTCTGAATCATGAGATCTTCGATTGGAGTAATTCCTAATTGTCATCTATATGTTAGCCGATAAGCACGGTCTTTTCCTTACTTACAGAATGAATCGATTACAAAAGATACCTTTTAATTAAACCGTGCAAAAGCCGCTAGGGATTTGGTTGGCAATTAAATAAAACAGCAGGCCTTTGTTTTGATCAACGGTCTCAAAATTGTAAAACAAAAGTTGCGTTTGGAAACAGGCGTCTCTATCTCGCAACGGCAACAGAGCATGACGCTTCTCTATTAATATCAGCTAAACTATTTAAAAGCTAATTAGAATATGAAAAGGCTTTTCAAAAATAAAAGTGACCCTCAGAAGTATTGTCATTCAGTTTAAATTTGAAGTCCGTTGAGTAATCAGTCAAACTGAGAAACTACGTTAATAAGTTGAATTCAGATATGGCGAACTTCATTTCTCTGGTAGTTTTCAGCGCTTTGGTATTCGTACCAGACTCCAATGGAAGAACCAGGCCACTTAATAAACAAGTGGAGAAAGATGAATATCCTTGGGGTCAGAGGCGAAATTTTTAATTTGTTTTAACTTTCTTGTTTAAAATACTTCACCTTGCTGCAAGGTCTGGGGCGCAAACTTATCGGATCTTTACGATACCAAATGACCTAGACTGAAAAGGAAATTGGTCTCTGTTTGCTTTGCAGCGCAAGATTTGAAACGAGTTGGAGAAGATTCCAACGGTAAGTTGATATATTGCTGCTTTTATTATTTTGCTCGTAAAACGAAAATCGTTAACGGTCACTTCTTTCAATTCGAAACTTTGTAAAAAAATGCTGGTCGTCTCCTGAAATCTTTCATTCGCGATATTAATTGGAAAATCATTCCAGCCGGGATACACCTTTGTAGTTTTGGAAACAGGGCAAGTTCGACCGGATTCAGTTTCTTTTTCCTTTGGTCGGTTAGATCTTAACTAAGCCGAGCCCGCCACACAGTAACAAATCGCGTGGAGGAAGGAGAAAGACCCTTAACCGTCATGAAAATAAAAAAGAGGTCAGGTGGTTAAAATAAAAAAAAGTAAAAAAAAAACAGAACGATGAAACGATCTTCAGAACAGAACTATGCTGAAGGAAAGCTTCCATTCTCCTAACGGCCAACCCATTTGCTGACTATTGCACTGCTACATGGGCCGGGACGGTGGCGGTTCATTTCAGGGCTTTTGCAACACCCAGGGTTAACGTTTTAATTAATACAAGAGAAAGTCAGTTTTGTCTTTTAACGACATTTGCAAATTAGATCCATGATTCAATGCCGATCACCCAGGAATTTCGCTCTATCAACAATAAAGCTATTTTAAAACAACACAAGCACGTTTAACATAACTCTCTACAAAGGACTTCTTTGGATAGGAACAATACTTTTCTTTAAAAAAAAACCCCTCTGGTTAATTAACTAAAGAACCCACACCAAATGTTCGGTCCCTGGAATCGTCCATCTCTGACTGAATTTTGTGTACGTGTATTTTTAATTGTTTATTCACATCCCTTTTATCATCGGGCCACCTATCCTTTCGTTCCTTCTTTGTTCGTTAGTTGATTCACATTATAAATCTATTTGATATAGGCTGTGTAGACGAACGAGATGACTGCAAGTGGATCGAAGAAGTCCACGGTTATGATAAAACTGCAATCGAGGACTATTGCCAGACATGGAAGGACAGTGAAGCAATCCAGCAGTGTCGTGAAACCTGTGGCTTTTGTAAGGACATGGATAAATACTTAACTTGGGATGTGAGAGAATAACGCGAAAAAATTGATACCCTCACTGAATCTTCGGTACAATGTTCTAGTTATACATGAATCTGTTACAATGACACAAATTTCTCTTGTAGGTTCCAAGGTTCCACATCCACCTATGGAGCCGCAAACAGCGAAGCCCGAGACTAACAAACCCACAGAAAAACCCACGGAAATAACCAGTGCAGCGCCGAAAAAACCTCAACCAACTGGAGAAACATTGTCTGGTAAAAATGATTTTGTTATCCACATCCGTAAGTTCTTGATCGGAAAACGCTCGAAACAAGAACAAATATTTCGCGTTATTGTACAATGACATTTTTTAGACTGTTGGTTTTTTTGTACAGTTGCAGAAAAAAATCAAACGTTTTCACTGTGCATCGCGCAAAACTTGTTTTTTCCATCTGTCCTTTGCTTGCAATACCAGTTGCATAGTGTGTTTAGGAAAGTAGTATAGGAGAGTATTATCGCATGTTATTAAGTGGAGAGCAATTCTCAGGCTAAATCAAGCACTCTGATTGACTGGTTTTTGGTCGGGACTTCACATTACGGATCATTACCATGGAAACGGTCCGTTTCGTATTTTTTTCTCTCTCCTTGGAAAGTCAAGTTGCGCGAAACATAGAACGTTTTAAAAAAGCGGAATTTAATTTTTTTAACAAAACAGTACAATTATATCAAGCGGAATTTAGTTTTACGTGTAAAACGTTACCGTTTAACGTTCTCTGATGGAAGACGAAGATTACGAACATCGCTCAAAGAAATTATGCCATATGATAAACAACTTTACTATCCTCACTTGTTAACTCTGAACCGTACTGGGGATTATAAAATGGTTCTGTCTCTCAAGGACTGGGAACTATCAAATTCACGAATTTGATTGGCTGAAATCGACATTGACCGCGGTCTAGATTTTCCCTTATAATATGAGCAGCTCCGTGAGCGGGCAAGATGTGATTGACTACCCCAGCGGGCAAGATGGAGCTATCTTGCCCGCTTGGAATATCTCGCTTGATCCCGCAACATCAAAGATCATTTTTTGGTGTTTTAAGTCATATAATAAATGCTTTATTGACCAAGCTTGTTCGGTCAAGATGGCTGGATATTGGCCTCGTTCTTTTTTTGCGTGAACTTGGCCAATATCCAGCCATCTTGACCTCACGCTTGGCCAATAACCCATATATCTAGATCAACATCTAGACCAGTAATGTTTTGCAGTGAAAAAGTTGCAAACTAAAATGCAAAAATATTTAGTATTTTCTTCTACCAATATTTATTTATGGAATTGTCAAAAAGCATGATGAGAAAAAAAGGTAAGGAGGACGTGAAAACTTTGGCAGAATTAAGTTCAGCTCACTGCCACTCATCGCCAATCGCAAGCAAAATGTCAGTTAGTACGTTATACAAACCAGTTACATTATATTAAAATAATTAAATTGTTCTTGTTTGCCATATAATAAACATCTTATATTAACCGAGCTTAGTTAGTCTGTATGGGAGAATCTTGACCTCGATCGGTCGTGCGTTCAGACCTCACTGCGTTCGGTTTGTACTCACGACCTCGGTCAAGATTCTCCCATAAAGACCTCCTGCTCGGTTAATAAGAGCCAAATATTGGCCCTCGGTCGTTTTTGTATATCGCGTACGGACCTCGCTGTACCTGGTCCGTACTGCCACGACTTCGGGCACGGCCCTCACGCTCGGTTAGTAAGAGATTAGTATTTTAATTTCTTTGTAGATTATCTCGCACATCAAGCTCATTAATTTGTTACGTAGCTCATTTACGGGCCCAGCTGTCCAAAGCTTTGAATTAGTGATTAGTTTCCACGAGACTTTTAGCATTCAATTTTCGTTAGACTTTTTGTTTCCCTTCAGTACAAAATTAGGTTGTTAAGGCTCTTTTTTTACGACAGCAAAGCTTAAACCTGGGTTGGTTCTTAATCGTGGCTTAATTGTAGCCTGGATAGATCATTGCCTAAAAACATGCAGCATAAACTGAAATGCGCTAAGGCTTAAATAGACCTACGTGATAGTTCCTTGAGTTCCTCAGTGAGTACTTGCTGGTGTTTCTAACTGGGAGCAGTTTATGAAGGCTGTGTTTGGGGTTGCACACCTCTGGGGTTGGTGGAAACCTCGTCAAAGAATTTGGCCGCAATTGCCTCTCTTCTTTCAAACAGGGTTCTAAGTCCTAATACGTCAAGGGTTTTATTGTTCGATAGATCGGGATATATGGTCCTGAAAGCCCTTTTTTGCAGCCTCTCCAAGTCTTCGATGAGGTATACCGGGAGAGCACGAAAATCGAACAACACAACTCTAATCGTAGCCCCATTTTCGTCAGTGCTGACTTACCAGTTGTTTAAACCAGTTGTGTGTCATGTTGATTAGTGCATGCGTGGGAACATGAATTAGGGATAGTTTCAAACGGTCGCGCATCAACTGAGTTTCTTTAACACTGCATGCTGGTTTGACGTACAACTCAACGACATAGTCTTCAGCAATCTTCGATAAGATTGGTGTGAGTGAAATTGGGCGGAAGTGTTGGTTCACATCTTTGATCGGTCTCAGTTTAGGAAGCGGAACGACGTCTGCCTCTTTCCAAGATGGCGGGAGGCAGTTCTCACGATGGGAGGAGTTGAGGATTTCCGTGACTGGTCTGGCCCAAAAGGTCAGCATCTACCTTTATAATTAATAGCCAGCCATAGACTGAATCCAAGGCCTCTCGTGAAGCTTTGTTGAATCAAATGTAGATGAATGATGCAGCCAACATGGCGCTGTTCAACAAAATCGAACGGATGTTGAAGCAAATGTTAAAGCCGTTTGCCCGGGCTTTTGAACAACTTGGCCCAGTTCCGCTGAATAATGACCAATCAGAGTGGGCCTAATGACCACAGCGCCTTTGATTGGTCCGCAACCAAGACGTCATACGAAGGAAATCGGCGCGGGTTCGGTACGCAAGTCCGTCATCATGTCCTTTTTTCGGCGAGAAACCTACTATTAATTAGCCGTTAATTAATTAGACCAAAAAAAAAAAAAAAAGTTGTAAATGCTTTGTTTATAGTGAAAGTGCACTTAGCTACCAAGCTAGCTTACAGGAACCCCACTTTTAACAATGTGAAAGAATCAATTCAAACTTATGTCGAGACTTTTGGCTTACGAACATCTGCATCTGTATCTCGTCACTTAGCAAGCCCGGTTGGAAAGCGGGTTTTGAGAAAACCAAATTTTTTGATACGTGGTAAGTCTAAGGCAAGAACAATTGCCTGCCGCCTCATCTATAGCGCGTGTATTCAAAAGTTAACAAATCGCGACTTTTCTTACACACAATACCCCTTCAACTGAAGGCTAGACGAAAGTTGCACAAGCTTCCTATACCGCGTTTCACGAAAACCCGGAATGTGAATGTCGTATTTGACAAACCAGTGTTCACTCAGTATCCAATAAGAAAGTCGTTTTTAGGCAATTAGTTTAGTTTTCTTTTCTTTCAAATTTAAACCATTTACCAAGTTGAACCGAAAACTCTCCGATATCGTATTTTCTCATTAGGTTTCCAAAAGGAGTGCTTAAAGGTACACAACGAATACCGATACCTACATGACGTCCCACTCTTGAAATGGTCATCGAAACTGACAAGTGACGCTCAGGCATGGACCAATCGTCTTCTTGCTACCATTTCGCCTACGTCAATCCTTCGGCATGATCCCACAGCGCGCGAAAGAAATCAGGGCGAGAACCTGTACTACACCACACGATACAAGAAACTGTGTGAAAACGGTGAGCAAAGAGCGGATTGTCTTAGCTGCGAAGAGGTTGTAAAGGCTTGGTACAACGAGGAAAAGTACTACGATTACTACACCGGGAAACCGAATAAACCGGGAGAGGAGGTTCTCCACTTCACGCAAATCATATGGAGAGACACTACACAGCTTGGGATGACGGCTGCCTTTAAAGATGGCTACATTGTGGCCGTGGCTAGGTATTCTCCCGTTGGAAACTGGTTGAATGAGTTCACGGAGAACGTTCCTCCACCAAAGTTGTAAGTAAAAGATAAAGTCATGTTAAAAATACTTGGATAGCCAACAGGGTAAGGGCACAGGCAACCCAGGCTCGGAGGTAAAAAAATTATAAGGATTTGTATGGAAAACCCGATAACAAACTCAAAACGATATTTACACGCAAAAGTTCTCAATAAAAAGACGTTCTTTATTGTCCTGGTGACTTTCCCGCTTTCTGTGCGGTTATTTGCCTGATATAACGCGATTTAAAGCGATTTCTCAGCTTTCCGGGTTGTCACTCGTACATAAATACAAGAAAGGCTGGAAAGCAATTTCTAGCTTACCTAACATTTCGCCGATAAAATCACACTTTCCGGGCCTCAGTCACGCTCAAACTCCGGCGATGGCCACACGGATAAATTTACATCTCTTTAACCAAGTTTCAAGGTCCAGCGAGTATCCATTGCTGAGAAACAGCGATGATCGAATATTCAAATATTTAAAATCCCTCGAGGCTGGCTAACAACGGCTGCTCAACCGTTCACTGATTTGCTCTCACCGTATCGAGGCTCAAGTGAACGGTTGATCAGCCGTGTTCCAAATATTCAAAGTCCTTCTGGGTCGCTTACAACGAATTTTACGAGATGTGAGGTAAGCTAGAAACTACTTTTCAGCCTTTCCTTTATTTATGTACGAGTGACAACCCAAGAAGCTGAGAAGTCGCTTAAATCGCGTTAAATCAGGCAAATAACCGCATAGAAAGAGAGAAAGTCACAAGAACAATGAAGAGCGGCTTTTTTTATCGAGACCTTTGCGTGTAAATATCTTTTTGAGTTTCTTATCGGGTTTCTACGGTGCTTTTAAAGGGACATCTATTTCTCCTCTCCTTTTTCGTAAGAGAAAAGTGTCTCTTCTCTCTTTTTTATCTTGATTTTGTCCGCAGCTCCTTTTTTTCCCGCAGCTCACTTTTTTTTCTCCGCTCACTTTTTCTTTCGTCGCTCACTCTAATTTTTTTTGTTTTTTTTTCTCGCTGCCCACTTTTTTTGCTACTCACTTTTTTTCGGGTGTCTTGAAAACACAGACTCCTAAGACTTTAGGACTCGAAAACGAAGTAAGTAACTCAAAACCCTCAATTTGGCTAATCCTAGGCCTAAAAATCAACTTTTAGGCCTAGTTAGGCCCAGGGTTAGCCAAATTGAGGGTTTTGGGTTACTTACTTCGTTTTCGAGACAAAGTCTAAGGGGACTTTCTTTTCAAGACACCCCTTTTTTCCCGTCGCTTACCATTTTTTACGGCTGCTCAAAAAAATTGAGCGGCTAATAAAAAAAGTAAATTGAGCGACAGAAAAAAATGAGTGGCGGAAAAAAAAAGAGTGCAAGGAGTGGAGGACAAAATGAAGATTAAAAAGAAGAGACACTTGTCTCTTAAGAAAAAGGAGAGAAGAACAGATGTCCCTTTCAAAGCACCGTAGAGGTTTCCAATACAAATCCTTATAATTTTTTACCCTCCGAGCCTGGGCTGCCTGTGGTAGAGACCGTGAAGAAACTGGGAGGGTTTTTTTTTCCGAGCAGATTCTCTGGAGAGGCCGATATTGGTAGAGATTACGAGTATTTGATGGCAAAAAACAAATTATCGCATTTAAAAGTATCGTTTTCACTTTTTGTGCTGTCTATATTGCCTTCTATATTGACCAACGAACCTATTTTGTTTTATTAAAAAATGAATATCTTCTTTAAATATCCTGTATCCGGTTTATTCTTCCCCCAAATATCCCGTATCCCTATAATTTTTTACCTAAATGTACCGTATCCCGGTATCCCCTAACAGGGCCTCATGCTTGACAGTTGTTGGTAAGAGAGTGAGCAAGTTCATCGTTCTCTTCATGAGTCATCTCCACTTCGCATCGTCTTGTTTTAAGAGTTTGCTGGCTTTTAAAAGTAATGGTTAAGAATGCAAAGAGAGAGAGACAGAGAGAGAGAGAGAAAGCTGTTGTTAGTACAGCAGCAACCGAAACATCGAAAGGGAAGAGACGAGAATTCTGGAGTTTACAATATCTTTTAAAGGATATCACATGGCCATGCGGGGATACGAATTTTATCTTCGAATGCTGATGGCATCTCTCATGAGTGAGCGCAGCGAACGAGTGAGAGATACCATCAGCATTCGAAGATAAAATTCTGAGTATCCCCAAGCGGCCACTAATGTTCTGTTTATTATATTAATATGGATGAAATGTCCAGATTAAAAACAACTTGTTTTATCCATTTTCCGAAATGGCGAAAAGGTGGTCACCAAGCGCTGAAAATACGCAAGTTGTCTTATATGAAACAAGATATGAAATTTATGAAAAGCAAATCATGATAATCTCAAATTGTGCAATGAAATTGTTAATGAACGAAATGATATATGAAATGAACCATATTATATGAAACCAAGTAAGGCTATGATCTTCGCAGTTATGGACGCAATTTTAGCAATTGCGTAGAGAAAAGCCTGAAAAATTGAACCCGTGACCTCACGATTCCGGTGCGACGCTATAACCAACTGAGCTATGAAGCCACTGACGTTGGGAGTTGGTCATTTGTGGGTTCTAGCTCAGTTGGTTGGAGCGTCGTACCGGTATCGTGAGGTCACGGGTTCAAACCCCGTTGAAGTCCAGAATTTTTCAGCCTTCTCTACGCAATTGCCAAAATTGCTTCCCTAACTGCGAGGATCATAGTTTTACTTAAATTGTTATTATTATTCAACATATTGCGACAATGTCCAAATGTGGTCATAGCGCGCTCAATTTTCATCGTGCGTACTCAACAGATATCCTGCGATATACGTAATTTTGTGTGTCGCGGAGAAAAATGGTAGTTTTTCCAGCTTTTTTTCCCAATAAACGTAGAAAATTGTGCTTTGTCATCAATGTGTTGAATAATAAAAAAACTATCCTGCTCAGTCTTTCGGAATATCGCCTGATTTTAGCCAACTCGGCCTAAGGCCTCGTCGGCTAAGTATCAGGCGATATTCCGCGCAATTTCGCAGGATAATTGTTAAATGTAGTCGACACGAATATATTACAACGAAGGAGAAGATCGCGTTTTATTGGCTGATTGTGTTAGTTACCATGACGACACCAACGTCCTCACATGTCAAAGATAAAAATGATGCGTTCACTGCGAACGGTGAAGATATGATTTTTCGTTAGGAAAATCCAAGTATTTCATCAGTATCTATATAATATAGATCGGAATACAAAGTCCTGATTCTTTCCTTGACAACGTCGTTGGTCAAACCCCGAAAATGATGGCTTTCACAAAATTAAAACCATTAACCCATAATAATTACTTTCTTCCTTGTTCTTTATTTTTACCAGCCCCTAAAATTGAAGATGATAATTGTGCACCGTGTAACTTTTTGGACAAGCTCTTCAGTGACGATGCGAAGAGTTCGCAGATGTGGCATGTTGTGAAACAGACACCTTTCGTGCTTGCAGGTTCCCTTGTCGTATCTATGCAATGGCTAATGTACATGACTAAAGTGTGTCACGTGGCAATATAAGTGCCTTTATATTGAAAATCATGAAGCGCTAGTTAAATAACTCAAGTTACGTCAGGTTACGTTACTAGTTACAGTTAGTGATATACGAAAGTTTCGTTTGCGTTATGGGAAAGTGTCTTACATAAGTTTGTTCTCCCATTTACTACTTGTGGGTGGAATATTTTTGCTGTAATCATTTGCTCATTATAGCAATAAAGTGCTCGTTTTCTTGTTGATGTTGTTTTTTTTTGTCAAAAAATTAAAATATGAACATGTCTTCCGGTATTTGCAGAAGTAACTACAAAAACGCTCCTCTCGACGAAATTATGAAAAAAATATGAAGCAGAGACTGTTTAAAAGTTATCCTTTCCACGGTGCTTCTACTACATTACCAAGAAGTGCGCACTGTTCTGTAGGCATGTTGTCCTGCAAAGAAATGCACGGATTATTTAGCACTGCATTTACGTAGAACGGCAAACGTAAACAGCATGAAGAGAAATACGGCTCTAATTCCAAATTGTCCTCCTTCTTTGAGAAGTTGCTTGATTTCCGAAGCTTATGCACCGATCAACTCGAAACTTGAACATCCCCGCCCCCCCTTCCCGGGCAAACCCCGGGAATTTGAACTTTTGAAGACTGGATCGTTCAAATTCCCGCCCCCTCGAGCCAAAATGGTGTTCAAATGCCCTACACTATCGTCGGATTTGTCTATCATACCCTACTAAAGAACAGGTCGGATTTTTTGGAGCGAAATTCGGAAACAATTTTTGAAGAAATCGGACATTCAACCCAACGCAAACGTATTTGTCGCAGTGGTTTGAGAAGGACAAGGATTAGGTCCAACCCCTGCAACTTTTCCCACAAAAACTGGAAAAAACCGACCTGAATAACTATTCTTCCCTAATGTTTCAGTATGTAAAAAGATGTGCCTACTGGCCAGGTAAATTAAAAATGATACCTCTAAAAGATATTTCAATACCTACCAAAATTTTCATATCTCCTTCACTGAGGACAAAGTCAAACACGTCTGAATTTTCTACAATTCTCTCTTTTCGGCTTGTCTTTGGAATGGTGACGTAATTTTTCTGAAGACTCCAACGAAGAAGAACCTGTGGAACAGTTTTTCCGTATCTAAACACAAAGGAAACAAATACAAAATGGATCCCCATTTGAAAGGCAAACTAGAAGTGAAGTGAGGCACCTTAATAACTAGCAACTCCACTGAGGATTTTGCAGGGCTAATTTACGATGCTGTTGGAGATACTTTGGACATACTCCAGTCCTTGTTATTATAAAGTGGACAATCGACAAGGGACGTTAAAGATGCTTGGAAATTGTTGTTCTTCTGAGCAAGGCACAATAGGGGCATATTTGCATCCAACCCGTTTCTTTAATTGTTCATCATTGTACCTCCTCCCACCTTCAATGTTGACTCAGTATAACTTATGAACCTTATTTCTACTCAGTTCACGTGGGGCCCCCGCTGTGCACACTTCCTTGTTACGCTCTCTTTTCAAAAGACAAGTTTAACCCTTTTTTCTGAAACAAGAATTGCTATGTGTGGCACGCAACTGTGAATCAAAAATAATATTTTTATTCCCACTCGAGTATATCAGCAAACAAAACGGAAATGTAATTAATAATGTCAGAGCCATATCAAGTATAGAATATACATGAAAGTCATATATTTGAACTGGCGAGAGAATGTTAAGTCTTGAAATGATCTTTGCAGTTATAAGCAAAACAGGTGCTTTTCCAGCTGTAAAACGAAAAGGCTGAACATTAATGTAAAAAGAAAGCCTTTTTCGGCTTTCATTTTGCTGCTGCTTAAGTACCACACTTCAATGTGATAATCATTTCAAGACTGGTATCACCATGTAGTCTATTTAAAATTATACACCCCTAAACCATTTTCTCAATGTAGTGAGAGTTCACAGATTTTACTCTAACGCCAGACACTTTTACTTGTCAATGGGGGGCAGTCTATGTTAGGAGTCAATATAGGTTAATATTTTCATTGCTTACTTATTTGCAATTTCAATTAATGTAGGATCACCATTTTTCTGGCCACGAAACAATGGACAATAACCCATTGGCACAATTCCCTTTTCCACACAACAGTTGACAATATCATCTAGTCGCCAAAATGGATTGAGCTCAATTTGATTGACAGCTGGAGTAGGTAGCCCTGCTTTTTCCATCTCATTCAAGTGATGGACACCGAAGTTGGACACTCCAACCGATCTTTTAAGGATAAAAGTAAAAAATAAACAATTGTTAGTCTCTCCATCTGTTCATTGCACATATTTTCATTAAATGAGAAATATTTTCATTAAATGAGAAATGTGACCCCCTTAGCAGGGGTGTTTCTAAACATCTGAAGTAGGTTGGATTGTGGGGAAAATGTGCATTTTGTGCACAGTTAATTGACAAAAAAAACATTTTGTACTGACTGAATACATCTATTTGGACTAGATGTTCGGTTTTGATAATTTATATGCGTCTTACAGTACAGGGCCTGGTTTCTCGAAAGCCGATTAACTTAACCCAGGATTAGCGTAAACTTTTGTTTCATGTTTTGAACTTTTTCGTTTTTTTGCCTTTCAAGATTGACTTCTTCTAATGAAAAGTTTTGCCAAAAATCAGCGTTGAACAGCATTTGGGAGTAGAGATTGAAATAAACTCCTTGGTTAATTGTTAATCTGGTACTAGTGTTAATCGGCTTTTGAACAACCAGGCCCAGTGCTGCGAATCCTCTATGAAGCCCCTGTGACGTCTCTAATAAGCATCCCCCCCACCCTCCCACCTTATTCTTCATAATCAATTCCCCAGTATTAATTACTGGTGACAGTAACACTTCATGTGGACTGATCGAGTATGGTTTATTCACATGCTGGAAGTTTGGATTGGGTTCCCGCAAGTGAATAAAAATGTTGCAACAAATACCTTGTATCACTCAAATCTCGACATTAGACAGTCATTGCTCTGCTATAGTCTGTTTCTTTCTTTTTTTGTTACCGGTAACACCTTTCGCTAAATTAAATAAGCTGCCCCTCTCTGTTAAGCCACCCCCTTCTGTAAGCAGTGGAAATGTCAGAATTTAGACCCAGTATACAATGGCAAGACAAGCAATATAATACGATATTAAGTTATTCATACCAACCTTATGAGACCTTGGTCTTTGAGCTTCAACATAGCCTTATAAGAATCAATATTCTTTCCAGCAGTAGGAGAATGAATCAGGTACAAATCTACATAGCCAGTGTCAAGCCTGCCAAAATAGAACCAAATATTCACTTTCAAAGATTAGAAACATAATATTGCAGCCTTCTCAAAACCGGCCGGTCGACGGCTCAATGAGTCACCTCCTGAGAAAGCTTGACCGTCTCCTTCCGGTCAGAAAATGTCAGACAAAACACAGTTTGAGCTTGAACATAAAGTCACTGAAGATATTATAAAAGCTTGAAAAAAGCTTTTTTGACGTACAAATTCATGTCCGCACTTTTTTTTTGCATCGTGCACATAAATATGTTTATTTAACTAACATTCCAGTATTTTTTATCAGACTCCATGCAAGTGTCAATTCCATAGGTGAAATTTTGTCACTTTAAATCCCCCAGATTGCACTAAATTGCATCTGTGAATGTCTAAATTTAAAAAATTCTCTCTAGAGGGGACCATGCCCCCAGACCCCCCTAGAAACTTGCGTCCTTTGGGCACTCGCTTGGGTGCCTTTAGCACCAAACCATCTCCACTTTCCTTATGACCTGCTCCCCAAAAATATTTTGAGAAGGCTGTATTGTTGTTACTCTAAATGTGCAGATTCTTGAAAGTTGCTTTTGGGTCATATAATTTAAACAATAACCACATTATTGACCAACATGAATCATGAATGGCTATATATTTTTAACATTTCTGCAATCTCACTAAGGTAAATAATAATTTAATAATAATAATAATAATAATAGAGCGAATTTCAATTGAGTGTCGTAAAACCAAAACCAAAGTAATTACTTTGGCCAATCAAAAAGGACGGAGACAATCCGGCAAACCAATCAAAACTCGAAGTAATTACTTGTAGCCGACACAAAGCGCGGGAAAATGTGCACGCGCGAGCCGCGATTGGTTTTGGTTTTACTTATGATTGGTTCAAAAAATGGCGCAAGAACTTTGAACCAATCACTGAGTGAAGTAATCATAAACCAAAGTAATTATCTAATTACTTTCGACACTCAATTGAAAACCGCTCTAATAATAATAATAACAATAACAATAATAATAATAATAACAATAATAATAATAACATTGACAAGATTCCAGGTACAGTCAGTATTGATGAGCTCCAAAAAATTACTCAGCTCGCATCTTGAGAAAGGTTCTGTCAATCAAGTGAACTCTTTGGTACCTAAGGCCCATGGGTTGGACCCGGTGCTTCAGAGACTAAACAAGCAAGGATTACAAGTAATAATAATAACAATAACAATAACAATAACAATAACAACAACAATGCTTTGGTATCCTTGGGGAGTGGCACCCCTGTCTTCCCAGATGGGTGGACGGGTGAGTGAGAGCCTCTGCTTGCCTTCATTGGCCATCAGTGGTAAGTAACCTGCCTAAAGGAGTTGGCAAACCTTCCCTGTTGTTACAAATGACCTCGTTATTTTAGGTTGATGTAAGCAGATCAACATAGAGACAAAATGAATACTAGACCCACAAGCAGCACAGTGTGCATAATCCTTACAAATAAGTACAATTACTGCTGATCATTACAACCTTCCCCTTAAAAGAAAAACAAACAGACATGCAAAAACAAAAAAAAGATTAAAAACTGTATGAACGTATTCTAAATCACACAGCAACAAGAACTAACAAATTCATGCAACTGTTCGAAACTCTGGTAATGTCAATGCTTAGAGAGTGTTCTTCACACCAGAACATAGTCCTTTAAACACAGTGGCTTCCAAACAACTCTATGACTGGCAGTCCTGGTTGGCTTTTCTGATCAATATCTTCATCTGCAGAGCACAGTTCTTCAGCCAGGGCAACGTTGCTGTACATTCCTCCACTAATGGGTTCACTTTGACCATCTGTTCCTTGGAAGGTCGGGATTCATGTGTACTGGTTGCCGATGAGTGAGAAGCACATGGGCAGTATAGTGATGAAAAATTATCTTCTGGTAAATTGTTTGATTTCGACTGTATTTTCTTCCTCCATCTGTTTGAATTTAGTACGATCTGGGCGTTTCTGCATGATGCAGAACCCTTCTTGGTTTCCAGTTGTTTCCCATTTACACCCTTATCCAATCACCTAGAAACTGGGAGGGCTTTGTCCTGCCAGTCAAAATAGTTTTTTTTTTCTTTGCTTTAGCTCCAGTTTCTCCATCACCTTGTGGGCATCCAAAACCTTTGGTTTTAATAGTACATCACTTGTGGGGATGATTGACTGAAGTTGTCTGTTCATGAGTAGTTGAAAAGGTGAGTCAACATCATTGATGGGTGCATTTCTGTATTCCAGTAACACAAGATATGGATCATGGCTGCCTTGCTTTGCTTTCTCACCGAGACCATTTGCTGGGGAGTGTTGTGGACTGGTAGTGGTGTGTTTGAACTCCCACAATCTTGCAAATGATTTAAATTCCTTTGAGGAGTACTTGCAAATGCAGACTTGATGTGGGTTATGACCGTCTTGGTGTCTGCAAATGGCAATTTTGCACCTTCGAAAAATCTTGAGTGGTAATCCACGATAAGATATTTGGATTTGTCCCATTTGAAGAGGTCTGTGGCTACCAATTCTCATGGTTTGCTTGGTACTCGAGAAGGAATTATAGGCTCCTTTCCCGGGGAAGGGGGGAAGCCATTTTTCATGAAACTGACCAGTTGGTTGAAGATTTTTTCTAGACTAAGGAAACCAGGAATTGCCACTCAAAAATATAAAAAAATGAAATCGGCGAGTTTAAATTTTCACGACTTAGCCTCAACAGCGTTGATTGATGACTACTACTGGGTATTATTAACTGTCAAAAATCGGGATTCAGACGGAAATCGGTGGTATTAATACTGGTATCCTCTTCAGCATTTCCTTTCTCATGGAGGGAGAGATCACAATTCTTTTACCCCTGAGAACTACACCATTCAGTTCTGACAACTCATCTCGCATGTCCTAGCATGCATGGATACCAACTGGTGTTTGTACTTTTATCTCTGGCCATCCAGACGTAATTGTCTCTGAGAGTGTCCTCAGTGATTGATCTTCAGCTGTTGCATGTTTGACTTCTTCCGATCCAATTTGGACTCTGTGACTGGCAACATATGGCTTTCTTTCGGTTTGAGAGACAGGTGCTCGGGAGGGCATGCCAGGGAGCTCCGTTCATGGTTTATATTCCAATGCGTAGTCATACTTTTGCATTCTTGGTAGATTATTCTTTGTAATCTCAGTGGTGCTGCAGCCAGGGGTTTTTTCACAAATAAATTATTGCTTCAAGAGGCTTGTGATCTGATTCTATGGCCACTTTCTTCCCATGGTGTACTGACTGAATCACTCCAGGCTATACTGAGCTGCTAGAGGTTTTTTCTCTGTTTGGATATATCTTGATTTGCCTCAGTTAAAGATCTTGAAGCATAGGCAACTGGTAATCCATCTTGAAGTAACATCCCCCCCCCCCTCCCAAGCCCAGTTGGTGAAGCAGCACAGCTGATAGTGACAGCCTTTCTTACATAAAAAAACCTTACAGTAGAACTGTACCTCGGTCTTAGGTAAGGATTGCTTTAATTTCTTGAAATGCTTGGTCCTGTTCATATGTCCACTCAAATTCAGTGTCTTATCTTGGAAGAATTCTAATGGCTTCACTGACTTAAATGCCAAATAGGCCTTAATATTGCATGATGATGGCATATGCTCAAAAGTCCGCAAGCCTTGTTTGCACAAAATTATTCACATCATCTGGACATAAATGCTGTTTGCATGTGGGTATTCTTTACAAGTTTGCTCCTTTCAGATTCAGCTCAAACTGAAATTTAAAAGTTTGATTTCGGAAATTGAGGCTTGGTGGTGAAATCAGCTAGTCAGATGTCATCACACATGAGGGCTATAATTGGGAATAAACTCCAAAATAATTCACTGTTTTTTTGTCACATGGTGCTGGCACCTCTTTAATTGACACTGACGTTGTCCTCAGGTTTGATTCGTTCTTGTGTTAGTTTGTGACCAATATAATTTATGTGACCTCTTTGCATTTGAAGACACATTTTTCTTTGTTTAGTGTTAAATTGATCTTTTCACAGCACTCCAAGACTGAGTGTAGATGCTGATCATGCAACAACAACAACAACAACAACAACAATAACTTTATTTTACTTCTTGGCCTATTTATAAGGTCACGGTAATTAACATAAAATATTATTTTAATTCATTAATATTGAAATACAAAATAACACAAAATTAAAAGAGAAGGAAATTGCCGAAGTCAGTGTACTATCCAAATAGATGTCAATCTAATGGACCATTTCCGAGTTGCTGTTTGTCTACTGTAAAGGAAATGAGTTTGATTTGCATAAGAATACGCAACTCATTTCCATTTGAATGGTTGTGCACCAGAACTTGCTTTGAAACTGAGGCATGCAGCAACTTGGAAATGGGCTATTGAGTGGGGAGCCCAGAACTGAAATTGAATTGCCATTTAAAATGCATAATTAAAGCTAAATTAGCATGCTTGACTTCAGTTTCTGCATGCACTTTGATGTCATCAGTTTCAACTCCTTCTAAATCACTAAGTGTTGGCTCATATGCTTCTGGAAGACTTCTTGGGCAGATTTGATTCCAACTTAAAGGAGTGACCTGATAGCAGAACTGTCCAAATGGTGTATCGAAAGTGGTGAGCAGCTGACTTTCTTCATCCAGGGGTATCTGCAAATAGCCTCGACTTGCAACTACACTTGGTGAACCATTTTGCATTTGCCATTTGTGTTGTGATATCCTCAATGTTGGGGAGCTGGAAATGTTCTATTTAAAGGGCTTTGTTTAGATGTCTGGAATCCAAGCAGATGCACAAACTTCCATTAGGCTTTTCAATGCACCCAGTCGGTGGGTTCCTCCACTCTACGAATAACTTCATGTTTCTCCATGTCTTCCAACTCTGTCTTTACTCTGTCTCCAGTGAACCAATGAGAAAGCTAGAATTGCATTATCCGAGGTGGAGAATTAAATAATTATTAGAAAATTTCTGTTTGAACTTCTTCCAATTGTCGGAGATATTACTGCCGCTCAAATCAAGTGGTTCGAGAGATCGTAGGCCAAATTGCATAACCATTGCTTGTGAGTTTACCTCTTGACTTGTTGTAGGTACCTTTTCTTGTGAAATGTACTCTGATCTCCAAAGTCAATTACTTGAATTTGCCGCTTGTATATTTGCGTACAAAATTTCAGAATGGCGGATTTATGGGTCATGGTTTACTTCTGACGCCATGTTATGATATTGTTGTTTTAGGTTGGCGGAAGCAGATAAACATAGGTACAAAATGAATATTAACAGTGTAATCCATCATGGCTTCAGACCCAGCACAGTGCACATATCCTTACAAATACTACCACTGATCATTACACCTGTCAGCCCGAGGGCTACAAAATATCCTTCTCACTGTTCTGATGTCCTTTACCTTAACTGGTTGAGTGAGTCCAGAACACCTCATGTCTACAACAAATTGCCTGGTCTAAGAACAAAATATAGATCACTTCCTCAAATTCCAGCTAATGGACTGGCATGTTGCTTTACCTTAATTGGTTCGCTTACTGGAACAGACCCTTCTAACAATCTGATACAATTAAGGTGCGACGTTTATCAAGGAAGCCTCATGATTTAATAGGTGCTAGTCACCAGCTCTGGACCACGCCTAACCAGTGGAATTGTGTATGTGAGGCTGTGATATAGAATGGCATATTCTATAATACTTTGTGTATGTCATAAAATTATGACACTTTATAAATGCCAGCCACCATTTTTCATATGATGTGTACCTGCCTTGGCATAAAATGGCAATTTGGGCTGAAAAACCTCATTGGCTCACTCATGAGTTTATTTGGTCAGCACTACAGGTAACAATAACAAACATTATTATAGGGCTTGTGTTTGTAGCCGATATAACGCGCGCTCTGATTGGCTAATTGTGACTGAATTGTAGGGCATTATTCTCCCGTAATGCCCACGGGCCGATTACAGGCTTGCAAAAACACTTGGCAAAAGGTAATTAAAAAGCCATATAATAAACTACTTACTAACCGAGCTAGCTCAAGCCGTACTGGGGTTAGTAAGAAGTTGTCGTTTCCCTCGCGCTCGTTAGTAAGAAGTTAATAGAAATAATAATCATCATCATTATCAATATTGTTTCACTCTGATACCACACACAAACTGACAAAAAATGTACTAACATAATTATAATTATAACCACTTTCATTTAGAGAGCAGAGATGACTGTTTGCTTAAATCACCTGGAATATTATAATACAGTTATTAACCATTTAAAAAACTCACACCCAAAATATTTCCTTGTGTG
This sequence comes from Montipora capricornis, assembly GCF_036669925.1. Classification (NCBI taxonomy): domain Eukaryota; kingdom Metazoa; phylum Cnidaria; class Anthozoa; order Scleractinia; family Acroporidae; genus Montipora; species Montipora capricornis. Next base: position 57,695,726 of record NC_090892.1, on the reverse strand, counting down.
GTATAAATTATTATACTAACAAAGGCTGGCCAGAAGGGAAGGGGAGTCTTGAGAAGCAGACTGTTTTCAGATCACAGAATTTTCACAGGAGAGGTGCCAAGGCTTCACTGATGGTGAGATTAGCATTTCTCCTACAAGCTTGTTACTTTTTCAAACCAACAAGACTAAGACATTTCAATCCTCATTCTTACAAAATGAATGTTGGACATACTCACTTTTTTAAACTTTCATGAAATGCCTGTAGGCACTCGTCATACCCATGGGCATAACTAAGTTTTGTTACCACATAAATATCTTCTCGTTTGACGCCTGATTCTTTAATGGCCTCTCCAACTTCAGATTCATTTCTGAAAAATTCTCAAGTAATTACAGAGTAAAGTGCAAAAGCACATGACAGCACTTTCAATAACCCTTCCCCACTTGAGAGTGACACTTACAGCTTTTACTCTGGCTAGCGCCAGACGAATTTACTTGCTGACTGAGTGATCTTTAAGGCCAGTTTAAATGGTTTCAACGTCTGCTTCAACATGCATGCATTCAACAATTTGTTGAAAATGTTGAAGGTGGTGAAGCCATTTGAACACTCTGCTCATCAAAAAATTGTAGAACACACGTATGCTCACATCAGGCCGCAAACGTCAATATGGTGTAGTTCATGTGGACGAGAGAGACTGGTTTCTGGTTCTTAATTTAGTTCCTTGCAATCAAATTTGACAAAAGTGTTGGTTCTTTCTTTGGCGCAATGTTGGAACCATTTGAACGGCCTCTGCACAACTTTGCTTTTGTGTGCAACATTTGCCCAACATCTGTTCAACTTTTGTTGAAGCTGTTTAATTAATGGGGACATAGTTATTCAGTGAGTGATTAACCCATTGACTCCTAGGGGTTTCCCATTGATGAGTAAAATCGTCTGGCTGGTTTAGGCTGGTTTGGATGTCAAAGGGTTAAACCGGCCTTTAGGTGGGAATGGATTAACAACTTTAACACTTCTCCACTTGAGAATGAGACTTCTAGATTTTACTCTGGCCAATGCCAGACAATTTTACTTGCGCTTTGGGTGTTTACATACTACACACAGCAGAGATCCTTAAATTCCAAAGATCCTAGAAGAGCCATAATACCACTGCCATATTCTTCCTGCATTTAATTTAGTATGCCAAAAAAAAAGGGGATGTGGGTATAAAAAGCATAGGCCAATTTGTTATTTTGGGTAAACAAGCTGCAATTTGTGTTGCTATAGGATAGATTGATCAAATGTTCTCCAACGTGTCATACTTTTTTCATATCAAACCAGTGCATTATGAAAAATTTAGGTCAGCCTGTCAATGCGCTGTAAATCCTTATCACAATTGAACACTTTGGTACCCCCTCCCAAATTAATCATATAACTAACTTAGATGAGTAAATAAATAAACACTCCAACCCAAATGCATGTCGGAGATTCACAGGAACCACCTTTTGCGTTTTATTTCTCAGAGGTACAGGTAAGTTGGGATATCTTAAGTGGGTTTATTCAGTGTGAGCACGGCTGACAAAAATGTAAGAATATTGCAACAAAACAGCGTTCAAAGGCGGTGCTTTAGCACAAAAGGCTACAAGCCTTCAAGAAATTAACATTAATTATGCAAATAAAATTTGTTCCCTTAGTTTATCAAGCGCAAATTTTTTATTTTGTTTACTACGGCTTTCATTCTCGCATCTTTCAATGCTTTCCGGCTTCGCGAATGTGTTTGAACTTTGTCAACACGAAGGAGGCGTGACTGTGATTGGACGACTGAGTCAATGCAGTCATGCCAGTACACCCAGGGAAATAAAGAAATTTTGCAGTTGACAAACTACAATCCGCCACCCAGTTTGTTATCAATGGTCGAAGCCGTGGCCACTTTTGTGCTAAAGCACCGCCTTTGAAAGCTGTTTTGTTGCAATATTCACCGCCTGACATTGCTCGCAGGACTGCTATTCCGTTGATAGTGGGTTGAAATGAAAGTTTAATCTTTGTCAATTGATTCTAATGTGAAATTGTGACTGTGGGAACATTTAATCCAGGAATATTTGACTCAAATTGGTGGCACCTGAGAATTTAGTCTCCAGCCTTGGGATTTTATTATAACCATTGACAACCACGAAATTGTGAAATGGATCAAATCGCGTCGGATCTGGAAAACAACCACACAGGAAGGAAGCTATCCACGATGGCAATAAGGTTAGGCTTTTTAATTGAGATTTTTTTCTTATAATTATCTTCTTAAGCTTTTTACTGGGATTCTCATACAAATCCTTACATTTTTGTCGGCCATGCTCACACTGAACCTGGGGCGCCTGTGCTTTTCCTCAAGCTTGTTTGCTGTATATATTATATCAGTTTTTACGGTCGAAGTCTCGCACGACGACACTTTATCTTGGTAACTGGGCTAAAATTTCCCTCTTGGTTGTCCGCCGCACTAACTTTACTCACTTATAGAACGCTGCCGTGTCAATCAATTGGTATCCATTCTGCAAAGCAAACTTCACCGCCTCTCTGCAAGTATCCCCCAAAGCATTGTACACTCCAAGACCGAACAAAGGTATTTTGTGGCCATCATTTAACGTCACCTTTCTATCCAATCCTTTTTCTTCACAACTCATGCTTGCAAGACCCTTTGACCGAAGGAAATGAATTACAAAATAAGACGAAACTTTGCCCCTCAGAAAGAGACTCATTTGACAGGGGTACGGGTGTACGGCTTGCTGAGCACCAGTTACGCCGCTGACCAATTGTGGGAGCAGGGAACGGTATGTACTCAGTGGGGTTATAACAACCGCTAGCTGTGGAGTTTGGTAAAACAATTTTTGGTCAAATGGTCGAAACTAAGGTCGGGCTCGGAGGTTACAGAACTGGATCATCTCGGGGCTAAACTACAAAATACAGGGTCACTTATTTTGCTGTCTCCCACGCAGAAACTTTAAGTCGTCACGCAACGCTCCACACCATAAACAGGGCGTTGCGTGACTACAAAAAGAAAGTGAGCATCCACCAACTCTGCAAAACCCACGCCAGAATAAAAATAGATGCATTTGCCTTGAAAGCATTGATTTGAGTCCCGTTGACCTGATACTCAGGCTAACTGTACTTGACTCTTACTAAAAGTCACTTACTGAGGGAACTGGGAAATTCCACTCGCTAAGTACCACTTATTGGCTACCCTGCCATCATGAGATTAACATGTGTCTAAAACTATTGGAAACTATTGGCTGGCCATTTCGAAAACAGTTGCTACTTTGGTCACCACACACATTCAATATAGTATTAGCTCTAATCGTTATCTTTAAGAAGATTACGACATTTTTTAATTTCCAAGACATCAGTTCAATGTTACGAACATCATCGTCAGTTACAGAATATTTGAAAAACCGTTAGGACTATATAACAACTAGGCGAAACATTATTAGCTCTGTTTTTAGGTTATTTGATTAACTAATCAAGAGAATCTATTACTGCTTTAATTTAAATCGGTGAACTTACAATGTAAATAGTGTGAAATATTAAATTGAAGTTGAACTTGAACTTGATGTGGGTAATAAAGCTGATGGTTGTCAGCATAAGCATCAAGCTTGGTCCTCTCAAGGTGGAAGAAAAGATCGTTGATAAAAATGTTAAATAGCATTGGTCCTGAGACACTCCGTGCGGAACACCAGTCACTGCGCCTGACGGGGCCCAGCTGGAGCAGATGTCCCCAACCTAACTTCACTTCACTTCACTTCACTTCACTTTAATGATAAGTGCAACCCGTACAAGCTTGTATATATATGCACAGCGCATGAGAATTACATTTCCTAGACTAGGACCTCGAAAGCCGCGATGTCTAAATTAGAATTTACTGCAAAAGAAGGTAATCTATTCCACAGCCTAATTGCTCTAGGCAAAAAACTAAATTTGAAAATATTGATTCTAGCAAAAGGAACATTAAAGTGTTTATTATGCATATGGCGGGAATGTCTTAAGGGTTGGGATAGATTGTTTGTTGGAATGTTCGCCACTTGGTTAAGTCCTTGGTTGAAAAGACATAAGGTGGCTGCATCTCTACGGTCTCTTAGGGGTTTCCAGCCCAGTTTCAATAGGTGACGTGTAATTGTTCCCTCTTCATAATTAAAATAATCTGATGTAACAAACCGCACAGCCCGACGCTGGACTTTCTCGAGCTCCTGGATTAGGTTTTGAGTTGGAGGGTCCCAGATGGCGCTGGCATACTCCAGGATGGGTCGTACAAGGCCTACATAAGCTGCTTCCTTAGCCAATCAAAATGCAGGATTTGCATTAGTCCACTAGTTGGGTGATACTAAGGTCTATTAGCCTAGTTGAGATGGTGCCGTGTCCAGGCCATTTGTGAATATTGATCTCAGTCTTTTGAGATTCGCTCGTTGAATTAAAGCTGAAGCAAAAACTCCGAGTTGATCCAACTCGGACTACTATACTCCACCTTTGGTCAAACCCCCCTATCAAGCGATTTTCGAAGAAAAGCGGACCTTAAAGCGAGCGTAGCAAACATCCGTTATTTATCTTGTCTGCCTTGAACTAGTTTGGTTAGTACGTCATTATCTGCGACTAAAGGCGGGGAATCACCCTTTCACCTATTTCAAATCACGAATTCAAGAAATCTCGCTCCAGGGGCCCGTTTCTTGAAAGTCCCGAGACTTTTGGGGTCCTTTTCCGGGTGTCGTCTGTATCTTGTGAACATTTTCAGTCATTAAACTTCACAATCATTTTGCTTTTTGTGATTTTGAAAACACGTCAAAAGAACAGCTTGTCAAAACTAGCGAATGATCGAATGGCAGTTTAAGGCCTGAAACGTTTTTGGGACGTTCGAGAAACGGGCTTCCAGGAGCCGCCTAGCCTTGTTAGCCGCCACAGACTAGGCGGGAGACCTTGCGTCCATTCTCCAGCGTTACCAAAGATAGGGTGAGTTGGGCCGGTGAAACAAAGTCTCATGCATAAACTTATTGTCAGAATCATATTTATTATAGTCTCAATTGACTGCGTTTCATTTCTCCCATATTAGGTGGCCTCCGAATGCTGAGGAATTATTTTGTCCCTGGAATAGAAAAAAATGTTACATTTACTTTAAAATGTAGCATTATTAAACTGAAGCAAATTTAAATCATTTATGTGTCGAGACTAGCTGTATTTTGACAATATGACATACAAAGTAGGTTACTTGGATCGATAACGAATAAAGCGCTTAGAGTCAAGACAAAGCGGATTTCTAAGCACTACCTTCCCTTGCCACGGGAAAACGTGTTTCGACAAAACGATAGTAAATACCGTGCTTTTATCTAAAACAATCATTTTTTTTTTGCATCTTTAGCGTAGCCGTCTGCGATGCCAAAACTCCCTGAAAATCGTCCCTAAAAACAGAATTCGGTTCTTTAAAGATAAATTCATAGGTACACCAACAACGTCCCCATTTCTCTTTCTTTGAATGGCTGTCCTGACGTGATACAAGAACCACCGACAGCTGTTACGTTAATATGAGAATTAATCCCCACTGAGAATCTTGAGACGGTTCCGGGCCCTTGGAGGCTGTGGTTGTTTGGCTTTGAAACCCAAGTTATAAATCTCTCCGAAACACAAACCATTTTATTGAACAATCACTTTTAGTATAAATACACAGGTGATTATAAAAAATCGCGCGCTCTCATTGGCTCGCTATCTCGGATTATCAACCGATAATCACCTCGACGGACAAAATGGCCGCAGTAGTCGTTTTGCCACTGTAAGTGAAGATGATTTTGCGTTGAAATGTTTTTTTTTTCTCTTTTTTGAAATAATCACCTGTGTATTTATACTAAAACAATTATTCGCCTCAGGCTCAGTGATTATTGGTGAATATTCACCTCGACTTCGTCTCGGTGAATATTCACCGATAATCACTTCGCCTTCGGCGAATAATTGTTAATCAGTCTAGCATTTTATTGCTTTGAAAATCACGATTTCCTTTCATAGTTCCGCATCAGTCTACCAGGAGCACTCTAACTGACCTCTCGATTTGCATTTATCCTCTCCCTGAGATGAATGCAAACAATCAAATCTCATTCCCAAGGTCTCTCTGCATCCTAGTAAGGGACCCCAGTCTGGTGAGGTCACTTGTGCCCTTGACGATTAAAGACGTCGGGGAGGGGTTCTAAAGAGTCTAAAGTCGTGTTAATTTTGCAGCCCCTCCCATAAATTTTCAGGACACACATGGCTAGACCATAACCAGGTCTCTCTCTCTCTCTCTATCATCAGGCGGAAAGAATTGGGAAATTGTCACTTGTCTCTGTCCCAACAATCCCTCGACATTACACTTTTGAGCTGAATATTGGGGTGTTGATCACAGCAAAAAAAGAAGGAAAAAACGTTTTTCTTACCTAAACACATCCACATGTAAATTTGCACCATTTCCTCATAAAGACCTTGTTAAGACGACCCACACATCCCAACCTGAAGCCTTCACAGAATTCCGAACTCAAGTTATCCCTGCACCCTACGAATACAAAAAGGCCGATCATACTTACAATGCCTCAAATTACATATATTTGTATTTCGTTCGCCAAAAGTGACTTCGCGCATCTTTCATTTTCATTTTCGGACAGGGGCCCTTGTTCGAAAATGACTAGCAGAAGAAAATACAGAAAAAGGGATTACTTCATAGAAAGTAGGTCGTACGGATTTTTGTTCTAAAATTTGCAACGAGTGAATTAAAATCCGTACAAAGCATTTTCTATGCTGTAATTTGTGTATTGTATATGTAACCGGAATTAAACATATACTTGGAATTACTTATATATATATTTTCCCGTACTTTTGGGATGTACGATCCAAAAAAACAAATATTTTGCTAAACAATGTCACAACAATGTGGTTAGTGAGTTTTATTGGCGAAAAAGCAAAAACAGGAATGATGTAATGCCTTGCAAAAAAGTGAGTAGTAATGTTTTCAGGTAATGGAGGATATAATTGCTGTTATAATACATAATTTTACCTACTACTCCTTTATATTGGTCATTGACATCCGCTGCTGCAAAAAACGAGACAACAACACTCAACTTTACAACTGGCAAAAGGTCTGTTCTTGATGTAAATACTGAGAGAGTACTCTTAAAGGGAAGATATCTGTTTACATTGCTTTTGTTATTCAAATGTGCCAACCACAGGAACAAAAGACCCTTTGTTTTGACAGCCAATGAGGCTCGAAGATGAACAATTCAAGATGAAGAGCGGCAAAGAGTGTACAAAAATTTAAATCGCACTTGCGGGGCGTGACGAGCCATCAGGAAGATGTAGCATCGCCTTAAGAAACGGCAAAAGGGAAACGGCAACTCTTAGTGATGATTGTCATAAAACATAGTGCATATCGATCGAATGGTTACAAATCAAACTCTGGAGATTACGAAGGAGAGAAAATTGACATCGCGCTTCATATTAACATGACCGTGAACATGTTCTCCTCAGTTCACTACTGAGTTTTGAATAAATTAACCGAAACTTTTGATTGGCTGTCTTTTAGAAAAAGGGTGTGGTTTGTGCATTGTCAGAGCCGAAACAGCGAACAAAAAAACTTGTCGCATTTCATAATGATCTCCATACTGTACTTATAAAAGAACGAACAGTTTCTTAATATTCTAAATTGTCTCTTTCTTGGAGAAAGTTGCTCGATATATCGAACTAACAGAAGGGAAATAAATTAATATCAAATTGGTTTCATTGGTTATCTCAAATATTAAACGCAGTGCGAAATATCTTATGTTTTTTTGTTCATCAAGCATATCGTCTTTTGGCCTTTTCATTCTCGTCAATATAGGCTATGCCTAAGATGGTAAACATATTTAATCTTAAAGGAAAAAACAGTATCGTTTATTACATATTTATGACTTTTATACACCTGTGCCTTAAAACATGGGTTAAATATAATAGCACTGAGAAAAAAAAACAGCAGCATTAAACAGCATCGCATTAAAGATTTTTTACGCATAGTTTTTAAGTGGATACACTTTTATACGAAGTCTCTCATGTCGTTGATAAACAGTGTTCCAACTGATCTTTTTGCAGTAATGTCACATTTTAGGTTATTCAAGTGGAATCAAAGCGGAGTGCCAAAGCCTGCTATGTGGAATTTCCCATGCTATCAAAGAAAGAAAATCTTCATTTTCAAGTTTTTTGCTTACCTACGATATCCAAGAAGGAAGTGGATTCCAGTTTTGCTGAGGATTCATGAGTTTGCACTAACAAGAAGGCAGCAAACACCAGAAAAAGAAATGTATTTGTGGACTCCATTGCAAACCTCTCTGACTGCTGCAAAATTCTTGACTACTTAAATTTTTAGTGTTTCCCAAATTTATAATATACATACAACTTCCAGTTGACCAGGTGTGTGTCTATGATTGGTTTGTTTTCGCCTGTACGAGCAAAAAAAATTATTTATCTAGTGAAATAATTGCTTTATAATCAGCGAAAGAAGCCCGATGACTCCACTTGTCAAGTGCGGTCATCAAAATTGTGCAAAAATAATAGAAAGGCATCCAGAGATCACGGATTATTTTGTCTAGAAAAGTAAACGGTGTAATGACAATAATTCACGGTATTGTCATATTAATTGTCTGGTTAAATTCTTAGGCGGTGATTATTAGCTTCAAGATTATCACCTTTGCTCATGAGACGTCGGCACTCACTTTCCCCTGTAATGTCTCAAGGAAATATACTGTAAATCAACTCGCGCCTCAGAGAATAACCAAAACGGCATCCAAGGGATTGTTCTGCTTATATTCCCGGCATAACTTGATTTCTAACTGCGAGTTCAGCTATTTCTTCACTGCGTGGTGCAAACATCAAGAGATTGCTCAAAATATTGCATGAGCTGCGGTATTACATGAAACACTTCGTGGATGTTCTCAGTTGTGCAAAAATTAATATTCAAGGCATTTTCTGACTTCCCTCAAGTCAACAACTTTTCAAAGTAGAAACAACAAGAACTGAAAGCTGCTATCTCGTGGTCGAAATGTTCTAATTACCCGTATTAACTTGTGAAAATATTGTATAAGGATACTGCGTTTCCAGCATTTTTTTTGGCTAATAACCAGCTGCTACTGTGTCAGTAACCCTTCGTGGACTACAGTCTAAACTGACAGTGTACTGCGTTTTAGCAATAACCATTATAAAGCGGAATTAGTAGTAGAGTGATTTCTTCACACTCAGGTAAGCTAAATATCGCTACTCGAATTATCAGTATTATCAGTTGTTATCAAGCACGCTTGATCATTGCTCAGATAGGTAAGCGTCGTAAATAATTCAAATGGATTTTGCGTGGAGGAAATATTATCAATAAAAAAAAGTTCGCGTTGCACGTAATTGTTGTGGGTGTATATTTTACATTGCAGTATTATTTTGACGGATTCATTTCTTTCCTTTTTGAAATCTATGAGTTTTTATCCCTCGATCGTTTTTCTCTGGCTTCGGCTTAATTCGTTGTGTCAGGATTTTAGACTTTGGGTCGGAGAAATTTAATCACAAAACAACTCTGAAGGCCAAACTTGAAACGAAGTCAGATTTTGACATATCGAACATGGTCGGTCATGATTTTCAGCTGCGTTTATTGGGAATTATTAAATTCTCAACCTCGGATAATGCAATTCTCGTGCTCTGATTGGTTCACTCTATCTCGGTTATCAGCTCATATACCTTAGTTTGACCTTATATGGTAAATGATTGCGCTTAGCGTTGCTAAATTAAAAACGTTTTTTAATTTTTTTTCGGTATAAAGCAAAAGAAAAACGTTTTTGTGGAAAGTTTGGATCACTTTCGAAGCTTAGAGATACACGAAAAGGTAAGAAATGTTTTTGTGATGAGCCTGCGTCTGTCTGACCACGAGGTATTACACAACATCGCATCTTCATCAACTTTTTTCGATTTCGCTAGGATTTTCTCGCTTTTTTCGCTCGTATTTCGTACTTCTAAACTTTTGGAGTTTAAGGAATTTAATAAAACAATTATTCCATTCGCGCTTGTTGGATATGAGAGTGGTTATAGCCAACTCGGCGCTACGCGCCTCGTTGGCTATTTACCATCTCATATCCAACGCGCGCTCATGGAATAATTGTTAACTATTCAGGATTCATAGAATACCAGAATAAGGTTTTCCAAAAGAATATACGTATTAGAAACTCGGAATGGTTGCCACTATAAGTACTGGGAATAGTCTGGATACCATTTTGCAGCCGCTTGGTCAATCGCGCACTTTTTTCACGCCAAAACGACCCACAACTGGGCGCATTCAGCTTATCGCGAATAAACATCATTGTGATTTCGGGGACAAAATTAACAGAACACTACTCCATTCTTTCCAAAAACAGAATGAGTGTCAGAAGAACAAGCAAACCAAATATTTCTTACAAGTGCAGAGGATGGTGTATGCTAATCCCCTTTCCATGTTTACTGAGGGATACCCGAGAAAAAAACTCCCATTGCTATGGCCCGGGACCGGTGAGTTGCCGAAGCCCTGCCATTTAACAAAGCTCCGGTAACAATTAACGTCCCTCTTTCATCTATTTCCTTTTTCAAAAGAGTCTCATAAGAATGCGAGCTTTCATTGTTGCATCTTAATAAAGGAAGACGTTTTACGCTCAAATGTGAAAAAACACGTTTACAAAGCCGGATATCTAGAGTGCCTGTGAATTTTTGGGGGTCGATCTTTTGTGGCGCCATGAAAGAATGAAATCCTTTCAAGAAACACCCCCATCTCAACAAACGTTTATTAAGTTAATTATTTCAATCACCCTTAATGACATCTAAATAAAGGACAACAAAAACAAAGATAGAAAAGCCGCATCAATTGATTAATTAATTCATCTTCACCGCAATATTTCATCGCCATCTTTGAAAATATGCGACTGAACGACATGCGGGTCTCTTTCGGTCCGAATCAAACACGGCTTCAAGAATGCTAAAATATCTTGTGGTAAAATAATCAATTACAGAAACTGAGATAGCCGTGAATTTAAATGTGCATTATTTTGACTAGAAGGAACAAGTGAACGTAAAAAAAAAAGAAAACCTCGTTTAATACCATGACGGTCATCGCAATTTCCACCTCAGTGCGAAAATAATTAAAATTTCAGTACCAGTGACTGTCAGTTTTTGAAAGCCAACAATGTTAGAAATATATTTGACATAAAGTATCATAATAATAAATTACGTGTGGCGGGAAGAAAGTCACGTGAGAAGAAGGACATAGTCTGAGTTTAGATCGATCTTCGGATCGCTTCCGTGTTTACCGGTAGTAAAAGGAGGAAAAGGGTTGGGTCTAGCTGGATCGCCTTGGGTCTGACGTCCTATGCGCAACGCTCAAAATAAACGCGGCTAATTTCCCATGCCGTCTATGAGATGTGAGAGATCGCCGAGTTGCTTTTTGCTGATATTATAGACCTTATTCATAAATGGCGGCCAATTTATAATTCTTTTGTCGAAGTGCAAATTATAGCCTACCAAGCCTCGATACCATACAATGAATTGAAAAGAATTTTTGCTCTAAAATGAGGCTTGGTAGGCTAATTTGCAGGGGAAAAAAGAATTATAAATGTGACCGCCATTTATGAATACGGTCTATATACATCACTTCTTGATCGACTTGTTCGCTTTTTCAAACGCCCACAAGGCGATGCGCGTATGACGTCACGAGCCAAGTCTTGCGTGAAGACCGCTTACAAAATAATCGCAGGCTTCTCCAATGCCGTCCGAGTAATGGCGGACAGATTTTTAGAGGTTTTTGGCTGGCTATTTCCGGACTTATCTCGCTTCTATCGTTCCAAATTTAAATGCATTGTATTATTTTGAACATACTGACTTAATTGACGTTGAAAACATTCGAAAAGAAAACCAAAAATTTTCGTCGTAGTGGCACTTTAAAGGCTACTACGACCGAAAAAAATAATTATTCATTTTCTTTGGATTTCAAAACTGTGTTAATTTAACACTAAGTGAACCAAGTGTTAAGTTCTGATTTAAAAAAAAAACAGCTCTTTATTTTAACTGGAATTTTCTTATTTATTGGTCCGCCATTACTAACTTTATAATCTTGAGAGAGCTGGGTCGAGAAGAAAATGACGTCAAAGACTGCAATGCATGTGTACGCGGCTGAACTAACATGCAGCACGGAAGTTTTGGGCTTTCAGATTTTTAGGCACGTTTTAAACGTCGCATTTTTCATGTGCCGAATCTAATGCAAATGAGCGAAAACAATAGATTATTCTTATTTGCATTAGATTCGGCACATGTAAAATGCGACGTTTAAAACGGGCCTTAAACACTTGTTACGTGGACTGGCGACGGTATACCACGTCTTAAAACCGGTCTGCTTTCTTTTTTGTTGCTGGTAGTCACAAATGTGCATACGCCACGGATATTAAATGAAGCTCCGATCGGGTGAATTTACTTTTGCACCCTTCACTTTTACCATATTTCCCTGGCGCGATTAGAACCCCCATACTTCTCCCAACCTTTACGATAATCTGAGAGCGCGCTAGACCACTCGGTCACCGCAACACACTGTGCGTTATCTAGATGAAAGCAAACATTTATTGTGGAATCTTTCCGCCCGTCATGATTTACACAGTAACTAGGCTGATTTAGCAACAGAACGGGAACGTCAGTGGCGACGGCGCGAGCAGAAAAAACACCAATGAGAATTAAGAATAGAATAGAACTTTTTAAGGATTAAACCACTGCAAAAACCGTGTACGATCAAAACTTGCTCTACGTTGGATCAAAATAGATCGTGACCACACCATAAAAACTTTAAAATAGAAAATATCCTGCAAAGGTTGGTCAAGACAACGTGAACATAGGCGTTGTTGCTTGCAATATTTCGGCTGGCCAACACCAGCCTTCTTCAGGTTTATTGAATGGATAAATGCTAGTAACAAGATCTTTATATTTACCGGAAATGACATAAGAATGCTACGTGATGTGTTATAAAAACGGAAATGCATAAAAAAGAGGAGAGAGAATAATACATGATAACAAGATGAAAAAAACAAAAGAAAATTAAAAGGTAGCTAGACTAAATTACATTTCATCTCTTCTGTTAAGGCCTGCAGGCTCCAGTGTTTTTCCTCTGTGTATGAGGAATGCCTCACGAGCCTTTCTGATGGAGTCGAGCGGTATAAGGATCATGTGATCCTCCGCGTGACCACTGGTCAGGAAGTGTCGTGAAACCGCAGTGGGGGTATAACTACAAAAGGGGCTTATAATAGGTCGCCTATGTTCATTAAAGCGGTCTTTAAGACGACGTTTGGTCTCTCCGATGTACTGAAGATTACATTTAGTGCACTGAATCATGTAAATTACATTAGGGGTTTCACAAGTAATATGTGATTTGATTTTGAAGGTTTGTCCAGTACTATAAAAAGTATATTGATTACGGCCATCCTCAATAAAAGGACAGGCGGTGCAACTAGTTTTATTGCACCGAAACGAGCCGGATGGAGACCCAGATTGGTCGGTGTAAGTAGGTTCCGGCAATTTAGCTCTAACTAGAATGTCACTAATGTTTTTACAACGCCGGTAGGCTACTAAAGGGAGATTAGTAAAAACATTTTTACAGCGACCAGATGAATAAAGCACGTTTGAGTGTTTGTGAATTATACGGGATATGTTAGGTAAAGCGGGGTTATAGGTAATGACGAACGGAACAGTATCTGTCTGTTGTTTAGGTTTGGGTTTAAGAGCGTCGTTCCGGGAAATGTCAGAAGCACGTCGTATCTGGGTTTTAAGGAAATTAAGTTCGTAACCTCGGTTGACGAGGTAGTCCATAAGTTCCTTACAGCGTTGTTTGTAAGTGTCATTGTCCGAGCATATGCGTCGAAGGCGAAGTGCAAGGCTATATGGAATGGAACGTTTAGTGTGGGTGGGGTGGCATGAGGAGATGAGTAAATATTGATGTTTGTCAGTGGGTTTAGTGTAAAGATCGGTTTCTATGAGACCATCCTTGAGTGAGACCATCACATCAAGGAATGAAATATTTGTGAGGGAATGCGAACAAGTGAATTTAATGGTTTGTTGACTACTACCTAAAACCATTAGTTCACACTGTTCCGTCTTACGTTAAAGACACTACTGATTTCCTTAACAAACTTGCCAACTTGAACACAATCAACACACTTCCCGACAATGCCATACTTGTCACGCTTGACGTCACTTCTCTTTATACCAACATCCCTCACAGTGAAGGTATTGAGGCTTGCCGCTTTTTCCTTCGCAAACGCAACGATAAGGACATCCCCACGGAAACTCTTTGCGACCTCATACAGATCATCCTCAACATGAACAATTTCACATTCAACAACGAACACTACCTACAAAAACACGGTACTGCTATGGGCACCAAAATGGCTCCTTCATTTGCCAACCTTTTTCTTGCCAAATTCGAACAGGACGCGCTCACTAACGCATTGTATCTACCTCATACATGGCTCAGATTTCTGGACGATATTTTCGTTATTTGGACTGAAGGTTCAGATAAACTGAAAGTATTTGTCGATTATCTCAATAACCTTCATCCCACCATTAAATTCACTTGTTCGCATTCCCTCACAAATATTTCATTCCTTGATGTGATGGTCTCACTCAAGGATGGTCTCATAGAAACCGATCTTTACACTAAACCCACTGACAAACATCAATATTTACTCATCTCCTCATGCCACCCCACCCACACTAAACGTTCCATTCCATATAGCCTTGCACTTCGCCTTCGACGCATATGCTCGGACAATGACACTTACAAACAACGCTGTAAGGAACTTATGGACTACCTCGTCAACCGAGGTTACGAACTTAATTTCCTTAAAACCCAGATACGACGTGCTTCTGACATTTCCCGGAACGACGCTCTTAAACCCAAACCTAAACAACAGACAGATACTGTTCCGTTCGTCATTACCTATAACCCCGCTTTACCTAACATATCCCGTATAATTCACAAACACTCAAACGTGCTTTATTCATCTGGTCGCTGTAAAAATGTTTTTACTAATCTCCCTTTAGTAGCCTACCGGCGTTGTAAAAACATTAGTGACATTCTAGTTAGAGCTAAATTGCCGGAACCTACTTACACCGACCAATCTGGGTCTCCATCCGGCTCGTTTCGGTGCAATAAAACTAGTTGCACCGCCTGTCCTTTTATTGAGGATGGCCGTAATCAATATACTTTTTATAGTACTGGACAAACCTTCAAAATCAAATCACATATTACTTGTGAAACCCCTAATGTAATTTACATGATTCAGTGCACTAAATGTAATCTTCAGTACATCGGAGAGACCAAACGTCGTCTTAAAGACCGCTTTAATGAACATAGGCGACCTATTATAAGCCCCTTTTGTAGTTATACCCCCACTGCGGTTTCACGACACTTCCTGACCAGTGGTCACGCGGAGGATCACATGATCCTTATACCGCTCGACTCCATCAGAAAGGCTCGTGAGGCATTCCTCATACACAGAGGAAAAACACTGGAGCCTGCAGGCCTTAACAGAAGAGATGAAATGTAATTTAGTCTAGCTACCTTTTAATTTTCTTTTGTTTTTTTCATCTTGTTATCATGTATTATTCTCTCTCCTCTTTTTTATGCATTTCCGTTTTTATAACACATCACGTAGCATTCTTATGTCATTTCCGGTAAATATAAAGATCTTGTTACTAGCATTTATCCATTCAATAAACCTGAAGAAGGCTGGTGTTGGCCAGCCGAAATATTGCAAGCAACAATAGAATAGACTCCACTCTTTTCTTCTCTATTCTAAATTCTCATTGGTAGTTTTGCTGCGCGCGACGTCGCCACTGACGTTCCCATACTGTTGCTAAATCAGCCTACTAGTATTAAACTATTCTATAAAGTGGACCGATGCTTTTTCAGCTTAACTTCAGTTGACACTTGGACTAGAATCAACGATTGTGATCTTTGTGTTAAATTCGCACATGTATCTTGTCGAACTTTATAACACTTGAAAGAAAAAAAAAAGCAAACTAACAAAAACCAGGTGTCATGCCGTCATTTTGTCACAGATGCATCCTTTGTTTCGTGAGTTGTCAGTATTAAACGCGCAAGTTAACTTGATCACAGGCGGCCGCTAAAATCGATGTCAATTTCGATTTTGCGATTTTACTTGTACGACCAAAAGTGTAACAGAAAAATTGAACTGTGATTGCACGTAACAAAACTCTCCCGAAATGTTTTTCGCTGATGGTAACTTGTTATATTTGTGGCACAAAATTTATGATGTTTTCAAGTCGCAATTTTTTTTGCTTATCGCAGATGTTTGTATTCTCGATCGACACTAAAAAATTCCTTCTGCTCTTCTTAAAAACTGTATATCACTATATATTTACTTTTGCATTAATATTTGTTTAGCATAAAGTAGGCTAACCAAATCTGTACATTGCTTAGATAGCATTTTCTGTCCTAGGTTTCCTACACCAAGTCGTATTTTTTTAGGTCTGCCATCCCGATACTAATCCCGCTGGACAGGGATAACTTCTATGTAGCAGACTTTACCTTACTCTGTTTTTATAACAAACAACTTCTAGTTAAATTACATATTTATCTTTCTCTCGCCATTTTCCGAAGTTTACCCGTAGTTATAGTGCACTTTAACTGGGCAATTTCTGTTAAATGTTTGTGTATCCCACAGATACGCCCTATAGGCGTCTTGTTTTGTATCGATATGGGGGTACTTGTGTGCATTGGTTCAGATGTTCTCACAAGCGCATTTTTGCTGAGTAACGTAAACTGTCTTCAAGCACAATTACATTTTTGTCAGAAATAACCTTGAGACTCTCGGATTGAAATGTACAAGAAACAACCAGGGGGCCCCGGTATACGGGAACAGGAAAGGGAACTGTAACGGGCTCTAGCCTTTCAGGTATTGTGTTACATAGTCACGTGCTATGACGTTGTCGCACCGGTTTTTATTAGAAGAAAGGCACGGGAACATCCAGAGACCGGAAAAGGACAGTTTCGTTTCCGGTCTTTCCGGCTCCGTCACTCAACTAGTGCAGAAGTTGGAACCTTACAGGGTTCACAACACGGTTTGTTGGTTCGTTGTGCGTGTCAATTTTCCTTTCACCGAAAGACCTCCCGATTGCATGTAAGCAGTTCCTATCTGTCGGAGAAATAAATGGATCCGTGTGGCTGACGTTTAAGCCGCGGCTACACGAGCGATTTTTTGCTCGCGCCGGTGATGCGATTTTTTCAAATTTTGTCGCATCGCTAACGCGCGATGAAAATCGCAAGTGCAGCCACCATTGAACTGGCGACGCGACAGACGAAATAAATCCCAGAAAAAAAATCGCGAGAAATTCAACTCATTCAATTTCTTACGATTTTTTTCTGCGACTTTTTCAGCTGTCGCGTCGCCGGTTCAAGGGTGGCTACACTTGCCATTTTCATCGCGCGCTGGCGACGCGACAAATTTTGAAAAAATCGCATCACCAGCACGAGCAAAAAATCGCTCGTGTAGCCACGGCTTTAGATTTGTGGACGGAACCTGTAACAATAATAATAGACAGCAAAGCCTGTCCTGACCCTGTGGACCTCTCCAGTTATTTGTCTGCATGTAAATCCGGCCAGGTGATATCACTGTGCCGTCTACTAGCATTGTGTAGCTCTAAAGAAACCAAAACGTCTTCATTGACACGGATACAGTGCGGCGTTTTCGGTGTTTGCCTCCATCGCTAGAAGAAGCAAAAGAGTCTGAATTTACTACATTAGATAAAATACTCGGAGAGAACTCTGAAGAGAAAAATCTGTACAGCGATATGCGTGGACGAGAAACTGTCGCTATTAACGAGATGATTTTTAGCGGGTTTCCTTCAGGCTGAATTGGACTTGATTTTAGGAGGCTTTCGTCTGGGATAAACTTTTTACCTTCTTTGGTGCGCGTCTCTGGTCACGCTTGATAAACCGCTTTCAATTGGTCGAGCGGCCTAATGAGCCACTATTGTTCACTTTGTCGCACCTCACATTTCAGATCGCACTCGCAATCGTTTGATTGACAGCAGCCAAATTCTGCAACGAGACCAGGGTATTCCCACAGCTAAATAATTTGGCCAATCCCAGATGGCTTGTTCTCGAAATGCAAATTAATATGCCGCCTTTCACAAAATTTGGCACCGCAATTTACATCTGCAAATCTTTTTTAGAGTCTCTGGGGTTAATTTTGGTTCTAAATATTTAAACGCATTGCTATTAGTTTGGGATCAGAAAGAGAAAGTGAAATGGATTGAGACTATGTACAAATTCCTTAGATGTTTCTAAAAATCCGATGAGTTATTCCAATTCCGAGATCTACCACAAGAGCGACTTTGCTGTTTTGTGGTAAAAATTAAGACGCAAAAATTAATACTAAAAAACGTTTAAAAACCGGAGGCTAGATGGGATGCCCTTGAAAAATCACTCTAGAAATACGAGATTTAGAGAATTATGTCACGTGCAAATGTAAAAGAGGTTAATAGAAATGAATTGCCTTAATGGTATTTCAAAAAAACTCTCAATTCTGGCATGTTGAAAAAAACAACGTAATGCTACTATTTTTATTATCGTTGCTTTTTCCGGGTAGAGTCGAATAATAAGATTTAAAGGCTACGACTTTTCATCTTTGGACGAGATTTTCCAAACGTAAGGCGTCAACGAATATTTTGTGATTTAACTAGCGAGATGTAAGGTAAACGTAATTTTAAAAAATCTTTTTACTAAACACCCATGCAATGACTGAACTCGAGCCTGTGCTGAGAATTTCTATTTTCATCTCAGACTGTACTTCTGTGTAAACTTCGAATATCCATTTCAAACCTCCGTAATAGGTATGTTCCAAACTGTATTGATGGTACTTAGCTTCATCTTAAGTTGCAATAAGTGCCGGCATTTCACATGTTTTTTCTCTGATGTAATCGTCAAGCTCAGACCTGTTTCGGAAGCTACAACAGAGTTGATGAGAAGCTTTCACTCATTGCTTCTCTTTAGGGAATTTCTTGAAAATCTCTTCATACGTTCGGTTGTCATACGATATACAAGGCGAGTGTATAAAATAACTTAGGGCAATGAAAATAGATTAGATGTGACGATGTTTTAGAACAATTGGATATAAACACCGGCTACAATGGATAATAAGATTCTGTTTCATGATGCTACTGTCTCTTATTTTTCAGGAGAAGTTCATGAGTCAAGACTAATGATTCAAGTCATTTTCATTATCGTTTTCCTCTGCTTCCCTTTGGTCATAGACTCAGGTATGGGAACAACATTGTTTTGGCGTCAACATTTTGTTACGTTGGATTTCTCAAGTTAGAGAAAACCTAGGAATTTACCACAAAATAGAATGTTAACGATTTGTTCGTCCATTCAAGTGTCATTTAGTTCAGTGTGTGTTGCGGGTCAGGAAGGTAGGGAAATGGACAAAGAAATTAGTTTTTCAACTGAAGACCAGTCCAAGATTAACCTCCACTCGTAACGTAAATTCTTAAAGCATCATATGTAAAAATATCGCCATGAATTGTTACCAAGGGAGAGTTATCTTATGCTTATTTCTTTTAACCCAATTTACTTTGTACTTCCAATCAACCAATCAGTCAATCATTCAGTCACCCAATCACTACATATTTTCTTCTCATCATAGGATTACACAGGTGTATGCTAAATTAAGAACCACAATAGGCTATGTACAGGACATCGTCCACAAATTTTATTATATACTCGACAAAACGCCTCCATCGCTTTGTTTCCAGAGTAATTTTCCGTTTTGCACTCTGTAACCTAAATATTACGCCTTTGTCATTGACCAATCAGAAACGCGATATACGTTTTTTGAGTGTATAATAAAGTTACTTATCAAAATTGTGTGCCACTGTCCAAAGTAGCCGATTCTTTCGAGTTTGAAATGAATGTATATATATCACAGCAGGTGCAAAGAACCAATCCAAATTCGTAGCAATTCCATGTAAATTGCTCAAAGCGTGGGAAAAATCACGAAGGCAAGGCGCGATTGGATATCTTTAAACCAATCACTCGACAGTCATTTGAATACTGATCTACAAATCAGCAGACAATTGTCCAAAAGAGTTTTGCAATTAATACATTCTCTTTCAAACGAGACGGTAAATTGTTACAGTGACTGAAACCCCGGGGACTCGTTCAGGTTTTAGTTGGGATTGCTTCGGGTTTCAATTTACGGTTACGGTTGTGTCGGCTGCGTGTAACTACTTCGATTTTTGATTGGTTTGCTGGATTGTCTCGGTCCTTTGTGATTGGCCAAAGTAATTACTTTGGTTTTGGTGTTACGACACTCGATTGAAACTCGCTCTAGTATTAGTATTAGATATTGGTATTAGTATTGGTATTAGTATTAGGTATTAAAGCGGTTTTCGAATCAAAACTCGAAGTAATTACAGGTAGCCGTACACAAAGCGCGGGAAAATGTGCACGCGCAAGCCACGATTGGTTTTGGTTTCACTTCTGATTGGTTGAAAAAGTGGCGCGAGAACTTTGAACGAATCACTGAGTGAAGTAATCATAAACTAAAGTAATTATCTAATTACTTTCGACACTCAATTGAAAACCACTCTAGTATGGGTATTGGTATTGGCACTGGTATTAGTATTATTCGAGTGTAGTAAAACCAAGAACAAAATAATTACTTTGGTCAATCAAAAAGGACGGAGACAATCCAGTAAACCAATCAAAACTCGCACAAAAAAAATTGTTAGTTTTAAAACAAGGCCAAATATTTCTTGAAAGAAAAAACAGAGAGGCAAATTCGCCTTTCAGGAAACAAGGATCGATCTACTATGTCAATTAACAAAATGGAACAACGGATGATAACTCGAAGGAAATGGGTTTACAGCAACGGCAAACTTTTCACAAGGAAATAGCAAGAAAGTAGTTCCAAAATGGGAACTGTTTCAAGTCTTGTCCCAAGCACACAGTTGGATTTCTCTCTGAGAACAGCTAATTGTGGAAACGTGGCTTCAAGAAATTATGCAGAAATCAACCAGAAAGTTGTCAACACATCCATTCCATACTCAGAAAATGGCCAACAACCAATGGCAGCTCCAACATTCCTCTGTTTGATAGAGATCGACTTGATGGTAAAACGTCACCCTTGTACCCCATCATGCTTTTAGGAAAAATAACTGATCTGAGATCGAAAACCATTATGTTCGAATAGTGATCAAGTTTGGAGAAGCCCAATGAATTATTTTTCCTGCAACAATAAACCTGTGCAGAGCTACTAATCTTACTTTCGATTATTTCAAAGAATTTTCCTTTACATTCAGCTTGACTTGTAAACAGGCCATTCTGCAAAATGAGTAATTAATTTTCCTTTCATGATAAATCAAGTTGTAGATTATTAATATTGTAACAGTACAAATAATACCATTGTTACGTTTGATGGTAATGTAGTTACTTTCAAGTTTTTCTATTTAATTGAAAATGTGAGACAAATGTTTATGAATCTTGTGTTATACAAGTTATATTGCCAAAGGAATGATTAACAAATATCACTGTTTTTTAATTATGAAAAGTAGTCCTACTAGTGTGAAAGACAGTTGAAGGGTTTAGCTCTGACGAAGGGCTAACACTCGAAACGAAACCCTAATCACTAAGCTGAGCATTTAAGCCCAAACACTAAAAATTATTGTTGACATGCAATAAATATTTATTCTTGTCTTTGACAGCATCAGAGACAACAATCCATCATAATAATTTTAAATGATATCTCTCGTTTAAGTTATACATACTCCATGAAACTAATTACAAAAAGATATCCAAATATGCTAAAATGGGCAGTGGGCTAAAAAAAAAAACCAAAAACAAAATTAAACTACAACAATGACACCAACAAAAAAGTGCAATGTCGGGGTCCAGTTTAGATTTAAATTGGTTTTAGGTTTTCGGCAGATCCAACTTTCATGTGGAATAGAACGTAACTTATCCTGTACGTCCCTCCCAGTTTTACCACTGAAGACCAAAAAGTTTCTCTGCGGTGGGACAAACATATTTAGAGACTTCCCTTCCGCGAATGCAGGGTGTATGCAGTGAAAAAGAGGATACTGCATGATTAACGACTTGCCAAATCTCCATGGGAACTAAATTAAAGACAGGTCATAACATATGGTTTTCACCAAGTTGATATCAATATTGTCTTCTTTCCATATAGGTATGCTCTTTGCTTTACAAGCCAGTGGTTCTCAGAATCAGTTAGGAAATTGCGCCAATGTCACCCAAATGGGAAACTGCGCCATGCAAACCAATGCCAGTGAATTGGGAAACTCTGCTGCACAAACCAATGTCCTGACTCGGTTGGGGGACGTCGCATCACAAACCAACAGCACTCCTCAGTTGTTGGAAAAAATTACTTCACAAACCAATGAAACTCAAAAAGGAAATTTTGCTTCGCAAAATATCACTCATTTAGGAAACTTTGCTTCGGCTATGGAGGTAGACAACATCTGTGAAACAGCAACATTCAAGAGGGGCGAAAATGACGGGATGACCCTAGAGGAGTTTGTGTACAAGTTCAATTGTGTACCACCTCAATGGGCTAGTTTCTGGGCCAAAGATAGCGTCAAGAAAGCTATAAATGAAATATCTCGTGCTATTGAAAGCGATTTTAGTGAAGACTTAAACGTTCAGCCTCCACTGTATAACGTGTTTAGAGCTTTTCAGGTGGAACCTGGTAAAGTAAGAGTGGTTATCCTTGGCCAAGATCCAACAACACAACCTGACAAGGCTACAGGCTTGGCGTTCAGTCTCTTCCCCACAGAAGATCCCAAAAGTGTACCAAGTGTTTTCAACATGCTGATAGAATTAAAATTGGAAGGTTTTGACGTGAGCCTGACAAACGGAGACCTTACGCCATGGGTAGAGCAGGGTGTTATGCTCTTAAATTCGGCTTTAACAATCCGAATTGGAGTTAGGAATGCTGCAGGATCTCACGTCCAAATATGGAAACCGTTTACAGATGCTCTTATAGACCACATGAACAAGGATGAAGGTGTGCCTAGAGCTGCTTGGATATTATGGGGAGAAAAGGCAAAGACATCCTGTAAAAGCCTTGCCAGAGATAAGCATGGTTGCAGACAAGGAGGTCATCCGTCGCCCCGTGCAGGAGGAAAGAATTCATTCATTGGTGGCAACTACTTTAAATGTGCCAATGCGTTCCTTCAAAGTATTGGTCAACCACCCATCGTCTGGGACCTCAAACCCCGCGAAGGAGCTGGTCCTGATATGGCACTATGTAAAGACATGCCAATGCCAGGTCAAACATCACCGGTTAACTAACGATACTTGTCACTCCCACAGTTGATTCAAAGAATTCAGTACGTTAATTTAGTACGTAGCGACTGCCAATCAACTACTTACAAATGCAGGTTAATAACAAGAATGGTGTAAGCCTGGGTCAGACTACTTGTTACATTAGGCATTTACCCTCTGAGTTAATTAATAGGGACCTTTAGATCGAAGGACGAGGACGACTACTAGTACGAGTTTTTCGTACTGAGCATGCGCATAAGGTTTGGAGGCCGACATTTTTCGAAGTACGCGTGCTCAGAATGGAAAACTCGTACTCGTAGTCGTACTCGTCCTCCGCTCTAAAGGTCCCCAATAACTACTTAATAACGTTGCCGTATTGACCGAACGATAGTGAGGTCAATACAGCTAGGCCGAGGCTTGAGATTTTGCTGTAACGACCGAACGGTCAAAGTTATGAAGTTGTTTTTTATTACTCGGAGTTTTAAAATGGGTTTGAAAACCTGAAGTGCAGAAAAATACACAATAGAAATGACGTAAAGGATTTCAATTGGCTAAAGCAATGCATTACACCATTTAGAGCAAATACAATTTTGCCAACATTTTATGCGTATGTGTTTGTCACGGTTAAGTTACAAAAGGTAGGACCCTTGTCTCTTAACTCTCAGCTGCAGATAGCAAATTCAGCCTGCAGAAATTGATCTCTGATATAACAACACATCTGGCAGCACTGGATTTTACAGTGGCTTCTGTGTCACTTGCATTTTACAATATAATTTGAGAGCTAAAACTACAAAGTATTATTTAACACAATTTACTGATCCTGGATGTCTGAAAATTTTTTAAAATACCTGTGATGCAGGATCTCTTTTTCAAGCAATAACTGATTATTGGTATCAGATGATTGTTAAGGCAGTGGAATACATTATTGCATCAAATGTTTGATGTGTTCATGTAATATATTAAATAACTTAAGGGAAAAGGTAATGAAGAAACAAATGACCAACAAAAGTAAACAGACCATCACTATAGTCAAGTGAAACCTGGTTTCAAGAGACAACGTTTGTATTCCAAAGCAGAATGGTACAAGTCGATAGATCCAGTAGATAAAGCAAGAAAACAAGAACAAGCATTAAGTTCTATATGGAATGACAATGGGAGTCATTTTAAATCATTACATTTCCATTTTTCAAACTAAAATAAAAGATGGGCCATGTTTTTTATGCTGTGTTTC
>NC_090892.1:57663677-57668677 GCF_036669925.1 Montipora capricornis | reverse complement strand
AAAAGTAGACTACCTTCGCTTTAAATGTTCGCAGTTGCGCGAGATATTTGCTTCGCTGACAAATAGCCAGCTCCACACAACTCGGGTCTTTCACTATGACATCGGATGAAGCCTTTCTTCACGGTAGGTCAGTCACACCAGCAAAGCACGGCAACTGCCTAAGAACGGTCGGAATTTTTCTCGGAAGCTCATATTAAATTAGGTCAAAAATGCGAATTAGAAAGCTTTTGTTTTTGGTTAAAAGCTTGGACAAATGGGATGCTCTTGAAAAACACTTTAAGTTATATGGTGGATTAACACACAAATGGAAAAGAGGTTAATGGATGGAAACAAATGGTCTTAATGGATCTGTCATATACTTGTCAGCGTTTTTAGGGGAACAGGGATGGCGCAGTGGTGAGAGCACTCGCCTCCCACCAATGTGGGCCGGGTTTGACTCCCAGATCCGGCGTCATACGTGGGTTGAGACTGTTGGTTTTCTACTCTGCTCTGAGATGTTTTCCTCCGGGTACTCCGGTTTTCTCCTCTCCTCAAAAACCAATATAATTCGATATGGATTAATTTGATTTGATTTCCTTTGTACAGGACCCCACAAGCTATTCAGCTTTAATTAAGCATTATACATACTACATACTGTTACCTTTTCACAGCATCTGACAGAACACTTAAATCAATTTGCGCAATTCAATGTTCTTCATCTTTAATTTCATCAGTTGCTTATTCGAACTCTTCAAATCACTCATGAAAGGATATTCCAACCTGTATTTAGAGTTTGCATTTTTATCTTTATGCTTGAGGTTGTTAGAAATCTAACAACTCCCTTTCCAAAGTGTATTGAGAGTACGTATTTTAATCTTAAATTGCAATAACTGCGCATGCCGGCATTTCACCAGTTTTTTTCTCTGATGTAACCGACGAGTTCCATACCGACCACGTAAGAGAAGAAGTAAGCAGTTTTTCCTGTTGCTTCACTATGGCAAAGTTCGTCAGTAATCCGATCATCTCGGTTATGATTATAAATAAAAGGTAAGTGTATAAATAACCTTTCTTTATGGGAATTAGTAAGATTATACCACGACGGTTTCGACTAATAGGATAAAAACTCCAGCTCCAATAAATAACGGGACTAAGTCTTTTTTTGATGTTGTTACTATTTGTTATTTTGCAGGAGAACTTCATAACAGAAGACTGATGATTCAAAGAATTGTTGTTATCGTTTTTCTCTGCTTCTCATTTGTCATACATTCAGGTACGGAAGTTTAACCAAGAAACGGGTTTCTGTGCTTTTAACAACTAGTACACCTTAGCGACGCTCTTGGAAATCTCAAAAGAACTGAAGTTGACGATTCGTTCCATTTTCCAAGTGCTCTTTACGGTTGGGTCTTCTCTTGTATTTTATGCAGCATCAAAGGAGTTTTGCGAAAGACATTTAGTCCAAAATCATGGCATGTAATTTGTAATCATATAGTATCGAAAGTAAAGTCCTTGCGATGAATCATTAGCGAGCAGATGTTTCACACAGACCTCATCTTTCGATCTCAATATTCAACGCTCTTAATGGTTAATACGAAGAACGATGACAAGATGACTGTAAGTGAAATCACTACTCGATTGCGGTCAAGTTATGGTTTTGGCAACAAAATGTTTCTAAGGAACAGCAGAAGTCCATGGCCCAGCGGTTCAAAGCCCGATTAAGCTAATCTTGGATTTCTGGAATGTACCATAATTACAGCGGGTTACTTTACTTATCAAAACGGTTTCCACGATATTTTTAGCCTTTATGGTTTGACTTACACATTTGTTTTCTTTCTTACACAGTTACATTTTTAACACTTTTTTTGACGGGCAAAACCCAAACGTCAGTTGGTACTTATATCACGGAGTAGGTGTTTGAACAACTTGGCCTGGATGTCTCGATCATGGCAGGTCCCGCCAAATAATGGCCAGTCAGATTGGGCTTTGTGAATTCAATGCCTCTGCTTGGTCAACTAAATAAGCCACAAAAAGGTCTGCTCGTGTTAAATGCAAATGATGCAGAAAAACCTAGCAGTAGCCATTTAAAATAGTTGATTCAACACCGGAAACCCCATGCCCTACCCTTTGCGAATAGTGTGGGTTTCTTTGTGGGTTCTGCAGGGTCCCACAAGGTAACCGTCATGAACATTGAGGGTTTGTCAGACAGGGCCTACCGGTGTTTGACTTTTATCCGAAAAGACAAGAAGATGTAATCCGGTGTCACAGCGTTTTGTGTTCCCCCGTGTTATCTTTTCCCCGAACACTGAGCACTAGTGCTGTGTGTTCCCCATTCGCCATAACTATAAATATGATAGCAGAATATGAACACAGAAAGTATCCTAAACATGCATAAAAGCTAACCTTAGGCCTAAAAAACTTTTGTCTAGGCCTAATTAGGTCTAAGGTTAGCTTTTATGCATGTTTAGGATACTTTCTGTATTCATATTCTGCTATCACATTTATCGTTATGGTGCAGGGGAAACACACAGCACTAGTGCTCAGTGTTTGGGGGAGCCGATAACACGGAGGAACACAAAACGCTGTGACACCGGCCGTGTCTCGGACCCGTGACCTCCGGCACGGTTGTCCTATGGTCATCAAACCGAACCAGCTGGTCCCTCCGCATTTTATTGCATATATTGTTTATGAAGTTCAGGGAAAGAGACGGTAGCAGACGTTAAGGTTATAACCGAACATAACGGAGGCAAGACTGAGTAAAGGTTACACTGAACCTTTCGCCGGAGGTTACGTTAGGAAAATCACCTGGGTTAAATTTGCCCTGGGTTTTGATTTGCTTTCAGCATGGTCGCGACGATATAGTTTCATCTTGTACATTATTTGCTTCCTATTGGATTATTTTATTTGTTAGTTTTGCTTGCATTTTGCTACTTCTTTGGTTTTGTTTTGTTTTTTTTTCGTAGGGATGCCATTTGCGCTGCAAGCCGATGGTTCTCACAATCCGTCAGGCAATACCAATATCACTCAAATGGACAACTTCGTCCTGCAAACCAATGTCAGTCGATCGAGAAATTCAGCTAAAGAAACGAATGCCCTGACTCGAATGAAAAATTTGCATACGCACACCAACAGCACTCTGCAGTTGCTGAAAGATTCTGCTTCTCAAACCAATGTCACTCCAATGAGCAACTCCTTTGCCGTGCAAACCAATGTCAGTGGATTGGGAAATTTGGCTTTACAAACCAATGTGCTGACTCGATTGGGAAATTTGTCTTCTTTGCAAACCAATGGAACTCCACAGTTGGTGAAAGATTCTGCTTCTCAAACCAATGTCACTCCAATGAGCAACTCCTTTGCCATGCAAACCAATGTCAGTGGATTGGGAAATTTGGCTTTACAAACCAATGTGCTGACTCGATTGGGAAATTTGCCCACAAAAACCAACAGCACTCCGCGGTTGCTGGAAGATTCTGCTTCACAAACCAATGTCACTCAAACGGGTAACTCCTTTGGCATGAAAGCCAATATCAGTCGATTGAGAAAGTTGGCTGCGCAAACCAATGTCCAGACGCGGTTGGGAAATTTGCCTATGCAAATCAACAGAACTCTGCAGTTGTTAGAAGCTTCTGCTTCTCAAACCAATGTCACTCAAATGGGCAACTTCTTCCAAACCAATGCCAGTCGGGCAAATTCGGCTTCACAAACCAATGTCGACGTCCTCACTCGTTTGGGAACTTTGGCTTTACAAAACAACAGCTCTCCACAGTTAAATCAACACTCTCCTTCACAAGCTAATGTGACTAAAGTGGGAAATTCTGCCTCTCAAACTAATGCCACTCGTTTTGGAAAGTTTGCCTCAGCTATGCAAATTGACATCGACTGTGAGGCAGTAACATATAAGAAGAGCGGTAATGATTTGGGGGTGACTTTAGAGGATTTTATTTACAAGCACAACTGCGGTCCACAGAAATGGGAACAATTTTTTGGCAATTCGGACGTCAGTGAGGCTATAAAATCGATATCTAACCAAATTGAACAGGATGTTGAGACATTTGAAGTTGAACCTCCACTGTATGCTGTCTTTAATGCTTTTAAGGAAATTGAGCCATTGGACGTAAAAGCTGTTATACTTGGCCAAGATCCAACACCAAAACCAGGCAAAGCTACAGGTATAGCATTTAGTCTCTGGCCGTCAGAAGATCCTCGAGATGTACCAAGTGTTTTCAACATGCTCATAGAATTAAAATTGGAGGGCTTCAATGCAAGCCTTTCAAACGGAGACGTTAGCCCATGGAAAAAGCAAGGTGTGATGCTCTTAAACTCAGCACTAACAATCCGACTGAGCGGCGACGATGCGGGAGGCTCTCACGTCACAGTATGGAAACCATTTACAAAACTCTTTTTAGATTTCATGAACCAAATTGGCAGAGAATCAGCTTTTATACTGTGGGGAGAAAAGGCAAAAGAGGTCTGTGAAATGGTTGACAGGAGTAAACACTATTGCCAGGAAGGAGGTCATCCCTCGCCACGCGCTGGAATGAAAAATGCATTCTTTGGTGGCAACTATTTTAAGTGTGCTAATGATTTCCTTGAAGCTGCTGGACGGGGTAAAATCGATTGGAGTGTTGCACCACGCCTAAATGCTCCACCTGATATGTTGCCGTGTGAACAGTGTGGTGAAGGTAGTGAAGGTCCAATGGAAAGTGTCACCACCGATGTTTAGTTAAAGAGTTTATTTTGGAGCCATGTCTCCGCGGGAGACCGGAAATTTAATTAACTAAAGCATGTGTTGGGATCATGGCGTTCATCATTTGTCCTGAGATGTTTACTCACGGTTTTGTCTCGAGTGCGTGCTACGTGCGGATTTATTCCATACCCATTGTGGCATGCGAGAATATTAACCTCGTTTGTATGTCGCGGCTCGCCGTGAGGTCAATTTCCAAAGTTGGACATCGATTGGTCGCTTTTATCCTGTCAGTAGTAATCAGGATACCGATAAGCAATCGGGCACACCGAGTAGAAATCGG
>NC_090892.1:57636177-57658677 GCF_036669925.1 Montipora capricornis | reverse complement strand
AAACTCCAGCTCCAGTAAATAACAGGACCAAGTCTATTTTTGATGGTTTTACTATTTTGTTATTTTGCAGGAGAATTTCACAACAGAAGACTGATGATTCAAAAAAATGCCGTTATCATTTTTCTCTTCTTCTCATTTGTCATACATTCAGGTATGGCCCAAGAAAAATTTCTGTATTTCTTTCTTACCGCCGCTCTTGGCCAAAACTAAAATAAATGAAAAAAAGATGACGACTCGTTCCATTTTCCAAGTGCCATTTCAACGAGTCGGAGTCTTCTCAGATTGTGTTTCTTGCATTTATGTCAGCAGGGCAAACGTTTTGGGAAAATCGTTTAGTCCAAAATCTTTGCAAGTAATTTGTATTCATATAGCATCAAAAATATAAACCTTGCGAAGAATCGCTATCGAGCAAAAATATTGAACTCAGACCTCAACTTTTGATGTCAATCTTTAACTCTCTGATCAACTCTTAATAGAAGAGACCTTTAGATGCACGTTTACGGCTAACCGCAAACTGAGGTTTGAGATTTGCGGTTTGGCGTTAGAAGTTGTGATAGTTCGTGCATTTAGATTTAAGTAAACAAGTGCAAAGCGGCGGAGGCCGCCATATTGTATTTCCTCGATGCTCAGCGTTGATGTTTCAGTCAACGAAATAAGTAAAACCAGGGCTCTTTTGATTGTTTAATTCACATGAAATGAAAGATAAAAAGTTGCTTTTTATATCTGCCCCGTTCATACGTGGGAAAATGTAACTTCCATGCCATACAGAGCTGAGGTAAATTACTTACGTGAAAACCTACCTTCCGCCGTTGAAAATGTCAAAACTTACCCTCGAACGTGACGGCAAGCGCTAGTCATGTGACTTCCAGCAGTTTGAGGTTAGCCGCAAACGTGGATCTAAAAGTCTCTAGTAAGCATGACGTTTACGCCAAACGGCAAACGTCGGAGTGAAATTAGGGTTTTGCCAAAGATGGAAGAACCCTGCTTGATATTAGCTCATTTCTGTCCTGTTAGCTCCATATATCAAGCAACTTCTCAAAGGAACGAGACAAGTTAAAATGAGATAATTTTCACGCTTTTATTACAAGCAGGAGCCTGCCGTTTCCCGTTTGCCGTTGGCCGTAAACGTCATGCTTAATCTCTCTAATTATTCAATACGAAGAACGCGAACAAGAAGACTGTAAGTCAAATCAACATTCGATTGAGGTCAAGTTATGGTTTTGGCATGAACGTGTTTTTAAGGAAGAGGAGAAGCTAAGGACCGGTGCCCAGTTGTTCAAACCCTTATTAAGCTAATCTTGGATTCCTGGAATCTAGCATTTTACTTACTTATTGTGTGAGGCTTTTTCCATATTCTAATTGGTTCTTGAGAAAACCCATTGTGAAGTTGGCCAAAAGAATCTTTTAGTATGCACTCCACGCTCTTGGACGCCACGGGAAAACTATTTAGAATTTCGAAAAAGCCTCAAACACTTTGTTAGCTCATTATCTCCTGAGTGATATAGTGCACTTTGTTTGAATGTCTGTGTTAACGCAAGGGTTGTCGAAAAAACGGAGCAGATAAGGTCAGTTTCGCGTGCTTCCCGTCGCTTTTTTAAATAAAAATAGTGAACGTTAAAGGAATTTTCAAACACTACATTTTATCAGCTTTCCAGTCGGTGGTATATATAATTTTCTTGGGTTTCTTTAAAACAACGCGAACAAAAGTGATTTGCCTAAATACACCCCTGAAGGTTGACAGTAACCTTAAACTTTTGTTTTATACACTAAAATTTTTCAGGCGTTTTCGACGGGCAAAATCGAGGGCCGCCCAGGAGGGATCCTTGTTCCCTTTAGAAATTGGCTTGACGTAATATGTTTCCCTTGTTCTCAGCTTTTTGATCCCTAAAATGGTTTATGTTCCCTAAATTAAATACGTTCGCCTTAATTAAATAAAATTTGTTCTTTTGTTCCCCAGTTCAAATAAGCCATGTTTCCTTGTTCTCCCAAATCCTTGGGAGACCCTCCAAATCCTATCCTTAATTGGTATTTAATCACACTGAAGACAGGACCTGGATTTCTCGATCTATCTTTGCATGGCAGGTCCCGCCAAATAATGGCCAGTGGGATTGGGCATCATGATTTAAACACCTGTGATTGGTCCACAACTAAGTAAGCCGCATGAGGGTTTGCTCGTCTTAAATGCAAAATCATGGCGGACGTAACGACGAAAAACCTAGCAGTGGCCGTTCTTAAAATGATTGATTCAACGCCGCAAACTCCATGTCCTACCCCTTGCGAATAGTTTGGATTTCTTTGTGGGTTCTGTAGCGTCCCACGAGGTTATGTACGTTGAAGGGTTGAAAGACAGGGCCTACGGTGTTTGATTCTCTTATCAGAAAGGACCAGAGAGTCTAACTATTTCAATGTAATCCGGCCGTATCTCAGACCAGTGGCCTGCGGCACGATAGTCCTACGGCCAACCAATTGAGCCTGCCGGTTCGCCGCATTCTAATTTGCATATATTGCGTACTGACCGTTTATAAACTTCGGGAAAAGTGACGACAAGAGGCGTTTAGATTATAACCGAACACACCGGAGACAAGAGTAGAGGGTACACAGGACCTTTTCTCAGAGGTTACGTTTGGAAAATCGTCCAGGTTGAGTTTGCCCTGGGTACTTATTTGCCGTTACAAAGAAAGACAAACTTTGACCAGTGGGTTTTCGAAATTGCAATGTGAAGACAATGGAAAGCGTGGCAATTGCAATGGACATCACGTATTAAAGATAGCTTTCCATTACTTTCTCTTGGAACCCTCCATGTTGCATTTCCAGTTCACTAAGCTCGGCTCTATTCCAGTGTATGTTTGTTTTTCAGGCTTTGCGGCCAACGCCCTGCTTTCAGCAAGATCGCTATATAGTTTCATCTTGTACATTATTTGCTTCCTATTGGATTATTTTATTTATTAGTTTTGCTTGCATTTTGCTAATACTTTGTTTCTTTTTTGTAGGGATGCCATTTGCTCTGCAAGCCGATGATACTCACAATACGTCAAGCAATACCAATATCACTCAAATGGACAACTTCGTCCTGCAAACCAATGTCAGTCGATCGAGAAATTCAGCTAAAGAAACGAATGTCCTGACTCGAATGAAAAATTTGCATACGCACACCAACAGCACTCTGCAGTTGCTGAAAGATTCTGCTTCTCAAACTAATGTCACTCCAATGAGCAACTCCTTTGCCGTGCAAACCAATGTCAGTGGATTGGGAAATTTGGCTTTACAAACCAATGTGCAGACTCGATTGGGAAATTTGTCTTTGCAAACCAATGGAACTCCACAGTTGGTGAAAGATTCTGCTTCTCAAATCAATGTCACTCAAATGGGCAACTTCTTCCAGACTAATGCCATTCGGGCAAATTCGGCTTCACAAAGCAACGTCGACATCATTACTCGGTTAGGAAATTTGGCTTTACAAAACAACAGCACTTCGCAGTCGGTTCAACACTCTCCTTCACAAGCTAATGTAACTAATTTAAAAATGGGAAAGTCTGCCTCTCAAACTAATGCCACTCGTTTTGGAAAGTTTGCGTCAGCCATGGAAATTGACTTCGACTGTAAGAAAGTAACATACAAGGAGAGCGGTAATGATCTAGGGGTGACCTTAGAGGATTTTATTTACAAGCACAACTGCGGTCCACAGAAATGGGAACAATTTTTTGGCAATCCGAGTGTCCGTGATGCTATAAAGTCGATATCTAACCAAATTGAACAGGATGTTGAGATGTTCGATGTTGAACCTCCATTGTATGCAGTCTTTGATGCTTTTAACGAAATTGAACCATTGGACGTAAAAGCTGTTATACTTGGCCAAGATCCAACACCAAAACCAGGCAAAGCTACAGGCTTAGCGTTCAGTCTCTGGCCGTCAGAAGATCCTCGAGATGTACCAAGTGTTTTCAACATGCTCATAGAATTAAAATTGGAGGGCTTCAATGCAAGCCTTTCAAACGGAGACGTTAGCCCATGGAAAAAGCAAGGTGTGATGCTCTTAAACTCAGCACTAACAATCCGACTGAGCGGCGACGATGCGGGAGGCTCTCACGTCAAAGTATGGAAACCATTTACAAAGCTCTTTTTAGATTTCATGAACATAATTGGCAGAGAATCAGCTTTTATACTGTGGGGAGAAAAGGCAAAAGAGCTCTGTGAAATGGTTGACAGGAGTAAACACTATTGCCAGGAAGGAGGTCATCCCTCGCCACGCGCTGGAATAAAAAATGCATTCTTTGGTGGCAACTATTTTAAGTGTGCTAATGATTTCCTTGAAGCTGCTGGACGAGGTAAAATCGATTGGAGTGTTGCACCCCGCCAAAATGCTCCACCCGATATGGTGCCATGTGAACAGTGCGGTGAAGGCAGTCAAGGACCAAGTCCAATGGAAGGTGTCACCACCGATGTTTAGTTAGCAAATTTATTTTGTACTCATTGCTCCACGTGGGACCGGAAATTTAATTATAATAAGCAAAGAATATGTTGGGAACTTGGCGTTGATCATTTTATTGTTGTAGTTTCCCCTGCGGTAATCTTACAAATTTGCTGTTTTGGCTTGAGTCCGTGCTACGGGCGCATATAATCCATACCCATCATAGCATGCTAGAAAATTAACCACGTTTTTGTGTTACGGCTCTCAGTGACACTGTCTTGTTAAAAGCATTTGACGATAATAGCTAGACATCGATTGATTTATTGGATAATTCGATAAAACCAAGAACCAATCATTGTAAAAGCAGTAATTACGATGAAAAACAGGCAATAAAGAAAGCGGAATTTTAAATGTTTGGCACGTCGTTAGATGTTGAAAAAAGCTATATATAAACCTTTACATAACTTCGAACTAGAATCATAACGCACAACATTGTCCAGTATGCAACTCAAACGGGCCACGGCTCGGGAATGCCACTTGGTATTTGTTTTAAGCATCCACTCATGAACGTCATGATCAGTCACGGTCAGATCTTAATATGACGCAAGTACGTCATGTACGGCTACTACACGCAGTACAATTTCAACAGCTACCAGTACCAAAAACACGTTTTATTGCCGGTACAAATTGTGCCTACATACATGACGTACCTACCTAATGTGAAGTGGGTACTCACGTACAATGACTGAGAGACCGCACTTTAAACCCGGGCTATATTTGACCCTTCTACTAGGGTAACCCTAGCAGTAGGGTTACCCTCCCTCCTTGTAAACAGGGCCTTAATCAGTGTCGACATCGCGAACTCGAGAAACAACAGTGTTTTTTTCAGCAGTCACGGTATCTCATTAAACGGTCTTTCCTCCTCAATTCCTCGCTTTTCGTTCTCTTTATTCCACGTCTTTCCAGGAAAGACCACCTACAGCCGTTGTTGACTCCGGAGATACTAAGAATTTTAAAAAGCTGTTATGAGCTAATTCCAAGAGAGTGAAAGTCGAGAAGGCCCTGGGGTGGGGTTGTGAACACCGCTAACGTAGACATAGCACAAGGAAGAGTTCGAACTTCATTAAATCTTAGATCCGTTCGATAGTGATTGATTCTTGTTCTTGCCAAACATTTTAAGATCACACTTGAAGACTTGGCTAGCTTTTAGGTTTTCGGTTTTCAACATGATCTCTTGTCAGAAAGGCTGGTCTTAATACCGTGATTGTTTTCATTAATGTAGACTGGAGACTCCCGGTGTTTTGGTCTGTCCTCCTTTCTCATTCTTGCGTGGGTTGGGTGGGTGGGTGAGATCAAATATGCACTGATAGCAGGTACCAGAGGGGCCTTAAGAGGCTGCAGGGATGGCGCAGCGGTGAGAGCACTCGCCCGGGTTCGGTTCCCAGATTTGGCGTCATATGCGGGTTGAGTTTGTTAGTTCTCTACTTTACGCCGAGAGGTTTTTCTCTTGGTACTCCGGTTTTCCCCTCTCCTCAAAAACTAACATTTGACTTGATTTGCGCTAAATGTGTTGATTTCAGTTAACAGTGTCCCCAATTAGCGCTTCAGCGCTAGAACGACTAAACACTTAAATAAAATTCCTTTCCTTTCCTTTTATCCGATCACACCACCACAGAGAAAGAATTGTAAAACCTCGAGACTGTATGTGATATGTGCGGTATATCAATTCATTACTGTTATCATTCATTAAAAACTCTGAAATAACTAACTGGTGAACTGAATTACACTACCTCGCAGCGGAAAACTCCGCGAGCAAATCGTCATACCTTCGTGGCGTTCGGGAAGCACATCTCGTCCCATAAGACCCTCTTCCTTCCTTGATATGGTGACACCACTGACGAAGACTTTCGCCAGCACCTGGGAACGAGGCGAACATTTCTCTCACGTGACGACTTTGCATCAATAACTGCTACTGACAATGGGCTATAATAAACAAACGGTACAATATTATCGATTCACTAGTGGATCCGATAACGTGTTCAGGTTTAGCAACAGCTTCAGCTCGCATTGGATTTTGACATAAACATGAAATTTTATGCAATCCACCATCTTTTTCCGGTATGGTTCCTTGATACCATTAAAAATCCAAATTTTTGATGATTTTCCAGTTACAAATTTAAACTTGTTTGTTCTCCTACATTGCTTTTTGCGTACCGTCATACTCTCCGGTTTCACTTTGGATCGTTTGATAACGTCTTGTCATCAACATACACCCTGGCGATCCAAGAGCCATTATAATGGAAACTTTCTTAATCAATTTGTTCATCGTACATGTAGTATCATTATTATCTTGCTTCCTCCAGTAAAGTTTTTTTTGTCACCAGTCATTAAAAATGTCAACAACGAGTATTGTATTCAATAAAAACTTGAAAGGCGCAGGTTTCGTAATTTCACCCAAGGAGAGAAAAAGATCAACCTGGCTTATTCTTTTAGAACATTATACAAAAAAAATTTCAGAAAGTACTGTGGAGATAAATACGAAAATGTCTTAAAGGTACGTTTTCTGTGAGAAATATTCAGTTAAAAACATAAAACGCGCGAGAAGACAACAATTTTTAAGTATTGTATTTTAACCAGTAACTCGTGAGTCAATTTCAGTTAATTTTATTTCACGTGAACCATGAATTCTTTTATCGTGAAATGTCACTGATTCCAGTTACCGAAGTTAACATGAGCGGCGAA
This sequence comes from Montipora capricornis, assembly GCF_036669925.1. NCBI lineage: Eukaryota > Metazoa > Cnidaria > Anthozoa > Scleractinia > Acroporidae > Montipora > Montipora capricornis. Next base: position 57,651,527 of record NC_090892.1, on the reverse strand, counting down.
TGAACTCGCATAAATTTCGTCATAATTCATTGACTATAATAAAATTTAGTATTGTTGGCCTAACCTATAGGTGCCAGTCTAATTTGAAAATATTTTCGCTATTCATTTTTCACCTTGAAGGACGCCGCCTTTCAAGTGTAAGTGTTTTTTACTTAAGTTAGCCTCTTATCTTCACATTGATCCTGAGGGCGTTTCTAAAGGTAAATATGATGTTCTTTTAAAATTAAATTTCACTCCGTTGTCGTTTCTTGCAATGGTTTAGGATCCTTGAAGGGAACAATGGTAGAAGCAAAAGTCAGTTTACAGATCATGTTATCTTCTGTTGTTTTCTTGTTGTTCTTTCGACAAAATGCAGGTAAGACTTGCAATTTTTCATTATATCGTGGAAGACAGGAAGCGAGTAACTGTGATATATCTAACAGCGTTTACAGCGTTCCGAGTGTCCAAAGTTATATTACGCTTGCTGATTGGTCAAAACTCTCACGCAGCTTTCTGACCCCTGAAAAGATGCTATTAGTCTCTCCCCTATGGGCTTTTCAGGACTAATTTACAATGCTTTACGGGGGTTTTTAGCCGGCATGCTTATTACGCAGTTTACAATTTATTTTGGGAAGTGAAAGATACTCCCTTCCAGATAAGGTCAGACCACAACACCGGGGACTACGTCCCCCACGCTTATCGATTAGTGAGTGGGTTCTTTAATGTCCCATACTATTTAATTTCCAACAAGGGTTATGAGACGGGACCTCCAGTTTACAGTCCTTATCCCAGAAGACTTCAAAGTCTAACCATTTGCAGATGTTTTACAAAGCGGACAGCACTTTCTCCTCAGTTATTTTAAGACTTTGAGTGTTGGTCCGGCGGGAGTCGAACTCACGACCTCCCGCATGGCAGCCCGATGCTCAACCAACCTGAGCCACCGGTGCGCAGTAGAAAAAAAAAATAGAGATAATTGGCCGGTGCCTCGGCCAATTTGGGCATGAATCAGTTGTTAGCATGCTCTTTTGCGTGGTTAGTTCCGGTGACACGAAAGATTAAGATTAAAAATTAACCAATTAAGGAGTTTATTTCTCTACTCCCAAATGCTGTTCAACGCTGATATTTGGCAAAACATTACAACGAATGAAGTCAATCTTGAAAAACTAAAATAAGCAAAAGAAACCCTCACCAAAAAGTTGAAAACGTGAACCAAAGGTTTACGCTAATCCTGGATTAAGTTAATCGGCTTTCGAAAAACCCGTCCCTGGAGTCCTAATTGGTTCCTTGGATTACCTCTATTTCCGTTTGGTTTGGTCCGCTCGTGTCCAGAAATTGCACACCCAATTGTGATATCCAAGTTTTCCTCTAGGTCTAAACATGCAACGATTGGCTGCAGTGTACACCGGCCAGACGTCACGCGCCTTAAAAACCAGAACCAAAGAACATTCTAAAGCCGCCGCGTGTTTTGACAAAAACTCTCAACTGGCCCAACATTCCCAAAAAACTGGCCACAGCCTTGATTTTGAAAACGTGTCAATTCTTCACATCTGTCCCCAATGGAACCAGCGGTTGTTTTTGGAAGCGTGGTATTCTAATAAGGAAGAGAACTCAGTCAACGAGGACGCTGAGTTTCCACGTGTGTACCTCAATCTCAAGAATTTGTAGAAAATTTTTTGGCACACGCGTTATGCATATTTGTCACCTACTTGCCTATTTTACCATCGTTAGTCATATTTGCATACGTAACTGATGAAGGTCATCGAAGTGATCGAAACGTTTTACTTTTTAAAAACTTTTTAATCGGTGTCAACGCTGCAATTTCGTTTTATATCATGCCTGATTACAACCATTATCATTCTACCTGTTTTCAGCTATAAAGTCAGGGTTAGGGTTATGTTTTGTTTAGGGAAAATGCAGCTGTGTATCTCTAATTGAGGATCGGAGTTTAGAGAACATTTTGTGACGTTGATTGCCCCTATTCTCCGACGCGAACTTTGTTGAAGTTAGGGGAAAGAGATAAGGGGACACTTCGAGATGCTTATCAGCAACAACAACAACAACAACAACAACAACAACAACAGCAACAACAACGACATTGTGCTGGATTTGCATGACTTTAACAATACAGCATTGCAAAAGCGTCGAAAGCATGATAATTACAGTAAATTAGTTATCAGGGTGCATCATCTGATTAGGCGAGATTAAAATATCATAAATTTTATTCAATATTCCAAACAAGGGTCCTATCAATTTGTCCTTCATTTCAAAGCAAGAGATGAGATGAACACAATTAATTGAAGGTTAATACAGTAATCATTAGAATTCATTAGCTGTGATAGAGCAGTTCTCAAATGAGTGTCGTAAAACCAAAACCAAATTAATTACTTTGACCAATCAAAAAGGACGGAGACAATCCAGTAAACCAATCAAAACTCGAAGTAATTACACGTCGCCGACACAAAGCTCGGGAAAATGTGCACGCGCGCGCCACGATTGGTTTTGGTTTCACTTCTGATTGGTTGAAAAAGTGGCGCGAGAACTTTGAACCAATCACTGAGTGAAGTAATGCAAAACTAAAGCAATTCGCTAATTACTTTCCACACTCAATTGAAAACCGCTCTATCAAAATCTTGTGCATCTAATTACTTCCATTCCTGAACATAGCCGTTTGATCACGGCAAGCCGACGTCCTTTATGATAATCAGTCATCTTTTGTTTAAGTCGTGGTCCTTCTTAAATCACCTGTTGGTTGATATTTGCTTTTTCTTCTTTTAAAAATTCAGAAAGCAGGCCCATAGTGTCCCCATTTTACAAGCCTCCTCCAGGACAAGAGTACGAGAAGATAAATGCTATAAGAGGTAAATTAAACAAGGAATTACGTGTTTTATTGCTTTTGTGATATTTGACTCGTTCTCCTGAATGTCTTGGAATGTTGCTGGCGCTGTGCGCTCGATCTACTCCGAGTGACATCAACTTCATTCCGAGGGTTGCCGAAGGGAATCTGCGATGACGACGGAATTCCATTCTTTTCTTTCAAAATAAAGATCATACCTATGAAGAATTCTACGGAAAAGGAAAGAAGAACAAGATAAGTCATACAGCCAAAAAATCTCTCTCGTCATCCAGCATGAAACTGACACGAGAAGGTAAGGCGAGGGCTTTTGCGGCGGCGGGTTTCTAGAGCACAGACTTTTATATATCCCGTTCTGGGACGTTTCCACTCAGAGGGACCACGTGAGACGGCATTGCGCATGCACGAATTATGCGAATTGTGCAGTTAGCAACCAGGCCCGGGTTGCTCGAGGAATGGTTAGCTCTAATCAGCATTATTGATATAGTTATTGATATAGTTAACCAGGCTTCGAGGAACCAACCCCAGAAGTATTTAGCGATAACTTGCTGGCCTAAATTTGAGTAAGCTTCTCAGGACAATACTTAGACCGGAGATCAGGCTGTGAAGTGGCTAAAACTAAGTTGAATCCTGTGAGCACACAACTATCCAGGATTAACAAATCTGAAGAAATAAGGCATTTATTTAGAAAAGGGAAAGCATGAATTTACTCGAGAAAGCTTTTGAAACTTTGCAAGCATTCAAATTGCTTCAATGTTACTTTTCCCCGGTTGCTTTAAATCATGATTTAGACTTGGGAGAGCTGACCATTTCTCAGTGGAATTTAAGTGAAATTAACATCTAACACAGTAAAGGCATTGAAAAACCTCTCTTGCTGAGGTAACGCCTAAATACTGTGTCTATTAGAATGATATTAATTGCTGTGATGCATGAATTGGAAATTTTTTGGATCAAATTGAAACATGAGTATGATGTTCATACTGCCAAACGTACTGTGCTCGTAAAAGGTACATCTTGTAAATTTTGCTTGCTTTGATTCTTGGAGATTTCGCTTCCCACCACAACTTGGCAAAACTTGAATCGGTGATACGTTACATGAGCTGTTACTAGAGATTTAGAGAGCCAATCAGAATATTCCGTAGGAAAGATACGATTAACAATTGACAAATCATTTTGATAGCTTTATTAAAGGCAACATCGGCTCAAACCACCGCACTTGTTGCTGCTGCCGAGGCCGCGCGTTCTTCCCTGGAGATCTCGGAACTAGCTCAAAAGGCCCAGGATATCTCGGTGAAAAGGGCACTGTGGGCACTGAAAACCATTAAAGTTGCAGCAAAAGCCGAGGAAGTGGCAGTGAACGCAATACAAACGATGTTCATCTAAACTTCTGCATTGCATGTATAACAAAATATGCTACGTATAAACACTACAATGAGAAGGAAAGACGTGTGATGGTTGATGCCCAACTGTGCAGGAGGATAGAGGAATTTTGTTTTTAACGAAACTGTGGCGCTTGGTCGGTGAGGATTGACACGAAAGTTTGGTCTTTTCAAACGATTGATTCAGTAGATTAGATTTTTGAGCCGACGTTTCGAGCGCTGGCCCTTTGTCCGAGCGAGTCCTATATCACTCAGTAAGTACTCTATCGCTTAATTCAGCACTTTCGACGTACAGTGGAAAGTCGTTCTGACGACAGGCTAGCTCTTGAGACGTCAGTTTACAAATCTTTCTTACAATGGTTAATTTACCTTTCTTAAAGCAGTTTTCAAATGACTGTCGAAAGTAATTACGCCATTGCAATTGCTACGCTTGGTGATTGGTTTAAAACCTCGCACCTGTTTATCATCCAATAAGAGCGTAAACCGAAAGCGATCGCGACTTGCACGCGCGAACGGTAGTAGCCAAAACGCGGGGCCGGGGTCATGGTGTCTCTTTTTATTCTATTTTTTTTTGTTTCAATTTTTATCGTTATTCTCTTGTAGTGTTATTTTCGCATGATCGGAATCTGTCCTTCATCTATGGTGGAAATTAGTCAAAATTAAGGAAACTACCCCGATCGCGATCCCGACACCGACCTCGGCCACGGCCCCGGTCCCGGCCCTGTGTTTTAACTACTGCCCGCCCGAACACGAGAGCAAACTAATTTCCACAGTGTGGCTCAAAGTTCAAGATGATTTTTAAATAAAATCTACCATGGGGTATGGAGATCTGTTATCTCACTTCATCATCTCTTGTTCAAATAAACTAAATGGGACACTGAAGTAAATTTCGCACGAATTATTCGGCATAAAATCTACAATGAGAAAGACGCCATTAATAAAATAGCCTCATGATGGTTAGAGTGCTCGACTCCGGATCGAGTGGTCCGGGTTCGGGTCCTCGCTGGGAACATTGTGTTGTGTTCTTGGGCAAGACACTTTACTCTCACGGTGCATCTCTCCACCCAGGTGTATAAATGGGTACCAGCGAATTGCTGCGGTAACCCTGTGATGGACTAGCATCTCATCCAGGGGAGAGGAATAGAAATACTCCTAGTCGCTTCATGCTAATGAAACCGGAGATAAGTGCCGGCCTGATTGGGCCTTCTGGCTCGTAAGCAGAGACTTTAATTTACTTTTAAGGTTCAACAGTGTATTAAGGGAGGGGAGGGAAAAGATGCAGATGAGAAAAAAAAGACAGTGTTGGTGATCACAATTGCCTTTCACTGCGCTTCCTTCGCACCCACAATCGTAAAAATTACTTTATGTAGAGTGTAACGGCATTTGTCCATTTTGATAAGATAACAAGCCATTGTTGTTACTCTATATGACCGGCAGTGACTCCCTAAGGTGTCGAAAAATATTTTGTCAATGCAACGATTAAAAAGGGGACTTTTTTCCCTTGAAAAGCAGTGACCGTAGTTAGTCAACGTTTTCCGTTGTCGTTGACAACGTTTGTCCTGGACATGCAAACTACGGTCTGGCACCCCGGTAGGGCACAGTTTGTTAAGCGGGCAGGGTTATAAGTCGATGTGTCCAACTTGGCTTGTCCCACCATCTTTCCGAAGGTTTTTCTTTCGAACGAGTGAGCAAATCACCGCCTGAGATCTCTCGCAGGTCTGCTCAAATTGCGTTGTTAGTGTATTGCAATTAAAGTTCAATCTTTGACAATTGGTGTGGTGTGGAATCGCAAGTATGGGAATATTTGATTCAATCTGGTGGGTTCCTTAGAATGGAGTGCGCAGCCTTGAGATTTTACAGTAACGTTGGCAACCGAGGAATTGAAAAATGGATTAAATCACGTTGAATCTGGAAAAAATTAAAAAGCACTGGAAGGAAGTGACTCACGTTGGCAATAATTAATGTAAGGCTTTTTAATTGATAATTTTCTCTTAGAATTATCTTATTAAGCCTTTTATCGGGATTCCCATACAAATCCTTATATTTTGGTCGACCATGTTGGCTTTCTCTCACACTGAACCCAGGGCGCTTGTGCAGGCAGCAGCTTCCCATTTGTCGTTTCACTTGAACGCAAAAGTAGCCGTTAACTACCCTTGAGAAGCTATCAGCTATCAGCACCGGTGGCTCAGTTGGTTGAGCACCGGACTGTCAACGCGGGAGGTCGTGAGTTCAACTCCGGCCGGACCAACACTCAGGGTCTTTAAATAACGGAGGAGAAAGTGCTGCCTTTGTAATTACATCTGAAAATGGTTAGACTCTCTAGTCTTCTCGGATAAGGACGATAAGCCGGAGGTCCCGTCTCACAACCCTTCAATGTTCATAATCCTGTGGGACGTAAAAGAACCCGCACACTTGTCGCAAAGAGTAGGGCATGTAGTTCCCGGTGTTGTGGTCTGTCTTCTGTGATGTATCATGGTTGGGAGGGTAAATGCTGGGAGCAATTAGCTACACCAAGCTACTCTAAAAATCCGAGGGTAAATAAAGATACATGATATGATATGAGAGCAAGTGAAAAATAACGCGCGAACTTGCATCGCTCGAAACTTCAAAATAGATCATCGTTGACTGCCTGCCAGAGGTAAGAAAATAATCATCTATTGTCGAAATGAATGTGAACTTCTGATTTCGAGTTGGAATTTAGAAGTTTGATCAGGACTTTAATTGTTTATTGCATTTAAATCAGCTGGACTCAGTTGTTAAAATGCCGGAAAACTTTATCCAGTTGAGTGGATAAGTCACCATCCAGAGCATTATATATGCTTGACGTGAAACGTTGGTTAAGATTTTCTTACACACCTTTTAACTGGATGTGCTTAGAGTGTGTATATATTCACATTTTCGAGGGCAAATACGGAATTCTTTGCGGAGATTGAAACTGATAGTGACTTATCCACAGGTTAAAGTTATCCCAGCTAGAACAACTGGGGGCAGAGTACTTAATGTGCAATGAACGACCTAAAACAGCAAAGGTATTGTCTTTGAAAGTGATCATCTTTTCTTGTTACGAAATCCTAGCATTCCAAATCGTATACTTGAAGTTTTATCGACTCAACTTAAGCCCATCCTAATCAATCATGATGGTTGGTTAAATCCTTGACAGTTTGAAGAGTTCTCTCCTCTATCACCAAGTAATATAACTGGCATTTCAGTGTCACACGTAAGATGTGATTCATCCCCAAATAAGGTGCCCTTATTAGTCTCTTCAATGCAAGGAGCAGAAACTTGTGTTGTTGACCCTGGAAGTACTCCAATCCGGATAATAAAAAGAACTTTCATTTCTTACAGACATGCCACCTGCTGTTCTGTCACAATGTTATTTTTAAAGGTTCCGCAAATAACGTATGCATAGCAGATTATCTTTAATGTTGTCATAGCATTTATCTTACCCCGGAAAAAAGAACTTTTCTTTAAAATTCTTGGCTATTTAAGGTAAGAAATCGTCCTTTTGAAGTCCGTTTTATCCTTGGTCGGTTTTGGATGGCTGTAAAATGTCTGACTTAAATGTTTCGCTAGGTATTTAGAGTGACTTCTCCTCGAACAGTCTTGCAACATGCGATGAACTGGGTTGATATCGACTTATTGACTTATGTGTAAGTACCACTGCTCTTATTTATATCCGTCTTCCACCTTGCTTGGTTTTTCTCCCTTTCTGAGAGGTGTAAAACCATATGCTCAACCTTTAAAACTGGGGTTGTATCATTGAGGGAAATAAACTACCCCTCTCATCTGTTGTTTTATCCTTTTTCTAGCCTTGGAAATACTATTAAGTTAAATTATAAAACGTCTGTCTTTAGTTGTATGAGAAGATCATGGCGTTTATTAACTTACAACTATTGTTATTTCTCTCTCTCAAAAGGAAACTTTTTATAAACATAACAGTAAACTTTTAATTGACCAAGACCTGCAAACTCAGTTATGGTCATTCCCCTAAAAATCTCTTCAGAAAAAATCTTATGCTATACATACTGCATTTGCTTTTTAAATGCGTAAATCCACGATACCCGATGTTTAATCAGAACCGTTTGAAACACCACTTCGAATTAGTTAATTAACTAAACTCATGGCAAAGCGTGCGTGTTGCTACTTGCGCCACTGAAACCAGTTTGTATAGTCTCGCCACCAGTTTCAAAGCGGGTACCACTTAACTCACCACTCAGCCATTTTATTATACCTAGCTCTAGCAGGGTGCAAGTCCTACGATTGGTCAATTTAACGGGCCGTAAGTACGGTACAGCACGGCCCGATTGGTTTCATGGGGTGCTTTACCGCGCAATTTTCGCGCTTACAGTGCACTGCATTCCCGCGAGATTTCAGCTACCAAAAGACCTACTAAATATCTTACGAATCTCATTCAGTTCTCGGGCAATGTTGGAAGTAACGCGGCCCTGGGTTTTTTCCGGTTCGAATTAATATTGTGGCTCTCGTGTCGTAGATAAAACTGAAAAATGAACACACATCGTAACTTACGTCTCGCTGGTCATGTTGTCCAAAGGCCAGATACCTTTATCCTGGAGATAAGTCACTACCAGGCTTTCGATCTGCGCAAAGATTACAGTATTTGCTCACATATACCGTAAATAAATACACTTAATGCTCACCCAAGTATTCACCAACATTTCATGGGGGCGGCTCTTATTAACTACGAAACCGGTCCAATGGAACCCTTCAAATAGTCATTTCTCGAGTCCCTTTAACTATACAGTTATCCTTTTTTTGGGAAATGTGTTCTATTTAAAACTTCTTGGTCTGGTTCGGCTCACAAACATATTTGGTAAATCACGTGACCAAAACAGAAAATGTCTAAAAGCACAGCGAATCAACTATGATTTTTACACAATTTTAACGCACCAGTATGAGAACATGCTAACAAAAAATCTGCAGCATGGATTTTTAAAAAAATATGAAATTATTTCGACGAAAAGTTTACAGTACAGTACAGTACAATACAGTATCATTATTAAATCTCCAGCAAGTGGCTCTTCTATTTAATCTACAAATTTGAAGAACAAAAAGAAAAGATTAGTTTACAAATCTAATTATTACATATGTTATTGACTAATAAAAACTCTAAAAACCATTGTAGTCGTGCATTCAGATCCCTAGTTCTCAGTGTGACCTAGCTCTAATTTTGCACCACACTTAAAACTAGTGAGTGTGTTACTATTTCTTGTGCTCGCACAAAGCGAGTTCCAAGTGTTGATAGATCAGTAGTGAAAGGAACGTTCAGCGGTGGCTGTCCTACAGAAAGGAAAGTCTAGGTTTTCCCTGAATCTGGTATTATAACTATGGATTAAGTGTTCTTTTTCTGATGTAGCTATTTAGGTAGGAGGGCTGCTGTTGTTTGATAGAGGACCAACCCAGTTCCCGCAGGACTGGTGAGATATGGTCAATCTTCCTAGTATTAGTTAACACGCGAGCAGAAAAGTCTTGTACAAGTTGTAATTTATCAATGGTCTAAGTACTTGACCATACGGTAGAACAATAAAAAACTTACTAAAAATCAAGCAATTCAAAATGGTGAAAAGTACGGATTTAGAAAATAGATGTCTAGCTCTGCTTATCTGGCACAGAGACGACGTCATGATGAGTTAACATGTTCATTAAATGTAAGGTTTGAGTCTAGTATGAAAGCCAGATCTTTGACTGAAGCTACTGGAACTAGGTTTAGGCCAAGAAAAGGAACTCTGACACTCCGGCGGGATTTTCCTTAGTAGCTGTCGCGTTCCAAACAAATGAGTTTGGTTTTACTAGGATTTATGAGTAGCTTATTAGTACAGCACCAGGCGGCGATAAGACAAAGATCGTCGGTGACTTTAATCAGACAGGAGTCAATGTCCTTAGATGAGAACGAAAGGTAAACCTTGGTATCATCGACATATGACTCGACACTTGAAAATTTGACAACGGAGGGTAAGTCATTCATGTAGAGACTGAACAGGATGGGCCCTACAATGGACCCTGAGGTACGCCATGTGTAACGAGTAGCTGCTCTGAGCAAAATGTGCCTAGTCGTTGTTGACTGCATACGGTCGGTAAGGTAGCTCTCAAACCACTTCGACGCATTATTTGACACACCCAGTCACTGCAACTTAAGAAGGAGTGTCCTATGACATATGCTATCAAATTTCTTGCTTAGATCGATCAGAACCATAGCCGTTATTTCTTTCTTGTCCATTGCTTTGAAAATGTGACCAGTCAAGCAGGCTCAGGGTTTCGGTAGGGTGGTATTTGCGATTCCCGCTCTGATGGCAGATGACGTTGCCCTGTTGGATCAGAAAGTCATTACATTGATTCAAAGCAATCTTCTCGGTCTCTTCAGAAAGTACGGGAAGAAACGAGATCGGACGATTGTTATTGGGAATCTCGTATTCTCCATCCTTAGGGTGCGGCACCACCTCTGACTTCTCGCGGAGCAGGCAAACGAAAGGTTTACCAGCCCGTTTAAGGTTGGCAAACAGTCCTTGATCACAAATAACGGAATTCTGTCATGTCCTGGGGCTTTATTTGAAGGCATAGCCATAATCACTTTTGCACTTCCTCACTAGTTACTGCTTTAAATTCAAAGAGCTCGTCACCGGTCTGTGATTGACAAGAATTAAAAGGGAAGGATCAGCTTCATTTTTTGTCCAAATAAAAATCCGTGCTATAGTTTACGAAAAATAATGGGACCGTTCCCAGCGCTTCTCCCTTTCGTTTCCTGAGAGTTTTTACATGTTTTTCACTACAACGCAGTGCAGAGGACTGGAGCTAGTTGCGCATGCGCCTTCTGATTGAAGTGATGTCAGATTTCTATTGAAAAAGTAACTTCTTAGCTTACAACTGTCAGCAATAAAAGGGCTACATTAGTGAAATTTAGATAAGGTAAACGTACTCAATTCAACATAACTAATATAACTAAACAAACTTTTGAGCTGATGTCTTTTTCTGAGGTGAAATAGACCTTGAAAAACGATACATATTACTGTCTAAGAAAGAAAACTTCGGTCGCACGAGAGCATAGAAGGCGAAATATTTGTAACTTCTCACGCACAGATTTTTTTTTGTTAAAATGGACAAAATAAGAAAAGGAAGTGATCTACGGAAAGAAAAATAGGAGTCACCGAGCATTCAAGAGAGTAAAAGTTCTCAAAGCGATTGTCTATTCGCACTGTCACGCCATTGCGTGGCATTTCCGAGAAGACCTGGGTCCACAGCTATCCCATGATGCCACATGCTTTCACGTTCCATTCTTGTGGAAATAGTTTGCGCCTCTAGCATCGTGTTTACCTTCGTGGTCTGCGATACATGACGTGTGCTTAACATACGCGAAAAAAATGCGCAGTAGCAATGGGCGCGAACGTCCTTAAGTGCATGCCACCCCCCTTGACGGGAAGTGTATTTTATACTTTGGATAGTGACTTATCCACTGGATAAAACATTGGGCCAGTCCTCTAGCCTGGTCAGTAAAAAATTAGTTCGTGTATTCTTGCATCCCAAAACAGCGCACGATCCCGCGGTTAAGAGATGTTTCTGTCTTTTGTATTCATGTCATATTTCATTATAATCATATTTCCGTCTTTATATCAAAATTCGTAGGTTCAAATTGCAACGATGCGGCACGTTTTGACGATACTGATTCTATTGGTTGGTGCTTTAGAGGCCACAGGTAAAAAAGAATTTGCTTCGTTTTACGCCAGAAACTAATTCCGTTTAGTTACCATACAATTCAACCTTCAGGGTCTTGTTCACTCACTCTCGCTGTCAAGGAGATCACGAAATGGACCCGATTCCCCTACGCGTGCTGCATACATTTAAAAGTTTGATACCGGATCTAAATTATTCTGGACTCTAGAGTCCTTAAGCACAGACTGGTTTTAAGGGCCCTGGTACCGAGAACATTTAGGTCACCTATGAGCTGGAATAATATTTTTTGAGACAGTTTGTATGACTAATGACCATTTATGTCGATCATTTAACTGCCATTGTTTCTACCTCAAGTAAACTTCAGATTTTACCTATATTTTAATTCTATAGATGGCAAGTCGTTTGGGGGAACTAGAAAAAACACAGAAGCTCTTGGAAAAGGTGAAATGTCTAAGTTCTTAAGCAATGGCAAAACCATAATCGGATCAAAGAATCAATCAAAGACCGTCGAGGCGCACTTGGCGAACCTGGAGCCCATGACTAGGAGCACACAACTTCACTGTATTTGTGGAACGTCATTTTAGACCGAGTTATTTTGAGATTAATTTCCAGCTAATAACAAGTCTTGTTTGAAGATAGATGGATAGATCAGCAACGGCAAAACCATAACGTGATTCTTTTTAGTGCAATTATGCGATGATACTCTGCGACGTCAACGAACGCATATCTTTACAATTTCTTGGTTACTGATGGTATGTGTTTTCTCGAAACAACAACGCCCCACGTGATATTTTTAATATTGGAAGCATCTTATTTTTTTTTTTTAAAAAAGGAATTTTATGTTATGATGTGATATAATTAAACAGTGTTATTCTTTTCACAGCAAATTGTGCCGATGATCGCTACAGGTGTGAGGGAGGGAACAAGTGCATCCCTTTAAAATGGATTTGTGATGGGGTTAATGATTGTGATGATAAGCTTGACGAGAGAAACTGTTTCGTGATCAACGAAACAGACAGTGTCTCCGATGGTGAGTTCCAATGCTATTTTGATCCAAAGTTCTTCAAAATTATGATAAGCCTTCAGAACCTTTCGTGTAGGGCTGGCGTAGTGGTTAGAGTATTCACTTTCCACCAATGTGGCTTGGGTTCAATTCCCAGACTCGGCGAGAGGAATTTCCTCCGGGCAGTCCCTCTTCTGAAAAACCAACATTTGATTTGATTGCCGTTAATTTGTTGCATGATTTCAGTTTACGATGTCCCCAGTTAGTACTCCAGCCCTGTAAGACCTAGGCTCGATTTCCAGCTGTTTTGTGAGCCCGCGTTCCTCCCCCACACCACGGCTGGATTACTGGTCTACACATTGTATTTTTTGACCAATCACTGCCAAGCCTGCTCAAATCGAGCAGGCTTCCCTGTGATTGGTCACTTATGTCCCTCGTCTATCCAACATGGCGGATATTAGTTGGGAGGAGGACAACCGCACTCACAAAACGGCTGGAAATCGAGCCTATATAAGACTAGACATTTAAATAAAGTTCCTTTCCTTTCGTTTCCTTTTGACACGACAGTTAACTCAAAGCAAAGCGACGTTTCTCAGGAAGCCACTGCGGGTAGGTTGATATAAAGAGTTATAAGGAATGAAAGAGAAGTTGGTTTTGCTTGCCAACATAGAAGCGGCCGAAAGTATTGTTTTAACGTAAACGAAAATTGATCCAGATAGATCATCACAAAGAAGTATTTTGAATAAAAAAGTTATGCTTATTTTAAGAAATGTCACGTCTTTTAGGATGCCCAAGGAGTACATATTCCTGTGACAAAGGTGCAAAATGCCTATTGCTGAGTTCCCTGTGTGATGGCCTCAGTGACTGTGAGGACGCTACAGACGAGAGAAACTGTCCTCTTAACCCTGGTGAGTTTGAACAAAAGGACTATCCTAGCATCAATTGCAAGACTATTACAAAAAACAAACTCAAGGGGTGGGGGGGGGGGGACTAAACAGCTGCAAAAATGGTTTATTTTTCCGCTAACAAACTTCTGTTGTTGTTGTTTTGTAAGTTTGTGAATCCAACAAATTCTCTTGTGATGAGAATGCAAAATGTTTTCCGCTGAGTTGGGTGTGTGACAGTATCAATGATTGCAATGACCAGAGTGATGAACACAACTGCCCGAAAAGGAGGACAGGTAAGGCTCCAGGCAAAAAATGCCGTCAAACGATCGTTCTAAAACCTATCTATATGCTTTTGAGACCCAGAAATTATTGGAAAAAGGCTATCCAACCTCTAAAATTTATTTTAAAAGATAGTGATCATCCAGTTTTGTCCCGTTCATGCTTGGATTTTTTCAGGCTCAGTTTGCTGCTGCTCAAGGCGTGCTTCCTTTAAGCGTGGTTTTCACCTAGCGCCGCAGTGCCGCAGCGCCGCAAGCGAAAGAGCAAGAATAAGTAGCTTATGCTAATTTTGTTATGCTTATCATGTGTTTCGTTTTCATACAACGCAAGCGAACTCAAGCATTTGCGCAATCACAAGGAAAGGGAAACATTTAAATCCTTGCAACTGCGCTAAACCCCCACCCGTTTTCATGTTGAAATAAACCCTCTTCCAGGTTTGGCTTGCGCTTGTGCTTTCATCGCTAGTGATGAAAACCAGACTTAACCGGGGATATCATGCACTTTCACTTGGAATTACATAACCACAATTCAAATATATGATATTTCATATATTTTTTATCACTCTGCAGCTGCAGTTAAAGGTTTCAGACAACCATCTCCCCAAATCCTTGGGCTATTTTAATTCGGGTGCCTCAATTACCTCTGTATCCGAAGAACGCATAGAATTTAAGTGGTCAAACTTCACAGTCACTTTGCTTTTTGTTACCTTGACATGTGAAAAGATCGGCTTTCCTGAACAAGCGGTTGGCAGGTTCACAAATGGCTTTTCGGGACTTTCGAGAAACGGGCCCCAGGCCCGAGGGAAGAGACCAAGAGATGTAACACACCTACACCTTATTACAATCATTAAGTATCTTAATTTTCGCTTTGATTTTTTCCCAGCTCAATCTGTGACTCGAGCTGCAGAAGAAGCGGCAATAACTGCTGCCCAGGAAGCCAAGCTTGCTGCATCTGCGGCTCAAGATTTTATGTTAAAAGCTAAAGTAGCTGCTGAAAAAGCTAGGAGGGCTCTGCTAATAGCAGAGAAAAACAGAGAAAGAAATTCAAATAAAGCTTTATAGTACCGAGCCTCTTTCTCTCTCCGTGTTATCGAATCTAGATTAATAGATTCATCGAGGGAGGCCTCTTTCCTTACCGATGCTTACACAGAAGGATTCTGATTAAATAAGGAGTGAACATAAAGATCATACACATTGAAGCTCGAAGAAGATACTTCTGAAGGTTTGATTACTTGGAAATCAGTACTTGCGCCTTAGTCGAATTCACAGTGGATGAAACATTGAACAAGC
>NC_090892.1:57623677-57628677 GCF_036669925.1 Montipora capricornis | reverse complement strand
CACGTGCAGAGCGTGCACAGCTATTGTTTTTGCCCACTAAATATGCAAATTTGTGACGTTCTCGCTGCCGTCGCCGTTGTCGTTGCTAAAGCTCCCTATTTTTGACAAGGCGACGGTCAAAAGTCGAGCTTTCAGCAAGAAAATCAGTATGGCGGCAAGGAGTGCGTTCGAGACTTGGCCTGGGTTTGCGACTGTCCCCAAGCAAAGGCTTGCGCATGCTCAATAAAGACTTAACACGATTTCTGCAGAGTCCTGTCTTTCTCGTCTAGTTAAGAAAGACTCTGCTGGCAGGGTGACAATGACACTGTTCTAAAAGCAACAAGCGGTTACTCAAATTAAAACTTCGCTCATTTTAATTCGCAGCTTTGCTCTTCGGCTAGCGTACTTGGTTACCGTGACTGTGGCCAAGAGATAGGAAAATTCTGCCCGCTCCCGCAGCCAATCAGATTTCTGGATTCTCACGATCAAAGAAATAAAAAAGGTCACTTATTTCCCGCACATGGCGATTTATTCTGTGCTGTGTTACTGCCCTCAGTAGCGACTGGTGGCATCATGGGACACCCGTTTTTCTATGTGGTGAGTTATTGAAAAATAAATTGGGGACCGATTCGCATCAACGATCAGATATATCTTCGTGGCAATTGCCGGTTAAAGGGGGCAATAATGCATATGCATTAGGCACATCTAGATGTGAACCACCGTTTTCATACTTCCTTCGCGTGAGACAATTTTGTTTCGACGAAAAAGATCAAAACACAATTGATGTCAATCCACAGTTCACCCGTTAAGACTAGTCATGGATGGGAGAGCTTTGTTATTGCTTCTGGTTTTGTTTGCTCAGATTTCCGCTGGTAAGAGGCAACTATTATAACAACCTTACTTTTCTAGTAAGCATTAGTATTAATTGTACCAAGTTCAACTGAAGGTCTTGAGCCCATAAAATAGTTTTTTTTCGTACATACTGAAAATTAAGTCCTTAAATGGTCTCAAACCGAGTATACTAAATAGAGGATATTACATGGCCGCTTGGAGATACGACATTTCACTTGGAGTGTTGAAAAATAATTCACGAGTGATCGCAGCGAACGAGTGAAATATTTTTTAATACGGGAAGAGAAATTTCGTATCTCCAAGAGGCTATGTAATGTTCTATTTATTATATAAACACCAAAGAAACACTAAATCATTTCACGAAAGGCATCGAAAGGCGCGATTTCATATATAACCATAGCAACAGTGTTCTTTTCACATGTGAAGATATCACGTTTTCGCGCGAAAGCTCACTTGGTATTTCATTGGTGTTTATATAATAAAATGCTATCTGAACCCGGCCTGCACATTAAGCTATCTACTCAAATTAACAAATTCCAATGTCGTTCAGTGTACGTATATAAAGTTGTCATGTAAGAACACTAAAGAGGCGTGCAACCCTGACTAATCTTGCTTGTTAAGTGCTCTCCATGCAAATTTTCCAGTAGCTCTTTATATCTCGACACATTCATATTTAAATGCAGGAACCATTTGTTTCATAGCATTTGGACAGTGTAATTTTATGTGAAATGTTGAGTGTAACTTTTTTTCGGGATAAGCAACATTTCCCATGTGAACAAAATTACTTAAGGTGACAACACATGATCAAGAGGAAACTTGTCGACATAGAAAAAATACGTGCTTACAAAAGTAAAATTATTCTATGAACCAACTTAACTTAAGAAAAGTAATGAGAAGTGACCTTCGCACTTTAGCCGAACAATTCAATCATTTGTCCTTTTATTAACACCTGAAAAACTCAGACCCATGACCTCTGTGACGTCGGCGCAATGCTCTACCAACTGAGCTATGAGGCCACTCAGTTGAGAGCAGGTCAATCTGTTGGGCTTATTTCTCCCGTGAATGTACATTCATTTCATTAATCGAATACTTCACGGGAACACATGAGCCCAACAAATTGACCTGCTCCCAACTGAGTGGGGCTTCGCAGCTCAGGGAGTAGAGCATTGCAACATCATCGCTGAGGCTCGAATCCCTTTGAAACATTTCGTTGGAGCCACCTGATTTTTTCTAGTGTCTATAAAGAGGCAATCGCTTAAATTGTCTGGCTGAAATGCGAGGATTCATTTTCCCCTTGTTCCCCTTCCCAGATTACGCCTGCCACACAAGGCTACCATTTCGATAATGTTATTTCATTCCTAGCCGGTATAGATAGAGAGTTGTTATCTGAAGCTACATTTTGATTGCCATGCTCCCTCTAGTCTCCTAGCGTATAGCCTTCGTGGTAGTCGTAATCGGTCGGGATCGATGATGCCGTAGATCGGCGAAAGCTACTGCGCCGGATATAGTCTTTAACAGCATCTCAAGGCCAAACTCGAACGGTTTATTCTTCTATCGATAAATGAAAATAATATTATGCTAAAGGACAACTTCAAGTTTAACTACTTAACTACTAAACAATCAGAATTTTGAAATAGTAATTATAGAGTTAACTACTCTTATCAGAAGCACATGACCTTAAAGCGTGTAGCTTGCAACTTCTTTCCTTGGAACAAAGCTGGGGATTTTTAGGACACCAATTTTATGCCCAAATATGGGCAAAAATAAGATGCACGAGCCTCGTTACATCCAAAGAAGGGAATTTTTAAACCCCCTTAAACCCCAGCTCTGAACCAAAGTTAAACACTTCGACGTCACGAGCTTCTGCTCTTATCATTACCATATATGCTTTGAGAACTCTGAGCATCATAGATTATCGCTTGTTATCAACACACTCACTCTTTTTTTTTCTCTTTTGACAGAGACGAATTGGGATTTCACGAAAGCTTGTTCAATTATTGACTTCATCAAACATAGATTTGTAGGTGACAAAGCATCCCGAAGAGATCTTATTCCTTTGCTTAATAATATAAAGCGTCGCCTAGGTGACTTAAAAAGAACTTCGATAAATGCGAAACAGAATTCTCATTTAGGACCTGTCTTAACAAAGACTGTTAACCCCTCAAACAGAGACAACATCCACAAGAAAGAAACAAGCTTCAAAGAATCCAAAGGATTGTTCACATTTAAGGGCCATAAAGTTATTCACGTCCACGACGATGTCAAAGGTATGTGCCACAATGATTCTAAACGTAGAACTCTGATAGCAAGGCTCGTAGTTTTCTTTAGGACGTAACTGAAGTTAGCGTTCATGTACGTGCCACTCAAGCTGGCAATATCTTCAAACTCTACGCGACAATTTTCATCGCAGTTGCAAGCTACAAGTAGTTGAGAAGGAAGCCATGACTGAAGAAATCCAAAATTGATCTCAATTTGAACCTTTGACCGCGGTTTATAATTACGCTACAATGCCCTATCATATCAGTTATCAAGGAAGCTTCAACTGAAGCCAGGACATTCTCGCCCATTACAACTGCAGTTGACGTCTTTCATATATTTCACAAATGATATTTACAAAATCAATAACTATATTTCGCCACAACCGTGGCCTCTGCAGTTAAGACTGCCTGTACGACACCTGCCAATATCACACGATGGACATCGGCCACGGTTATAGCCGTGAGTGGTGCATCAATTCTAACCGTTTAAATGATGTCATACGGATTTTGAGGCAATCCATGTATCTTTTATATTGCCATTTCGGAGTAGTCGTTCAGTAATGATTAACATTGTCGGCTTGCAATCTCGAAGCCAAAGCTCTTTTCTTGACTGAAGGAGAGAAGCGCTCTGGGGAACCCTGAAACAAAGTGTCTTCTCATTGGTTTTCGTGAAGAACAGTCAAAAGCGTCTCTAATATTTAATTGGTGCATTCATGTTAGCACGAAGAGTGAGCAGGTGCCGTAAGGTTCAAATAGCCAATTTGTGGCTATAAGAACCCTACGGCGCATGCTCTCCTACAGAGAGTTTCCCAGAGCCTTGGGTCTGTCCGAGGCTCTGGTGACGAGAATGTGTCGGTCTGTCAAGTTTTGATAAGGCATATCAATAGTCACCGAGGTTAAAGTACATCAAGACACTAGTACGCCTTTCGGAAAAAAATAGAGGAGATACTTGCCAGTGTTATTCGTATGGAGGAATAACATTTCAGAAAAACTGGGTTAATCTGTGGTAACTCATCGCTTAGATGACTCAACTGGCAACTTGCTGGCACAGATAGGAAAACACCCACTTAAAACTTTAGCGCCTATCGTCGCGAAAAGTCCAGTTAATGAGCTGGTCGCAGTTGTACAAACGATGGATAGTGTTATCCGCCAAATAAATCACTACCCAGTGGATAAGTCATAACGAAAGAAATTGCACTATCCAATGCATGGATAGTGATTGATCCGGCGGATAGCGCTGTCCATCGCTCGAACAACTAGGGTGTGATGTTTTCTGTCAACTCTAGTATTGAGTAACGAAAAGTGAATAATGACTCTATTTCTCGCAAAAAATAAAAACTGCGTTTTTTTCAGGAAGGCTAGGCAAATGGACAATTTTGGAAGCAATGGAAAGGTAGATATCTGCTATGTGCAAAGAAAAAAAAAATCATATCTAAACTACTGGCCAGAGTTCGAAGCATGGTCAGCACTACCCATGCATGCAGCGTTAACTGAAACTGGCCATGGAAACCTATAGGTTTTGACACCTCTTAATCAACGGCAGCGGTTAGCGCTAACCAGGTCAACTTTGCTTCAACTTCATTCAACATTGGCAATAACAAAAGAACTGTTGAATGGTCGTTGAAGAAAAGTTTAAACGCTGTTAAACTCATTCAACATCGCTTCAACTTCGATTCAAGACGTTTCAGCACGGTTGCTAGGGCCTTTATTGTACATCTTAAAGCTTAAGTTCTTATTGCACTGAGTTGCAGGGGTACGGGCATCAACAGGTTACTAATTTAACGTCTGGGAAAAGCTCCTCGCTGGGACCTACGAATTGTTTATACCAACAAATCCTTGTTTTTTATCAGTACACTTTTTTTAGGCTTTTAGATTTGCTTCCATCTAAAGTAATAGACGCAGATAGAATTT
>NC_090892.1:57596177-57618677 GCF_036669925.1 Montipora capricornis | reverse complement strand
TCTTCCGGTCCATTTGTCAGAGATTCTACACACCAGAAGTGGACCTCTTTGCATCCCGTTTAAACCACCAATTACCCAGGCATGTCTCGAGGTACCCAGATCCGGGGGCTCTGGCTGTGGATGCATTCGTCCTGGACTGGAGCAAATGGACTTGTCTAATCCATCCAGCCACTGTGTCTGCCTCGGGTACTGAGGAAGATCAAAGAGGATACTTAGGAAGACCGGGTACTGAGCAAGATCAAAGAGGATCAAGCAACTGCCGTCCGCCTAATTGCCCCGAACTGGACCGGACGGCAATGGTTTCCAGACCTCATTCAGATGCATATGCTGGTGGATCGCCCACTGCTGCTACCCCAGCGCCAATCTCTGTTGTTTCTCCCATTTCAGCCAACAGCATACCATCCCCTGTGGAAGTCCCTTCATCTGACAGTTTGGCCACTATCAGGGACCGTTTCCAAGCAACAGGCTTTTCAAAGGAAGTTGTTGACATCTTGGTGGCCTCGTGGGGAACGGCCACCCAGAAGCGGTACTCAGGCCTCTGGAGGGCATGGGTACGCTGGTGTTCTCAACGGGGTTCCTGTCCCATTTCAGCTTCTGTAGGTTCTTGCATTCCTTGCCTCCCTAGTTATACAAGGCAATTTAGAATACAGGACGATCGCTCTTTATAGGTCAGCTATTTCTCAGGCTCATGACCAAGTTGGCTCTACTCAGTTAGAAAGCTACCCCATTGCGGCTCGTTTTATGAAAGGGGTGTTTAAGATTAAACCCCCTAAGCCGAGATACTGTTCTATATGGAACGTTAAAACTGCTTTGTCATTCCTAGAGTCCTTGGAACCCTTAGAAGAATTAACACTAAAGCAGCTTTGTTATAAAACTGTTTTATTATTAGCACTGACTTCAGCAGCAAGAGCTCATGAACTGTCTGCGTTGGACTTGACGTATTCTCTGAGGAAAGAGGGGTCATGGGAATTTTCACTCCCCACTCAAGTGAAGAACTCCAGACCTGATTACCCAGCTCGGAAGTTTCTTTTCTTGGCATTCCCAGAGAATCCCAAGATTTATGTTATTCGTTGTCTTACCGCTTACGTGGAGAGGACAAAAGGATTACGGAAATACACCCAACTATTAGTGTCATTTATTTCTCCGCACAAGGCAATTTCAAGTCAGTCAGTCTCTCGGTGGCTGTCAAGAGCCTTGCATATGGCCCGAATGGAATTGAATTACACTGGCCACTCGACTAGAGGAGCGTCTACCTCAGTCGCTGCCGCGGCAGGACTGTCTGCTGATCTCACCTTGGAAGCTGCGGATTGGGCTTCTGTGCAGACCTTTGAACGGTTCTGTCGCAAAGAGTCATCTGCTGGTGCCTTTGCAAGGGCTGTGCTTAATGGTTAGATTTATCATTTCGCGGAATACCTCTGTGTTATACAGTTACAGGAGGCTTTGTACTGTTGTAGGACATTAAGTTTCTTTCTAGCCTCTTTGAGAAGTTATTGTTCATTATGGTTGTTACTGTCTTTGCCTTATCCTATTTGCAGGAGGCATTTATTGTATTGTTGGAGGACCCTTTATTCTCATCTAGCTTTATGTAGTATTATTAAATTGTTACGGTTGTTATTTGGCTTTGTTTGATTCGCTTGGCAGTATTGCTTTGGTATACAGCACCAGTATTGCGACTATCTGTAGGAGTGGGGTGAAGGAGAAATTATATTTCCCCGGAGGGTTACTTACCTGACGGGGAGATGTGGTTCTCCGAACCTCTCGTAAACTGATATGAGAAATACTGGTCCCCAGGCCATTGGAGGATATCTTTTCCTCCCCTCCCTTGTACTGCCAATCGACATAGCCTCACACACCACGACTCAGAGGCACAGCGCATGCGCATCTTTTCTTTTATATTGTGGTATCCAGGCCGCGGCCGCGCGACATATTCACCAGTATTACTCATATCGGTCTACGAGGGGTTCGGAGAACCACATCTCCCCGTCAAGTAAGTGACCCTCCGGGGAAATACAATTTCTTTGTGATCGTTTCGTTTAGTAACGAGAATCGTGACGACCTATAACCGCTAGTCAAAGAATACAGGAAGTCGTGGTGATGATCTACTCAAGTTTACTAACCCGTCTTTTTAAAAATTTGGGCCTGCGCAGGAGATGTTCAATGATTTGCGGATTTCCTATTTCAGAACCAGTCCTTATCTTGACCAGAATGATCGCTGCCTCTGGGGACACAAAATTGTCAATTTATGACGTTATAATGAGGATCGATACCGTACCTAAGAGCTCGGGCACTGTTAACGTTGCTAAATAAGTTTAGGTCGGATTCTAACCTGGCTGAAACACCTCTAGTTTTTCAAATTTGCTAAATTGATAAATTCAAAAATAAATTAAATCAAAAGTGTATTCATAAATGACTAAACATCAAATCTGGCGGGACATTTGCTACCTTGGAAACCCAGGGAGAGGGAAAAGACTAAACGAACGAAAAAATGGCGACAACGTGTTTTCCTATGAGGAATCCAATTACATGTACTTTACAATTACTTTTAATTAATCATCCGTGCTAAGTTTCAATCGCAACAAATATTCAAGGGGAATCATTTGGGTAATCCGCGAGATTGTTACCGAGCAATAAGCTGAAACTTTTACAGATTAATTATCAGATACAAACGTTATCTTAAGGTATTATGGATACGTTGCTGATATGCTTGAGGGAGATTGCGTTGTGCACCATTCCCCCTGGTCAGGGGACGGAGGGACTCTGGACACTCGTCACATTCTCAAATGCTTACCGCTGCTTCTATCATCAAGTGTTAATGAGCCCGTTCATTATGACGCCATTATCTTCAATTCCGGCCTCCATGACGTAGACTGTTGTAATTTCCCAAGAGAGGTGAACTGATAAATTCCATATTTTTAAAGCAGATCCATTAAAGATTCTTATTAGGTTGACCGTTAGCCGCACATGTTATCATGGACAAAATTCTTGGGACACAATTGAACTTGTGATTCCTTGCATACACGTGAAGCAAACAATTGCGCGAGATTAAAACTTTACGTAAAAGCCCCTCACCCCCCCCCCCCCCAATTGAGTTTTAAAATATGGCACTGCTTTTGACAGCAGTTGTGAAATCATCGATAACTAGGAGACAGAGCGATCCAGTGGTTAGGGCCCTTGCCTTTAGATCCGGGGATCCCGGTTTCAAGACACATTCTGACCATTGGTTGAATTTGTTCCTGGTAGTCCCTGGTTCAACTTCTCAGCTGCACTTGTAAATAACCAACTAGCTTGCCTCCGGCCAGTTGGAATTCTAAACAGTTGTTGTTGAACTTTCTGTTCTGTCGGAATTGTGTTCATTGGTATGTATGTGGGTATGTAACTACGAGTTTTGCACGACTGTGCCCAGGAATTTTGTCCAGGATCGCGGGCCTCACAAAATAGACATTGACCATAAAAAATCGAGCAATCTTAGTTGCATGTGAGATCATTTTTTTAAATCAGGATTTCAAAACGACAATTTCTCTAATTAAGACTAGTAACATCATAAATACTCTTGTTTTTAGGGCATTTTTACTTGATCAAAAACAATAAACAAACTACGTCAAGTTAAAATGCGTTTATCACCGCAGTTTGTTTACTCAAGCGAGCAATGTGAGAAAGACATGAAAGATATTAAGCATAATCATCAACTAGGAACTCGGAAAAATCCGAGCTCCAGATGGGATTTAAACCCACGACCCTCGGTGATCACGGACTAGTAACTTCAGTGCTTGTCTGGTGTTGCCACAACCGCCATAAGGCTCTTGGCATAATCCAGAGCCATTTCAGTTTTGTGCATTAAAATAAGCGATGACGGGGCGTTTTTGCTGTTTGTTATTTGACACAATGATTTTATAACGAAAGCAAACTTATGTTTCGTTTTCCGGAGGGCGTTAAAATTTACATCTCTTGTTTTTCAGCATCGTAGAATGTCCCATCCACGAGCTTACGATTAATTATCATTCTTTTTTTCGATTCTCTTTCCTTTTAGTACGTTCCACTTAGGAAGTATACAGAAAATTTGAGGAAAATCAAGAAAATATTGCTGAAGACAGGCGCTATGGTAGCGTTTGCAACTTCCACTCCTGTGCCATTTGACAAAAAAATCAACAAAAAACTTCAAAAGTACAACAAGGCCGCAAAAAAGTGAGGATCAGTGAAGAAGATCACCAGTCGTTTATGACAGTGTCCATCTCTTTTCGTTCTGAAGTAATCGCAAACCCGACGGGTCTCCGTTTCTCACAAACCTAATCATGACCATCAAATGAATCAAAATTAGCAGGCCAGGTTGAGTTGGGGGAGAAGACACTAGAGAGCAGATTGAGGAACCAATTAGCAAAGGACCCTCCACGTATAAACTGAAGAACGTTTATCAATTTCTCGAAAATTTCATTCAGTTGAGTGTAGAAATGCCCCGATGTAAGTAAGAGACCGAGAAGGAGAATCGGGGATAGGCCGAAGAATTATTAGACCTCTTTACAGTTGCATGCTTAGTTACCTGGCCTTTAAATGAAAGTGAGGCTAGTGTTGACCTTGTTATGATACAGACCTCCCTCCTTTTCTTATGTTAATGATGTTGTTGTCATGCTAATTAGTAAGGATTTACATAAGAAAAGCAGTGAAGTTTCTATCAAACAAGGTCAACTCCAGCCTCACTTTCGTTCATAGACCAGGTGACTATTGAAAGCACACAACTGTAAAATAGTCTATTCACCAATGATAGTATTAGAAACGAAGTCTGTTTCCCTTAACGCCCGCTAGCGATACGAAACGGAGCGCCCCAAAATAGCAGTTTGAGATGGCGCTTCACTGAACGGAAAGCAACTTTTAATTTATGATTAGTAAGGTTTCCTGCTGCCAACTAGGCAATTTCCTCCTCGCGTTAGCCTTAAGTTCCTCTTGCTGCGCCGAGGTCTTCGCCACAGAATAATTTCTTTAGGGACGTGTAGAGGAAGAGATTTCTTGAAAAGGATTATTATTTGACTGTCCCCTCGGGGTTACTCGAGTGTTCTAATCGCTCCACAAGCGGGAGAGGTACTAGCTATGTGTTTTTCAAAGGTTTTTTCCCTTTTAATATCTTTATTTAGAGCAATGACTGATGACGAAAGTATACCTATCATAGATCTCTACAAAAGTATCATTAATGAGTGTAAGGGCAAACCGCTGCGAAACTGTGATGAATTCCAAAAGCAGCCAAATGTGGTATGTAGTAAGTAACATTTTATTCATTGGTGACGGCTTAGTAGAGCATTACTTAGTTTACTGATATGGCGTTGGGGTGATACCATCGTTAATGTTCAAAACCATTGCACATGGTAATTCATATTACGTTCAATCGAGTAAAGAAACTGTTTATTCTAAGCCAACCACAATTTGTGACATGCTCGCATGTGTTTCCAATCGCTTCGCTTTCTCATTGGCTAGTTTGATTGTCTCCTTTGTTGTGATTGGGAAATTATTGAGTTTTGGTTTTTCAACAATTACTTATAGAAATTTGCAAAAGAGAATCACCTCGCTGCACATTTATACATATCACTTTTATTTCCCTTGCAGCATCTAAATTCAAGAGGATACTTGTCTTTGGCTAACGAAGTTAGCGATGGATTCAAAACTCTCCTGAGCAAACAACATCCAAGAAAACACTCATCAAAACGTATTGTAGTGAAACATTTTTGTGCATGACCACGTCATATTTAGTTTAACGTCAGCTTAACACCTCTCGGAGTCCTTAAAATACAGAAAAAGCATCGAATGATAATTGTTGTTAGCAAAATATGAATCAAAATCAGATTTGGAGGACCCCCGAATTCTCCACCTGAATTGGCCCGAAATACAAACAAGGAATGAGACATCTCCATCATGTACGCTTAAACACCTTCCCTGGCGTCTGTCTAGCTCTTTACGCTTGCGAACAGCCATATCACCATGACAGAGATAAATTTAATTTCAAATTTTGACGGTACAGGAAGATCTTTGTTTTTTGCTTCACAATCATCAGCTATGAATATTGGAGGTTAATTAAGAACTAGAGATTTCGTCATCACATAACTCACTCGCAGGTTTCATGTTGAGGTCTCCACGGTAGCCTTGTTTGTGCTAAGTCGTCCTTCAAGTTCGCTTTCCCTCCCTCCCTCCCTCCCAGGGGGGTTATTTCGTCATCGTTGAAATCAATAAATAGATGTTTGGCCCAAACGTGTCTCCGTCTCATTCCTTGTTTTTTTGGTACCGCGGGTTAGTAATTTGAAATAATTATTTTGATTGTATCAAAAAAGAACATTGCATTGGCTGTCTGTGAAAATGTGATCTCGATACAAGAAACTCTATAGGTAATTTAATTTAGGATTGCAAGTTTGAAATTTTACAAATGATGGATATATGCTTTTCTTCCCAATAATCCCGCTGACACTTTTTGATGGCTAATACTTTCCAATTGCTGATTATGAAATCGTAACGGCTTAAGTTGGGGAGATAGAGGGGTTAAAAAACATTATACTTATAAACGTTTGTAGCCAATTTGTATCAAGCAAGACGCCGTTTAGCCAGAAAATTGTGTGTTTACTGAACGTGCACCTAAACATAATTTTTTTGGTTAAAATTTACATCTGCGCAGCCAAAAATAGACTCATTTTACCAATTTCACCTCAAAATATCGCTTTCTTCGTGCCATGTAGGTTGCGTGAAGTTAGCAAAACTATAACAGTTACTTTCACCCACAACCCCGTGCTGTGAGCATTGAAAACGGGAATGCAAGTTAACGCAGTTTGCGCGGTAAAACCGAAAATAGCCCCATACCTCTCACAGCTCGGTCGTGGGTCCAAGTAACTGCTAGTTCTGCTAACTTCACGAAACTTATATACCACGAAAAAAAGCAATATTTCGAAGAGGAAAGGATAAAATACGTTGAACTTGGCTGAGTAAATTTATATTAAAAATCAAAAGTGGTACTTTAATGTAACAAATTGTAAATAATAGGGTTAATAGGCCATTTCCGAGTTCATGTCTGCCTCCTCTTCAAAGCGAGTATAGGGGCAAAGTTTTTGTTATGGTAATCAGTTCTACTTTCCATATGAATGAAGACTGCTTTACATAAGACAAACTTCGCACTTAGACTCGCTTTGAAGAGGAGGCAGACATGAACTCAGAAAAGGCCTATTGGCAAAGATTTACCGTATACATGTTACATACACCTTATTCCAAAATGGCCGCTGATTTATGCGGATACAAATTGGCCCTTGTTGCCTCGTTCAAGATAAAACATTCTTTTGAATTTTAAGCTTAAGAGCGAGGCATCAAGGGCTAATTTGAATAAAGACAAAAGAATATTTAAATGGCAGCCATTTTGGAATAAGGTGTATTGTGTGAGCCCATTGCTTGTAGATCATTTTTAGGCGCTCTTTGACCACATTTTAAATATAGTTTTTGTACCACTCTTGATTCAATCAGGATCTAAACCAGGCGCAAAATCACGTGATTCAAAGTACTGCCTGGGGCAATCCAGCAATCACAAGGATACGTCAAGTGCGCACAGACTCACAGGCTGCCCCGTCAACGCCACTTGCTGTTTGAACGAATATTCACATTCTTTTATTGGATGTTGTATGCTGAAGGATGCAATGGATTGTGGGGACAGCTGGCACTGTTGCCCCAAGGGAACTGTCTGTGACCCAACCTGTTCTATCAAGAGATGTTCATGCCGCAATGCACCATGGGAATCAAAAGCCTCGAGAACAGTGTTTTCTGCCTTGATGAAATCTCTGAATATTTTTTGGAATAAGATAGCTAAGAAATATAAATCGTAGACTGCAGCATATAGAGAATTAAATGTTTGAATGTCGACGACAGGCAATATTCTAACTCTAAAGTTAGCACTGAAACGAACCAGGAAGAAAGGCTGACTTGAGGAAATCTTTTCAGATAGTTGAATATTCTGACGACACGACCGAGAAGGTCACCGAGAAGACCGTAGGCAGGGCGCTTATACATAGGGCGGTGAAACGGCCACTCCGCTCTTGGCCCAATGGGTGATGCGGAGAAGGACTGGCACGAGCGCTCCTTCCGCGCTTCCGGTGCAATTAATGGCTGCCAAAAATATGCTCTCGACGAACCGGAAATCAAATTTTCTTTCTTTATTTTTGGGCCACGAGTAGTGTATTTTTTAAAGGCTTTTTTGATATTTTTGACCCAAAACTCAATACTATTTTGTCTGTTGGAATATCACTCAAGTATTTTCGTCGGAAGCTGCTTAAATTTGAGTGAAGTAAGACAGTGTCGAATGCAGGTATGTCTTGCTTTTCGTGACCAAGCCGTGTTCCGCTGCTTCTTTTAGGAGTACTCCACATTACTCCACTCTAAATTTTAGATATGTTTAAGATCGATAGCTTTTACATAACATAGTAAAAAACCAGCTGGATATATTTGGATATAGCAGCGTTTCAGAACTTCAAACTTGCTCACTTTAAATCGCTCGCGACGAATCACCCGCCGCAGTCAATTTCACCGACAGTAAAAAACTATTTTCAAGATTTCAGCCGCTTGGGAAAATCAGCAAACAACAAATACGGTTTAGTCAGGGCGCTTGTAAGTTCATCTTGATAATTTAAATAAAATACGAGTAAAGCTTGCTGTCAATACTCTGTCAGAAAAAGTTTGCAAATACGTGGCTTTGCATGAAAACAACACCACAGAAAAGACACAAGAATTTATGAAAATGTGAAATGCTTTGGAATGTCTTCAAAGATAACAGGTCACTGCAGTCAATAACAGATCAACGTGTTACCAACTTAAACCAAGTACTTAATTACTTCAAAGCCTGGAAAAAAGAGCTTCAACAAACATTCCACAGAAGAACAGATGTGTGAGAACACTTCATAACATGGCAAACAATGTTTGATCTCGAGGTAATATATAGACTAGACTTAAAATGGATCACAGCAAAACAATGCAAACTGATAAGTTATTGTAAATACCATGTCCTTGCCCCGTTAGGTATGACCATGCAAAAAAGTCATACTATTCCATGGCAACTCCTTCATATTTTGTACCAACTGAGGACAAAGCAATGATTCCAGTTCCTTGCAGAATATCCTCCCGTGAGGAAAAGCAATTTGTAGCCTGTCACTACTGCTACGTTTTAATTAAGACTCCCCATCCTCTCCCAAACCCCATATTGTTTTCTTTGCCTTTGCGCAGTTTGGACACAAACAAATAAGCTAACCGGTGGCTGATCAATATGATCACATTTTGTTCCACTGTGTGAAACATAAATAAAATAATTAAAAGCATAAGCCCTGGAACATACCTTAAACTATAACAATGACTGTATTTATTGTTAGGCTTGACTAGCAACAACGCAGAGAGAACTTAAAAATTATAGCATAACTATTTCACACTCAAGGATCACAGGCATCTATTTTTGGGGGTCTGAGGGCTTATTTAAAGAAGAGAAAAAAAATGTGTGGCTGATCAAGCCCTTTTATTCAATCAATTAAATATATTACATATCAATACAGTAACTTTCTGTTTCATATTGTTTTCAAGGTGTCAGTAAAAGGCCTTAATCTATTGAGTACATATTCCAGCACTCGGCAAGGTCCCTTTTTGACTTGTGGCTGTTTCTGCTTAGGTGGCCTCATACACCACAAGCCTTTTCGGACACATCACCACCAAGCCGGCCACTTCTGCTGAATAATTTTCAGGGTCAAATATTTGTTAATCCCTCCTACGTGATTCAGTTTTTCATACATGAACTATCTGGCTGTTTCTCTGATCAAAGTTTTTAATTTCACCCAGAGTTTGTTTCATTTGTTAACCTTATTTTGGGGTTGAGAGTTTGCTTGAGTTTGTAAATTTCTCCCCCTCATTCTACAGAGAAACCCTAACTTTTGCCTATGATTTTTCCTCAACTCACCATTCACAGACAGTATTTTCCTCAAACTACCTGCTAATTAGTGAATGTTTTAGTGGAGAGAAACCCCTTCTTGTAAGGAGGATTCTTCTATCAACAACAATTAAGAAAGCTACAAAGGTTGCTAGGTTAACTGCTGCTTCATGTATTACTATTAAATAACTAATCTTAATTTAACTTGGACAGTTCATCTTTAATTTACCGTAATATGGTTCCTTCTTGGGGCACCAGACACAAATGGTAACATAATTATTGTTTAACCACTGTTTGCAAGACATGATTATATTTTGGAGCGATATTGTTTCTTGTCACCTGTTTCCATTATTTTACGTCATCTGTATTTCGTGCACAAAGTAGATTTTTTCCCAGACATTCAGACTCTCCTCAGAGGGTTTGTGATTCAAATGCTTAACCACTCTGCAAAATTCCAGTCTTATTGATTGAGTTATAGAGCCTATAATCCAAAAAAATACATTTATCACTCTTTTGTAAAGGTCATTCAAAAAATGAGGGCGATAGCATTTGACTTTGTAAACTTTGTAATATCTTGTCTCATATTTCCAGTTTAATTTTTTTTTTTAGATTATGCAAATTAGACGATTTGCGATGTCACACTGTGTACACAATGTGGAAGGCAGGACTTTTATTTTCAGATAATTAATGGTAATAGGTAACAATAGTTAGCTCTATTTTCTATTTTGTTTTGAAAATAGCATGTTACCATTCCTGCTTGTGAGAGCTAACCATAAATAGGCTTACCAAATTCTCTTGACATTAACTATATAACTCTTCATACTAACTAGTAAGCTACGATGGTATGTCATTTAGCCTGAGGTGCACTCTGGTCAGCCTGTGTTCAGTAAGCTCTCAATAATGACAATAAACACTTTACCCAAATCCTGTGCCAATAATTTCTCTGAACATGACTGATTTCTAAAGACATAATTAAACTTTGCACAACTATTGTACTCACAGTAAGGCACATAATTAGCTCAATTATCATTCAACTACAAAAAAATATTGTGGTAATCAGTGGCGGATCTAGACCTTGAGCTAAGGGTGGGGGGTTGCTTGCCCTGCCAGCTTTTCCTCCTGCGGTAAGGTAGTTTTGAGGTAAATGCAAGCATTGTGATTGGTTCTTTCTTTGTTAGGATTTTTCTATACTGACCATTTCTTTGAAAGCGGTCATAAGCTGTGTAATTTTTGTTTTTGAAAAGCCACAAATTCAAGAAACAACCATGGACCGACTACCATATGATAAACTACTTTCTAACTAAGCTTGCCCAAGCCATACTGATGAATATTGCACCTTGGTCATTTTTGTATGGACCTCGCTGTGCTCAACTTTAGTTCCACAATGTTCAACCAATATTCCCCAGTATCGCCCTCCAGTTCGGTTAGTAAGAGCTTAATATTTCCAAGTTGTTACTTGTATTTTGACTTGCCTTTTGGGTCCTTCAACACACAGCACGAGTCGTGAAAATACTCAGCAGAATATAAACAAAATGTAAAAAAAAAACCATGGCTTATAACCTTTTCCATGGAAATGGCTTGTATAGCAAAGTCCTGAACAAGAAAGCACCAATCAAAACACTTGGATTTACCTAAAGGCCATAGGTTATAGGAGAGAACCAATCAAAAACAGAGGGAAAATGTTTGTTATAATAACATCAGCTGTGTCTGGAACATCTGAAGAATTTTTTTCCTCGTTCAAATCAAAACAGTCGTCTGTGATGTCCTGTAAAAACAATTCTTCCAATTCTTCTAGTGAGTCGCCGATCTCAACACTTGCCGCCATTTTGAAAAGGCTTTTTAGTAGACCCCAGTCTACTGCATCACACCTTTTTGCTCGGACCCGCTCGTTTCACCGCCCGGTCTCTTTCCGCCCTGCCGTAGGCGATGATGGGAGCTTTACGCAAGGATTTTGTCACTCTGCGTCTGACAGTTCCTGTTTGTACTTACCTTTTCATTTAAAACTATTTTGATAAGATCAGTTTATGCGTGTAATAAAGTGGCTAATGCCGTTAAACAGTGCTCAATACACTTTTAAGTGTAGAGCTTTGAATAAGAAGATATAACGAAGAGGCAAGATTCTCTGTTACTCCGAGTTTCGTGCTCACGCACTCATCAGACAGTATTACTGATGAGTGCGTGAGCACGAAACTCGGAGTAACAGAGAATCTTGCCTCTTCGTTATATCTTCTTAAGATCAGTTTAAATAAGTTTTTGTTAGGATATTGCAACTGTTGTTAAGCATGAGTGCCCTTTCCTCAGGGTCCGGTGCCGTTGCATAAGTTGAAGAATACGACGTTTCCATTTACTTTTTAGGCATTTCTAAAGGCTGGTCTATTGGAAATCTCTATCATATGGCGTGGCACAATTCAAATGTATTTGTGTTTACTGCTAGCAGTAATCCTGTAAGTTTTTAGTAATTGTATTGTATGCAGCTTTTTGTTTTCGTTGAACAGCAGACTGACTGACACTCTCCTAATAAACTATTTTCGCATTGAAGTTTCGCTGATATGTAGTCAGGTCAACATTTTCCCTACATGAATATTATTTGAAAGAAATGTATATATTTGGAGTGCTGCGGGCTGTAAACCCGCTCCCAATTGGGTGTGGCTTCATAGCTCAGTTGGTAAAGCATTGCACCGGCATCCACAGAGGTATGTTGTGCTTTAATTTTGTTTTTGGTTTGAAAACTTCATTTTTTTCAAACCAGTTTAAATCTGGTCTACAAGTACATTAGGTTTTAGAACTCCTTTCACAAGGCCGTGAACCAAAACAGCACAGTTCAAACCTTAACAGATTCGTGAGGATTCGATGGATTTGTTGTGGTTTAATTTTGTTTTTGGCTTGAAAAGTTCATTATTTTCAAACCAGTTTAAATCTTTTAAGCTGGTTTAATTTGTTTAGAACACTGCCCATTTTAATATATTTGGATATCATTCTCTAATTAATTTTATAAATTATGTATAAAATAAACTAGAGAAATCATTTTAAGATTATCATGATGGAGTGTTGTCTCTGATGCTATCAAAGACAATAATAATTGTGTATGTGAACAATAATTTTTAGTGTTTAGGGTTAAATTATCAGCTTAGTAATTATAATTAGGGTTAAGCTCTCAATTAGGTTTACGCACTTATTTGAAACAGTTAGCATTTCATCTCAGGAGGTGTATGACAACTGCCGACTGCCTACAAATTAAATAGCGCTGATAAACAGTGTTTAAGTTTGTAAAGCACCTATTTCAAATAGCGCTGAGTAGCTGTATTTAAGTCTAAGCACCCATTTTAAAACGATCAGCTTTTACTGCGAGTTACAGTTAGTCTGCAGTCTGCAAGTGTCAGACACAGCATTCTGGGTAAGGGATTGGGTTAGGGTTATAGTGATAATCAGATTGGAGTAATCACTTATTTGATAGATGTGTGAGGGAAGGGTAGGATGGAGGTAATGGAGAGGACCAGGGAGGTGTAGGTGAGTAGAAGAGAGGGAAAGATGTCCAGTTATTTTTTAACACTCCCCAAGCCTCCCCTCCACCCCCCCCCCCCCAAAAAAAAAAAACCCTTTTTTAAAAAAAAACATTTAAAAAAATTTAAACTGGTTTGAAAAAAAATGAACTGGTTAAAAAAAATAAAGCCGAAAACAAAATTAAACCAGAACATCTATACAGTTTAGAAGCTAAGTCTATACGGTGGTTTCACGAGACGTCACGGCGGCCATGTTGGTGTCCCTAAACAAAGGAACAGCGGCCATGTTGGTTTCCCCAACTATTATCATACATACTTTTTCTTTTGTTTCGGTGGAAGAACATGGTTACTGCCCGCGTGAGTGAAAACTCTCTATAAGAATCATACATTGTGCAGATAGGTGCCACGATCATAATTTAGCATTTTCCGCCTATTTTATCTACATTTTTGCTGTCAAAAGCATAACTTTGCTTGCTTTTGCTAACTTTTCCAAAGTCTTATAGGATACTCCACATATTTGCTGTCTTTCCATTATTGTTGTGACCTGGAAAAACACCTAGCCCGACCAGCGGTATGTTTGCATAGGTTGTACCCAGTCGTTGCTAAAAATCAAAGCAAGTTGCCATCGCAATGAAGTAACACAAGCCATTAGAAGAAAGCCATGTTATCGTAGATGGTGCATACTCTGATAGCACTGAATTATGTCATGGAGTACCGCAGGGGTCCTGTTTAGGGCCGCTGCTGTTTACCATATATGCTAGCAAGCCCTTCGAGGTGGTCAAAACCTGCCTACCAACTGCACACGCTTAGGCAGATGACTCTCAGCTGTACTTGTCTTTTCAGCCAGACAGTGGGTTAAGTGAGAAAGAAGCTATAACATCGATGGAACATTGTATCAAAGCAGTCAGAGCAAGGATGTCAAAAGGTTAACTTAAACTGAACGAAGAAAAAACGGATTTCTTGGTAATTGGCACGCGACAACAACTAGACAAAGTATCCCTTGATGACAATTGGACATACTAAAGTTAAAACAATTACTACAGCGAGGAGCCTTGGAGTATGGTTCGATCGTAATATGAAATTTGATACCAATATAACAAAAATGCGCGCTATGGGACATTTCTATCTATACAACATAAGGAATCAGCTGACTCAGCTCGTACACCAACACAGACAACGATAATAGCCCGATTGGATTCAGTATTGCAATCAAAATGCTTCAGCGTTTGCAAAATATTGTTGCTAGACTTATATGTAACTCTACACGTTTTTGTCGTATCTCGCCGTTGATGTTCAAACTACACTGGCTACCAGTCAAACTAAGAATTAAATACCACATTTTATTGATGACTTACAAAGCAATACATGGACTATCACCTGATTACATACAAAGTCTAGTTCAAGTCAAGAAGAAATCACTATATAATCTCCGATCCAATGATGAACTTTTATTGGCTCCACCAACTTAAAAATCAAACAAGACAACAGGAGACAGAGCTTTGCAAGTGGCAGCACCCTCTGAATGGAAAAAAAAAACTTTCAAAACGATTTAAAATCTTTCAAAATAAAACTTAAGACATTTTTATTTCAAAAAGCTTATTATTAGTTCTTTACTTTCTTCAATATACGATTTTTATCTATACTTCTTACCACTGTAAATATCATCATAATTAGTCATAATTTTTTAAACATTATAAATAACCTTATTGTTAATTTAAGCGCCTGAGATCATTTACTTATGCGCTATATAAGTACTTAATGTGATTGATTGATTGATTGATCCACCAAAACCCATCGCGACATTTCATTGTGCCTTACACAATGCAATTTTTCCCATCTCTAAAAACGTTAACAAAGGAAAAACCTTGGATTTCGGGCTAAACGATCTGTTTTTAAGTCTAAGCACTGATTTTGAAATGGTTCTGAGCCTCTTACTGAATGTGAAGAATACCTTTATTAAAATCCTGTTAAAATCTAGCTATTTCCAGTAACTGACTTCGTTCGTTAAACGGAAATAAGCAAAAGTTTGAGTTCAACAGGTGACGTTCGATTCTTTCTAGATTCACTATTCTGAATCATTTCGTTGTTATCCTCGCAAATCACATTGTTAGTTAGAAACGAGTTAACTTCATGTAATTTCACGGGAGTTTGGGTGGATGGCTTGTAATGCCGACCTAAGATGAGAGGG
This sequence comes from Montipora capricornis, assembly GCF_036669925.1. Taxonomy (NCBI): domain Eukaryota; kingdom Metazoa; phylum Cnidaria; class Anthozoa; order Scleractinia; family Acroporidae; genus Montipora; species Montipora capricornis. The sequence continues at coordinate 57,603,076 of NC_090892.1, read as the reverse complement.
ACATTGGGGTGTATAAGAAACCACAAAACCGAAGAAAAAATCATCCAAAACCGCAAAACCTAAAAAAAAATTGGCCAAAACCGTCAGAAAACCGATACAATGGTGACAAGTGGGGCATACAGAGCAAACTACACTAACACTTTATTTCATCAAAGTATTTGTGAATGTCATGGACTTGTCTAAATCCTTCAGATCTTTTAGTATCTGCTAAAATCATAGGCTTTATTTCTGCCATTCTCTCGAGCCCGGACTTTGTGGGCTCATTTCCCGTAAAGCAGCTGGTAATGGATCCAAGTTAACTTAGGAGAATTTGCACACAAGTCCTCTCTAAAATTGCAATTTTGCAATCGCAAAAAGCTACACTGTTTTTTAAATATGTTCTGATAGAGGGGTTGCGAGTAGTCAAGGGGTTAGTCACAATGGCTCAGGCACGGATTAACCTCTCCCTATTTGGATTAAAAGTAGCACGGGGGACCCCAATCAGAGTTTTTGCTTTTTTTTTTCCCCACTCAAAAAATGTTTAGAAACGAATTTTATTGTAAGATTTAAAGGTAAAAAACAGCAATGGCGATTATAGACCGTTCAACGGTCATTTACAAATTGAAGGGTGATGTGGTTATATATATCTTAGAAATGCGCATGCGTTCTGTACGTACTATGGTGTAATTAGTAGTGTGGTTACCACACGTTGAAATGCAAGAAAAAATTCCAAACTATATACCATCCTTTTTAAAATATGTTCTAACAGAGGAGCTGCGAGTAGTCAAGGGGTTAGTCACAATGGCTCAGGGACCGATTAACCTCTCCCTCTTTGGATTGAAAGTAGCACGGGGGACCGCAAATAGAGTTTTTTTTATTTTGATGTTTTTTTGTTTTTGTTTTTTTTTCCCACTCACAAAATGTTTAGAAACGAATTTTATTGTAAAATTTAACGGTAAAAAACAGCAACTGCGATTATAGACCGTTCACCGGTCATTTACAAATTGAAGGATCATGTGCTTATACATATCTTAGAAATGCGCATGCGTTCTGTACGTACTATGGTGTGATTATTAATGTGGTTATCACATGTTGACCATCCCAGTCTGGAAACTCCAATCGGAACTCTCTCATTGAACATTTCTATTTGATGACTAAGACCTGACAGTTTTGGAGATTCGAATGGAATGTTTAATCTTGGTCTAAAACATGCGATTGCACTGAGGAAGCTAACCGGTACTGTTTGTTCCTTGTTTTACATGGCAGCAGGAACTTGCTCAAAGGTTTACTGTGGTAATAAAACAGCTGTCAAATATTGAACCTCACTGCATCCGGGGGGGTGGGGGACTCCCATATAAAAACGGGAGGGATGCTCGTCGGAAATTTTACATTAAACCCCTAAAGGAGACCAATCTGGCGTTTTTTTACCCCTTAAAGAGACCATATTATAGCACAAAAAAATAAAAAAAAATACAGCGACTTTTAATGATGGCAAAGACATTATCATCTAATACTTTCACCTGCGTAAAGAAATATAAAAGTGTAAATATACACTTTCATATTTCTTCGCGCGCAACCCTAAAGGAGACCTTCACGGCTACATATGATTGCGGTTTGCCCAAAACACCCTAAGTGAGACAAGAATCCGAAATTTGACACCCCTAAGCGAGACGACGATCATCCCTCTCCTATATATGAGAGTCTCCCTCCCCCGGCACCGCCCTTCCATATCGCGACATTGCACCAAAGAGAAGATTCGTCGCTGTCCCTAATTCATCTTGCTGACCCTGGGAATTGTTGTCATCTCGTCTGACTTCGTCACTACTTTCATCAAATTCTTGCTGTCAGAGTCACAGAGAATATTTGTCAGAGTCACTAGCTCATTTCATGCTCGTTCAGATCTTCATGGGGCCCTTCAGCTTCATCCACTGAAGTATCTGTATCTGCAGTATCTGTATTCATAGCTCAGTTGATTGGAGCGTCCTACCGGCATCGCAAGGTCACAGGTTCAAACCCCGTTGAAGTCCTAAAATTTTCAGGCTTTTCTGCGCAATTGCTAAAACTGCGAGGATCATAGCTTCACTTTATTAGCTTGTTTAATTTGCAAGTTAGATTCGAATCCCGTGAAATTTACATTTTGATGGGAACGTTTTACTTAAATGGAGCTTCTTTTGAGAACTGTTTTAAGATTTTGAGTGTTTTTAAGCTTTTTGATCTCTGTCAGTAGAATAATTTACAGCACTCCCTGAGCGGGAAAAATCAGACCTTGTCTCTCTTTTATGTCCTGAAACAAGCCAAAGACTTCAACGCAAGTCCGGCCAGAGTTGTCGTCTTCCCAAGCATTTCGAAGATCTTCGTTGTACCAAATTCTAAATTCATCCTTAGCCCGTACTTTCAGGGGAGAAGGCAAGGAGTAGAACAGCAGCTCGGAGGAGTTTAAGTGGGTGTTGATAAGGAAATAAGAGTCGTTTTCGTAATCTTGTGGAAATATCACTTTGTTAGCCGCGTTAGTGACAAGTGTACATAGCCCGCTTCCCTTGCAACCCCATTGGCTTCCAAACGGTTTCTTTCTTTTACTGTAGGTGATATAACCTGATCGATACACCAGCTTTAACCCAAAAAGAGATCCATCGGACGGAATAGTGAAATTTCCATATGAGTCATCTCTGGCACCGAAACAAACCTCATCTTTGTTAAGTCGAATCCAATTCAGAGCTATAAAAAGTGCAAGAAAAAAAAGTAAAACCAACTGAATTATAATGATTGGTGGTTATAAATGCCGGCGTCATTACGTAACTATTTTCCTGATTTCCAACTTTCCTATTTCAAACTTCGAGCGTCTTGGAAACAAGTTTACGACAGAGCGCGTATAAGATATTTCGGTTGAATTTCCACAATCGCGTGACTGCTCATGCAATATCCAATGAAGGCTGAGGTAATCAGCCGAATCATTTTATCACGCCAGAAGGTCCTGATAAGGAAAATTTGATTACGTCCTCTTAATTTTTTTTTTATTTCGTATCTGGACTAACATTTTTACTGCTATAAAATTCTCACGGCCTGAAAATGCTGCTATAAAATGTCTTACGGCATGAAAAAACAGAAATTACAGTAATAGTAGTAGTTGTGGTAGTTGTGGTGGTGGTGGTAGTAGTAGTAGTAGTAGTAGTAGTAGTAGTAGTAGCTGTTGTTGTTGTTGTTGTAGTAGTAGTGGTAGTAGTAGTAGTAGTAGTAGTAGTGGTAGTAGTAGTAGTTTATTTCGCAAATTACATTGCGACCAATTGGCTGAATTGCAAAATTGAATGTCCTTTTCGAATTTGACCATAGAAATTGCAACAACTAGCTTAGTAAAAATTCTAAATATGTAAATTTAAAGTTAATGCTGTAAAAATAAGAATATTAAAATATGTACAAGTTATAATTGTTTTGCTCAAGTTATTTTTAATAAGTACTTTAAGATCTACTACCGAGATCGCGACGAAAACGTCATGTAATTTTGCCCAATCCTAAGTCTTTCGCAATTCTTTCGTCTCAGTTCACTTAGTACAATGTGAATTTATACGAGCAGTTTCAGAGTAAAAATATCATAGAATAAAAGATTCCATTTGTACGCCCACGTTGTCGTTAAAACGTTGTCGTTAAAACCTCCCGGCTTTTGCGATACCATTTGGTGCAAACGTAAACCAAAATAAAGAATTGACCTGTCATCAGATTAGACTGAAAAGAAGAGAAATTATGAAGCGGAAACAATATTGTTCAGTCCTTCCTGTGTGGTATAAACGTTTGCTTAGTGCAACTCTACCTAGACATGATGACATGTAGGAAAACGTCCGTCAGAGAAATTTGCAGTTATTTTTTTTTTGCGGACTATGTCACGTTATTTGAGGGTGTTTCGGGAATTCTTTAGTTAATCACACGACTTCAAAACTCGAAAAAGCTAATGTGAAATTCCCTTACCGATAAAATTATCGTTACATCACAAACGAAATGATTCTAAGAAAAAAAACCTTTATCGAGGTAATTTGTCATCATTTTGAAAAACGTCGGGCCGACTTTTTTCAAGATTACCCAAATGTAATCCGTTTCAATCTTGTACATTTATGTCCGTCCATGCTTCTCTTTCCTTTTTGCAGTTTTTCTTGATGTTTTTCAACAGTTTTAAGTGATTATTGCAATGTTTCATTCTACTTTTTGGGCATTTGGCAATGCGGGAAAAAAGGAAAGGCAAGGTAAAGGTAGACCTTATTTAACGTCGGAAGTTCCTTTATTCTATAGAGAGTATTCTCCCAGGAAGCCGACGGTGCGCTCATTTTATACCCCTCTTTCCATCAGTGCTACTTAGGCTACACAGAAAGGAAAGAAGTCGAAACAAGGATGTGAGATCCGAGGATCGAATTCGGGACCTCTTGCATCAAGGCCGCGCACTAACCAACTGTGCCACCCTTGCTCCTCTAAAAATTAACTTATTAAGTGTCTAGTCGTTCTAGCGCTGGAGCACTAATTGGGGACTCTGTAAACTGAAATGAACAATTAACGCAAATCTAGGCAAATGTTCAGGAGATGGGAAAATCGGAGTACCCGGAGGAAAACCTCTCGGTGCAGAGTACCGAACCAACAAACTCAACTCACATATGACGCCGAGTCTGGGAAACGAATTCAAGCCACATTGGTGGGAGGCAAGTGCTCTCATCACTGCGCCATCCCTGCTCCTCAAATCATGGAATTATATCATTTTGAGTGACATAGCCCTCTTTGAACTGGATTTATTGCCAAAGCTTAAAAGAGTAGAAGGCCTCAAAACGGGACACAACATTACAAAGTAATTCAACGTGTGAACGTGTGAGCCACAGGGCCATTGCTGGCATGAGACGTCTGGGTGATTCCTCAAATGGTCTACATCACCTCCCTCCCACCCACTTAAAAAATTTACTATAACGCTGCAGTTCAATACCACCCAACTCAGTGCCTTATGTTTTTGTGCGACACGTACCACAGGCAACCTAGCTTACGCTCGCGGAGCGTCTAGTTCTAGTAGTTAATTAACAGGCAATTGCACCAGATTCAGCTAAAATCGAACAAGATTCTTTCATTGTTAGCAAAATTCAATTAGACGTTTACCGTTTCAATTGTCGTAAACGCGATGGCAAATTTCTTTATTAAAAAACTGAAAGGGGTTGTCATCCGCTAAATGAAAAAAAAAAAAAAAAAAAAAAGGAAACAAGGAAATTTAACTCAACAATTATTATGTACTTCTTCAAACGATGAAACGGCAGCACGACCTGATATATACCTTGAAGATAAAAAAGTATGCCAAAATGAGCAACGGAACCCATGATCAGATTTCTTGTACATCCGATTAATTAATGGAATTTGTGAACTCTCCAGTCGATTTATGGCCCAAATATTGAATTTCGAATGAAGGCAAATTCGAGATGGCATTTCGCCTATATAATTGTAACAAGCCAAAGGGAGTCTTGTTTAGCCATTTGCATACTATAGTGTCAAAATGTTACCTGTACACAAAAATCCATTTGATTCATACAAAGGATGACATTTAGCGCCATTTCTGCAAGGCTTAAATTCACACACACTCTACAAAAATAAATAAAGATAAGTTGTCAAAATTGATTATGAAGTATGGAGCAGTAATTTACAGTTTCCATCAAAAGTTTGCAAAAGGCAGAAATTAATTAACACGGAGTATAATGAAAACGCCAAAAACGGGGTGCACAAAATTAGGCAATACAGTATGACAAAAAGAAATGGAGGCTGGAACGTAATATTAGGGACCTTTAGATTCTAGCACGAGGACGAGAACGAATACGAGATTTGACTGCCCGGTTTTAGCGAAACTTCTGAGAACTCAAGATTCATAACCCGGACGATTAATCTTACTCTTTGTTAGCAGTGTAGGTTCCTCAGTTATTTTTATTGCTGATAACTTAACCTTTTTTGCTGATCGAAAAATGCCAAAACTGCTACTGTGCCGTTGACTTGTTCTGACACGACGACATTTTTGCAGAACCTAGTACTAAAAAGACGACGGTATCACGTTTTTCCCGCCAAAATGACGCTGGTTTCCGCGCGCTCAGTGTTGTTCTATGAGAAAATCTCGTACTCGTAGTCGTTCTCGTCCTTGAATCTAAAGCTCTCCATTAACACTGTGTCAACAGAATAGACAACGAAAGATTAAAGTGACGCTCGCGCGCACTTATCAGGACAATGTACGCAATTCTCTCCTATAGACACCTGCCAATGAAAATTCAGGGAGTTTCAATGGGAATCGAATGCACGACCTCTGCGATTCCGGTGCAATGCTCTACCAATTGGGCTATAAAGCCACTCAGTTGGGAGCAGGTGGGATGATGTGTTCCACGGTGAAAGGACGTACTAATGAAGGAAAGAAAGGTTTATTTAAAATGCTTCTGAAGTGATCCTTCAGAATATAAAATGGGAGTATTATCCATGAAGGCCGAGCATAGGTAACAGAATGCTGTGACAGGTCATTATATTGTACAGCTTCAGTATAAAGCCCTTATCTTGAAATAGCGTGTTCTCAAGCGTAAGGAAATTTAATTCGCCTGTATTTGATTTAAAGCTATCTCCATGATCTCTCATACAACGGGATGATAAAGAAAGACGGGTAATGCATGAAGAGGAAATATGGCACCAATCCGATTTTCCCAGAAAAAAAAGACCAGGTGTTTCCCAGATCACCCGTCGGCAGCAAAATGGCCCCCTAAAAGATTCAAATTTCGGCCATTTCCACCTTCTAACGAAGGTCTAACGCTTTCTAAAGACGCGAATTTTAGGTGGCCTCAAGATTTGTCCCATCAACCATATTTGGCCACATACCCTTTGGTTGGTTTGTCCGTAGATCTGCATCATCTAACTTAAGTACTCTTCACGATCGAATTTTA
>NC_090892.1:57576177-57586177 GCF_036669925.1 Montipora capricornis | reverse complement strand
TGAAAGATCTTGGCCGGAAAATCGGAACTGACAAGTTAAACCCTGTCCGGCCGGGTTAGTATCTCGATGGGTGACCCAAAAAATATGCCACTTTGTAACAGAAGCGTATATAGGACCGAAAATTCTATTTTAACGCTCAAAAATGCGAGCGAAGCAAGGTACAGATTTTTGGTTTGAAAACTTCATTTTTTTCAAACCAGTTTAAATCTGGTCTAAAGTACATTAGGTTTTAGAACTCCTTCACAAGGCCGTGAACCAAACAGCACAGTTCAAACCTTAACAGATTCGTGAGGATTCGATGGATTTTGTTGTGGTTTAATTTTGTTTTTGGCTTGAAAAGTTCATTATTTCAAACCATTGTAAATCTTTTAAGCTGGTTTAATTTGTTTAGAACACTGCCCATTTTAATATATTTGGATATCATTCTCTAATTCATTTTATAAATTATGTATAAAATAAACTAGAGAAATCATTTAAAGATTATTATGATTGATGTTGTCTCTGATGCTATCAAAGACAATAATAATTGTGTATGTGAACAATAATTTTTAGTGTTTAGGGTTTAAATTATCAGCTTAGTAATTAGGGTTAAGCTCTCAATTAGGTTTACCGCACTTATTTGAAACAGTTAGAATTTCATCTCAGGAGGTGTATGACAACTGCAGACTGCCTACAAATTAAATAGCGCTGATAAACAGTGTTTAAGTTGTAAAGCACCTATTTCAAATAGCGCTGAGAAGCTATATTTAAGTCTAAGCACCCTTTTAAAACAATTAGCTTTTACTGCGAGTTCCGGTTAGTCTGCAGTCTGCAAGTGTCAGACACGGCATTCTGGGTAAGGGATTGGGTTAGGGTTATAGTGATAATCAGATTGGAGTATTCACTTATTTGATAGATGTGTGAAGGAGGGTAGGATGGAGGTAATGGAGAGGACCAGGGAGGTGTAGGTTGATTAGAAGGGAGGGAAAGATGTCTAGTTATTTTTTAAACTCCCCAACCCTCCCCCCCCCCCCAAAAAAAAAACCCCTCTTTTTAGACAGTTATAAAAAAAAACACGTTAAAAAATTTAAACTGGTTTGAAAAAAAATGACCGAATTCAGAAAAATAAAACCGAAAACAAAATTAAACCAGAACATCTATAACAGTTTAGAAGCTAGTCTATACAGTGGTTTCACGAGACGTCACGGTGGCCATGTTGGTGTCCCCTAAACAAAGGAACAGCGGCCATGTTGGTTTCCCCAACTATTCTCATACATACTTTTTCTTTTGTTTCGGTGGAAGAACATGGTTACTGCCCGCGTGAGTGAAAACTCTCTATAAGAATCATACATTGTGCATATAGGTGCCACGATCATAATTTAGCATTTTCCCGCCTATTTTATCTACGATTTTTGCTGTCAAAAGCATAACTTTGCTTGCTTTTGCTAACGTTTCCAAAGTCTTATAGGATACTCCACATATTTGCTGTCTTTCCATTATTGTTGTGACCTGGAAAAACACCTAGCCCGACCAGCGGTATGTTTGCATAGGTTGTACCCAGTCGTTGCTAAAAATCAAAGCAAGTTGCCATCGCAATGAAGTAACACAAGCCATTAGAAGAAAGCCATGTTATCGTAGATGGTGCATACTCTGATAGCACTGAATTATGTCATGGAGTACCGCAGGGTCCTGTTTAGGGCCGCTGCTGTTTACCATATATGCTAGCAAGCCCTTCGAGGTGGTCAAAACCTGCCTACCAAGCTGCACACGCTTAGGCAGATGACTCTCAGCTGTAGCTTGTCCTTTTCAGCCAGACAGTGGGTTAAGTGAGAAAGAAGCTATAACATCGATGGAACATTGTATCAAAGCAGTCAGAGCAAGGATGTCAAAAGGTTAACTTAAACTTGAACGAAAGAAAAACGGATTTCTTGGTAATTGGCACGCGACAACAAACTAGACAAAGTATCCCTTGATGACAATTGGACATACTAAAGTTAAAACAATTACTACAGCGAGGAGCCTTGGAGTATGGTTCGAATCGTAATATGAAATTATGATACCAATATAACAAAAATGCGCGCTATGGGACATTTCTATCTATACAACATAAGGAATCAGCTGACTCAGCTCGTACACCAACACAGACAACGATAATAGCCCGATTGGATTCAGTATTGCAATCAAAATGCTTCAGCGTTGTGCAAATATTGTTGCTAGACTTATATGTAACTCTACAACGTTTTTGTCGTATCTCGCCGTTGATGTTCAAACTACACTGGCTACCAGTCAAACTAAGAATTAAATACCACATTTTATTGATGACTTACAAAGCAATACATGGACTATCACCTGATTACATACAAAGTCTAGTTCAAGTCAAGAAGAAATCACTATATAATCTCCGATCCAATGATGAACTTTTATTGGCTCCACCAACTTAAAAATCAAACAAGACAACAGGAGACTGAGCTTTGCAAGTGGCAGCACCCTCTGAATGGAAAAAAAAAAAACTTTCAAAACGATTTAAAATCTTTCAAAATAAAACTTAAGACATTTTTATTTCAAAAAGCTTATTATTAGTTCTTTACTTTCTTCAATATACGATTTTTATCTATACTTCTTACCACTGTAAATATCATCATAATTAGTCATAATTTTTTAAACATTATAAATACCTTATTGTTAATTTAAGCGCCTGAGATCATTTACTTATGCGCTATATAAGTACTTAATGTGATTGATTGATTGATTGATCCCAAAACCCATCGCGACATTTCATTGTGCCTTACACAATGCAATTTTTCCCATCTCTAAAAACGTTAACAAAGGAAAAACCTTGGATTTCGGGCTTAAACGATCTGTTTTTAAGTCTAAGCACTGATTTTGAAATGGTTCTGAGCCTCTTACTGAATGTGAAGAATACCTTTATCAAAATCCTGTTAAAATCTAGCTATTTCCAGTAACTGACTTCGTTCGTTAAACGGAAATAAGCAAAAGTTTGAGTTCAACAGGTGACGTTCGATTCTTTCTAGATTCACTATTCTGAATCATTCGTTGTTATCATCGCAAATCACATTGTTAGTTAGAAACGAGTTAACTTCATGTAATTTCACGGGAGTTTGGGTGGATGGCTTGTAATGCCGACCTAAGATGAGAGGACATTGGGGTGTATAAGAAACCACAAAACCGAAGAAAAAATCATCCAAAAACCGCAAAACCTAAAAAAAAATTGGCCAAAACCGTCAGAAAACCGATACAATGGTGACAAGTGGGGCATACAGAGCAAACACTACACTAACACTTTATTTCATCAAAGTATTTGTGAATGTCATGGACTTGTCTAAATCCTTCAGATATTTAGTATCTGCTAAAATCATAGGCTTTATTTCTGCCATGCTCTCGAGCCCGGACTTTGTGGGCTCATTTCCCGTAAAGCAGCTGGTAATGGATCCAAGTTAACTTAGGAGAATTTGCACACAAGTCCTCTCTAAAATTGCAATTTTGCAATCGCAAAAAGCTATACTGTTTTTTAAATATGTTCTAATAGAGGAGCTGCGATTAGTCAAGGGGTTAGTCACAATGGCTCAGGCACGGATTAACCTCTCCCTATTTGGATTAAAAGTAGCACGGGGGACCCCAATAAGAGTTTTTGCTTTTTTTTTCCCCACTTAAAAAATGTTTAGAAACGAATTTTATTGTAAAATTTAAAGGTAAAAAACAGCAATGGCGATTATAGACCGTTCAACGGTCATTTACAAATTGAAGGGTGATGTGGTTATATATATCTTAGAAATGCGCATGCGTTCTGTACGTACTATGGTGTAATTAGTAGTGTGGTTACCACACGTTGAAATGCAAGAAAAAATTCCAAACTATATACCATCCTTTTTAAAATATGTTCTAACAGAGGAGCTGCGAGTAGTCAAGGGGTTAGTCACAATGGCTCAGGGACCGATTAACCTCTCCCTATTTGGATCGAAATTAGCACGGGGGACCCCAAATAGAGTTTTTTATGTTGTTGTTTTTATTTTTGTTTTTTTTTTTTCCCCACTCAAAAAATGTTTAGAAACGAATTTTATTGTAAAATTTAACGGTAAAACACAGCAACGGCGATTATAGACCGTTCACGCGCTCATTTACAAATTGAAGGATCATGCGCTTATACATATCTTACAAATGCGCATGCGTTCTGTGCGTACTATGGTGTGATTATTAGTGTGGTTATCACATGTTGACCATCCCAGTCTGGAAACTCCAATCGGAACTCTCTCATTGAACATTTCTATTGATGACTAAGACCTGACAGTTTTGGAGATTCGAATGGAATGTTTAATCTTGGTCTAAAACATGCGATTGCACTGAGGAAGCTAACCGGTACTGTTTGTTCCTTGTTTTACATGGCAGCAGGAACTTGCTCAAAGGTTTACTGTGGTAATAAACAGCTGTCAAATATTGAACCTCACCGCATCCGGGGGGGGGGGGGGGGGGGGTGGGGCACTCCCATATAAAAACGGGAGGGATGCTCGTCGGTTTTTACATTAAACCCCTAAAGGAGACCAACTGGGCGTTTTTTTTTTTTTCCTTTAAAGAGACCATATTATAGCACAAAACATAAAATAAATACAGCGACTTTTAATGATGGCAAAGACATTATCATCTAATACTTTCACCTGCGTGAAGAAATAAAGAAGTGTAACTATACACTTTCATATTTCTTCGCGCGCAACCCTAAAGGAGACCTTCACGGCTACATATGATTGCGGTTTGCCCAAAACACCCTAAGTGAGACAAAAATCCGAAATTGACACCCCTAAGCGAGACGACGATCATCCCTCTCCTATATATGAGAGTCTCCCTCCCCCGGCACCGCCCTTCCATATCGCGACGTTGCACCAAAGAGAAAATTCGTTGCTGTCCCTAATTCATCTTGCTGACCCTGGGAATTGTTGTCATCTCGTCTGACTTCGTCACTACTTTCATCAAATTCTTGCTGTCAGAGTCACAGAGAATATTTGTCAGAGTCACTAGCTCATTTCATGCTCGTTCAGATCTTCATGGGGTCCTTCATCTTCATGCACTAAAGTATCTGTATCTGAAGTATCTGTATTCATAGCTCAGTTGATTCGAGCGTCCTACCGGCATCGCAAGGTCACAGGTTCAAACCCCGTTGAAGTCCTAAAATTTTCAGGCTTTTCTGCGCAATTGCTAAAACTGCGAGGATCATAGCTTCACTTTATTAGCTTTTTTAATTTGCAAGTTAGATTCGAATCCCGTGAAATTTACATTTTGATGGGAACGTTTTACTTAAATGGAACTTCTTTTGAGAACTGTTTTAAGATTTTGAGTGCTTTTAAGCTTTTTGATCTCTGTCAGTAGAACAATTTACAGCACTCCCTGAGCGGGAAAAATCAGACCTTGTCTCTCTTCCATGTCCTGAAACAAGCCAAAGACTTCAACGCAAGTCCGGCCAGAGTTGTCGTCTTCCCAAGCATTTCGAAGATCTTCGTTGTACCAAATTCTAAATTCATCCTTAGCCCGTACTTTCAGGGGAGAAGGCAAGGAGTAGAACAGCAGCTCGGAGGAGTTTAAGTGGGTGTTGATAAGGAAATAAGAGTCGTTTTCGTAATCTTGTGGAAATATCACTTTGTTAGCCGCGTTAGTGACAAGTGTACATAGCCCGCTTCCCTTGCAACCCCATTGGCTTCCAAACGGTTTCTTGTTTTTATTGTAGGTGATATAACCTGATCGATACACCAGCTTTAACCCAAAAAGAGATCCATCGGACGGAATAGTGAAATTTCCATATGATTCATCTCTGGCACCGAAACAAACCTCATCTTTGTTAAGTCGAATCCAATTCAGAGCTATAAAAAGTGCAAGAAAAAAAAGTAAAACCAACTGAATTATAATGATTGGTGGTTATAAATGCCGGCGTCATTACGTAACTATTTTCCTAATTTCCAATTTTCCTATTTCAAACTTCGAGCGTCTTGGAAACAAGTTTACGACAGAGCGCGTATAAGATATTCAGGTTGAATTTCCACAATCGCGTGACTGCTCATGCAATATCCAATGAAGGCTGAGATAATCAGCCGAATCATTTTATCACGCCAGAAGGTCCTGATAAGGAAAATTTGATTACGTCCTCTTAATTTTTTTTTTATTTCGTATCTGGACTAACATTTTTACTGCTATAAAATGTCTCACGGCCTGAAAATGCTGCTATAAAATGTCTTACGGCCTGAAAAAACAGAAATTACAGTAATAGTAGTAGTTGTGGTGGTGGTAGTAGTAGTAGTAGTAGTAGTAGTAGTAGTAGTAGTAGTATGTTGTTTGTAGTAGTAGTAGTAGTAGTAGTAGTAGTAGTAGTAGTAGTAGTAGTAGTTTATTTCGCAAATTACATTGCGACCAATTGGCTGAATTGCAAAATTGAATGTCCTTTTCGAATTTGACCATAGAAATTGCAACAACTAGCTTAGTAAAAATTCTAAATATGTAAATTTAAAGTTAATGCTGTAAAAATAAGAATATTAAAATATGTACAAGTTATAATTGTTTTGCTCAAGTTATTTTTAATAAGTACTTTAAGATCTACTACCGAGATCGCGACGAAAACGTCATGTAATTTTGCCCAATCCTAAGTCTTTCGCAATTCTTTCGTCTCAGTTCACTTAGTACAATGTGAATTTATACGAGCAGTTTCAGAGTAAAAATATCATAGAATAAAAGATTCCCATTTGTACGCCCACGTTGTCGTTAAAACGTTGTCGTTAAAACCTCCCGGCTTTTGCGATACCATTTGGTGCAAACGTAAACCAAAAATAAAGAATTGACCTGTCATCAGATTAGACTGAAAAGAAGAGAAATTATGAAGCGGAAACAATATTGTTCAGTCCTTCCTGTGTGGTATAAACGTTTGCTTAGTGCAACTCTACCTAGACATGATGACATGTAGGAAAACGTCCGTCAGAGAAATTTGCAGTTATTTTTTTTTGCGGACTATGTCACGTTATTTGAGGGTGTTTCGGGAAATTCTTTAGTTAATCACGACTTCAAAACTCGAAAAAGCTAATGTGAAATTCCCTTACCGATAAAATTATCGTTACATCACAAACGAAATGATTCTAAGAAAAAAAACCTTTATCGAGGTAATTTGTCATCATTTTGAAAAACGTCGGGCCGACTTTTTTCAAGATTACCCAAATGTAATCCGTTTCAATCTTGTACATTTATGTCCGTCCATGCTTCTCTTTCCTTTTTGCAGTTTTTCTTGATGTTTTTCAACAGTTTTAAGTGATTATTGCAATGTTTCAATCTACTTTTTGGGCATTTGGCAATGCGGGAAAAAAGGAAAGGCAAGGTAAAGGTAGACCTTATTTAACCTCGGAAGTTCCTTTATTCTATAGAGAGTATTCTCCCAGGAAGCCGACGGTGCGCTCATTTTATATCCCTCTTTCCATCAGTGCTACTTAGGCTACACAGAAAGGAAAGAAGTCGAAACAAGGATGTGAGATCCGAGGATCGAATTCGGGACCTCTTGCACCAAGACCGCGCACTAACCAACTGTGCCACCCTTGCTCCTTTAAAAATTAACTTATTAAAGTGTCTAGTCGTTCTAGCGTGGAGCACTAATTGGGGACACTGTAAACTGAGATTAACAATGAACGCAAATCAAGGCAAATGTTCAGGAGATACGAAAACCGGAGTACCCGGAGAAAAACCTCTCGGTGCAAAGTAGAGAACCAACAAACTCAACCCACATATGACGCCGAGTCTGGGAATCGAAACCGAGCCAGATTGGTGGGAAGCGACTGCTCTCATCACTGCGCCATCCCTGCACCCAAATCATGGAATTATATCATTTTGAGTGACATAGCCCTCTTTGAACTGGATTTATTGCCAAAGCTTAAAAGAGTAGAAGGCCTCAAAACGGGACACAACATTACAAAGTAATTCAACGTGTGAACGTGTGAGCCACAGGGCCATTGCTGGCATGAGACGTCTGGGTGATTCCTCAAATGGTCTACATCACCTCCCTCCCACCCACTTAAAAAATTTACTATAACGCTGCAGTTCAATACCACCCAACTCAGTGCCTTATGTTTTTGTGCGACACGTACCACAGGCAACCTAGCTTACGCTCGCGGAGCGTCTAGTTCTAGTAGTTAATTAACAGGCAATTGCACCAGATTCAGCCAAAATCAAACAAGATTCTTTCATTGTTAGCAAAATTCATTTCGACGTTTACCGTTTCAATTGTCGTAAACGCGATGGCAAATTTCTTTATTAAAAAACTGAAAGGGGTTGTCATCCGCTAAATGAAAAAAAAAAAAAAAAGAGGAAACACGGAAATTTAACTCAACAATTATTTTGTACTGCTTCAAACGCTGAAACGGCAGCACGACCTGATTTATACCTTGAAGATTAAATAGTATTCCAAATTGAGCAACGGAACCCATGATCAGATTTCTTGTACATCCGATTAATTAATGGAATTTGTGAACTCTCCAGTCGATTTATGGCCCAAATATTGAATTTCGAATGAAGGCAAATTCGAGATGGCATTTCGCCTATATAATTGTAACAAGCCAAAGGGAGTCTTGTTTGGCCATTTGCATACTATAGTGTCAAAATGTTACCTGTACACAAAAATCCATTTGATTCATACAAAGGATGACATTTAGCGCCATTTCTGCAAGGCTTAAATTCACACACACTCTACAAAAATAAATAAAGATAAGTTCTCAAAATTGATTATGAAGTATGGAGCAGTAATTTACAGTTTCCATCAAAAGTTTGCAAAAGGCAGAAATTAATTAACACGGAGTATAATGAAAACGCCAAAAACGGGGTGCACAAAATTAGGCAATACAGTATGACAAAAAGAAATGGAGGCTGGAACGTAATATTAGGGACCTTTAGATTCTAGCACGAGGACGAGAACGAATACGAGATTTGACTGCCCGGTTTTAGCGAAACTTCGGAGAAGATTCATAACCCGGACGATTAATCTTACTCTTTGTTAGCAGTGTAGGTTCCTCAGTTATTTTTATTGCTGATAACTTAACCTTTTTTGCTGATCGAAAAATGCCAAAACTGCTACTGTGCCGTTGACTTGTTCTGACACGACGACATTTTTGCAGAACCTAGTACTAAAAAGACGACGGTATCACGTTTTTCCCGCCAAAATGACGCTGGTTTCCGCGCGCTCAGTGTTGTTCTATGAGAAAATCTCGTACTCGTAGTCGTTCTCGTCCTTGAATCTAAAGCTCTCCCTTAACACTGTGTCAACAGAATATACAACGAAAGATTAAAGTGACGCTCGCGCGCACTTATCAGGACAATGTACGCAATTCTCTCCTATAGACACCTGCCAATGAAAATTCAGGGAGTTTCAATGGGAATCGAATGCACGACCTCTGCGATTCCGGTGCAATGCTCTACCAATTGGGCTATAAAGCCACTCAGTTGGGAGCAGGTGGGATGATGTGTTCCACGGTGAAAGGACGTACTAATGAAGGAAAGAAAGGTTTATTTAAAATGCTTCTTCTGAAGTGATCCTTCAGAATATAAAATGGGAGTATTATCCATGAAGGCCGAGCATAGGTAACAGAATGCTGTGACAGGTCATTATATTGTACAGCTTCAGTATAAAGCCTTATCTTGAAATAGCGTGTTCTCAAGCGTAAGGAAATTTAATTCGCCTGTATTTGATTTAAAGCTATCTTCATGATCTATCATACAACGGGATGATAAAGAAAGACGGGTAATGCATGAAGAGGAAAGATGGCACCAATCCGATTTTCCCAGAAAAAAAAAGACCAGGCGTTTCCCAGATCACCCGTCGGCAGCAAAATGGCCCCTCGAAAGATTCAAATTTCGGCCATTTCCACCTTCTAACAAAGGTCTAACGCTTTCTAAAGATGCGAATTTTAGGTGGCCTCAAGATTTGTCCCATCAACCATATTTGGCCACATACCCTTTGGTTGGTTTGTCCGTAGATCTGCATTATCTTAACTTA
>NC_090892.1:57561177-57568677 GCF_036669925.1 Montipora capricornis | reverse complement strand
TTAGGGAAGAACAATTATTCATGCAAGTCAGTTTTTTCATTACCAGAAATCGGCGACATTTTGCGCCCGCGAAGTATTTGGCACGCGGTTTCAAATTATCAAGATGGCGGCATAAAGAAAGCAGTACATAGAAAAAACAAGGACTGAAATAACACACTATCAAAGGATCTGAATCAATTTAATTTCTTTTTTGAGGTTGTCAATACAAGGGAGAATGAAAAAGGGGAAACTAGAGTCTGGGCTCCTGTTCGAATGACGATTTTAGAGAGAAGAAACAACTTCGTTTCATGCGTGTGACTTGGCAGAGTAAAAAAAAATTTCAAAAATCAGGGCCCACAGTACACTTAGCCAGCGATATTCTGTATAATAATAATCATATATGAAGTACCCACCTGTAAAGATGGCGATCAAAACAAACTGGAGACAGAAACCCTACTTTTCACTAGGAATAATAAGCGCAGTGGTGCGTTTTGGACCGCTTTTATCGCAGAGATGGATGTATTTTTACCTCTTTTATCGCAATTTAGGCGGCAATTTGGGGAATGGATAAAGGCTGATTTTTATCACGTTTTAAAGTTTGAACATCGATCGACGATTAGAGAGGTCGGCACCAAGGATTCACATCAACGAAATGTTCTAAAATGTGGAGGGAAGGTAGGCACCTCTGAGCTTTTTTGAAAGAATTAGAGAGCTCAAGGAACTGTAACAGCCGTTCGTAAAATGTGTTGTTGGCGGCACGTTGGCGAACATTCGAGAGACCAAAACTACCGTAAATAATGATATGGTACGTACACTTTACATTTAAAGGTCGGCAAATGTCACTTTAAATCTGAAATTTCCACTTCTTCAATTTTCTCCATGCATTTCTCCATAACGATCGGCGGCCATGCTGGGAGAGCGCAAGGTCTGGGTGGAGTCTGGGCGTCCGCCATTTTGTCTTAAATTTCTGGTAATGTTCAGTTTTTCGAGAAAAGCTGCAGGGCATGGACCTAGTCCTTCGCAAACCACTGCAGAAAATATGTTGCATTGGGTTGAATGTTCGATTTTGGAAGCGTTGTTTCCAAATTTTTTTCCGGAAAAACCCGACCTCGTGTTCGAAAGGAGAAAAAGAAGAAAGTGGAAAATTAAAGTTTGAAAATCAAAACAAGATGCGTGCTGCATTTTATCGAGGGAGGGAGACCGGAGGTCCTGGAGATAAACCCTCGGGGCAGATGCCGGTTTCCTGAAAAGCTCCAAAAAGCATTTTGTGAAATTAATATCTGCTCATTCTAAAGAAAAAAATCTTTGAACGTGTTTTCAAGACCAGAGAAAACAAAAACTTTTTCCTTTTAAAGATTCAGCGGAGCGATTTATAATGATGTCACCCGAAATAAGCGCGACCAAGCAATGCTCCAGGTCACAGCGTATGGTTTGCAAAAAAGACATCGAGGCCGTTGATACGGGGGAAAATAAGCCGCGGCTTACTCTGGCTGCGGCTTACATAAGACACAAACACCCCGTATAAATGGTACAAAATCAAAGTTCACGGCTTTCTCAAGCCGCGGCTTATCCTGGCCTGGGAGTTTATACTCGTGTAAAGAGTTCCTTTCGCGTATTATGTACGCCGCGGCCAGAGTAAGCCGCGGCTTATTTTCTCTCGTATAAACGGCCCTATTATGTTAGAAATATTTTATTCGCGTTTACAGCAAACGCCAAACGCGGAATGAAATTTGCGATTTGCCAAAATCAGATTAATTTGTTTGACTTCAGCTCGTGTCTTGACTCTAAGCTTAAGATATCTAGCAACCTCACAAAGAAGCAAGACAGTTTGGAATTAGAGGATTTCTCTTCATCCTTTTATGACAAGCATGAGATTTCCTTTTTACGTTTCCCGTTTTACGTAAAATCACCCGTGCAATTCTTTGCAGGATAACAAGCCTACAGAACAGATATTAAAAGCACCGTGGAAAGGATGACTTTTAAAAGTGTTTGCTTTCACCACATTGATCAGTTTTTAGTTCATTGACAACGGAAATGCCTAGTCCTCGAGATTGTCTCTTCTTAACAATACTTTGTTTTTACTGATGTTTTCTTTTCTGCTTCATTTCTTTTTTCACAGTTTCTTTGCAAGAAGAGCGTTTTTGTACGTACGTCCGCACATTCGGGAAGACATGTTCATATTTTAATTTCTTTACAAAAACCAACATGAACAACAAAACGAGCACTTACGCTTTACTGCTATAAAAATATTCCATCCACCAGTAGTAAATGGGAGAAGGAACTTATGTAAGACACTTTCCTATGAGGCAAACGAAACTTTCGTATATCGATAACTGAAACAAGTAGTGTACACTTTAGCTATTTAACACTTTATAATTTTCAATAAAAATTTAGGCACTTACATTAATCTGAAGCTTGTTTAGTTTGCAAAATAGATTCGATTCCCGTGAAGAAGCTGCGTATGTCACCCTATGCTTATCATGTCGGGAGACCCAGGGGAATAAAGAAATTTGCGGTTGACAAACTACGGCCTGCCACCCCGGTAAGGCTCAGTTTGTTATCAACGGTCGAAGCCATGGCCTATTGCGTTGATGGTTGGTTGAGATGAAAGTTCAACCTTTGTCAATTGATTGTGATGTGGAATTGTGACCGTGGGAACATTTTATCCAGGAAAATTTGATTCAAAATGGTGGCTTCTAAGAATTTAGTCTCCGGCCTTGGGATTTTATTATAACCGTTGACAACCGAGGAATTGAAAATTGGCTCAAATCGCGTCGGATCTGGAAAATAACCACACAGGAAGGAAGCTACCCACAATGGCAGTAAGGTTAGGCTTTTTAGTTGAGGTATTTTTCATACAATTATCTTCTTAAGGTAATTCCCTTGAAATTGTTCTACTATCAAACTTTTTTGGAAACTTAGCATAATTAACATTCAGGATATGAACATTAAAAAAATTCAATAAAAAAATGGGGTCACCGTGCTCGTTTACGCGTCAGCAGGCTCTTAAAATGGGGTGTTTTTACTGATCGCGGGTTAAAAATTCGAATCACCTTCATACAGAATTAAGTCTTGGTTACTTGAAAGATACAAACTTTTATTTTGAAAATAAAGCTCCTTTTATTCACATGAGCAGTATTGCTTCATTTACGCCGTTTTTGATTGCCTGGTTGTAGGAATAGTGCACTTTTTGGGACAGTTCCGTGGTTGGCTTGAAGTCCTCGCCTTGGCCAAAATATACCCAGTGCGAAACTGTTTTCCAAAAAAATTCATGTTCTAATATCAAACTTTTTTTCTTCTTCAAATATGTTCTTTATTGAATTGTTCTTAGCAAATACCTGAAAAAAAAAAATCGGGGGTCACCGTGCTCGTTTGAGAGAAAAAGAGCATTTATTTCGCTATCGGGCTTAGTTTGAGGGAAATCTCTTGCGTTTTGTACGCGCTAATGTGCGCGCGCTAATGACGCGAAAATCGTGCGCAGTAGGGATGCGCAATGCACTACTAAGGAATTACCTTAAGTCTTTTATTGGGATTCCCATACAAATCCTTATAAAGTTTGTAGGCCATGCTCACAGTGAGCTTGGTGTGCCTGTGGTCATAATAAACACTGCGGGATGTTTAAAGAACACGCAATTTTCGCAAAATTGAATTCATGGCACGGAGTTTCTGGTGTCGTGGTCTGCCCTCGTAAAATGCACACCCATCAAGTACTTTTCTAGGCTGCATGGTTACCCGTGACAACAACTGGCTACGACCCGAACAACGGTTTAAAGAAAACCCACACATACTAAGACTCCTTGACGAATCCTCTTGCAACCCTACGTCACACTTGCAACCCTACGTCACACAAGGTAACGACAGTACGGACCTTACGAAGAGGAGCGCTACTGGTTTGTGACCCACTTTGCAGCTTAACAGACAAACGTAATTTCTTAGACAACGTTTTCAATAAGAGCAGCTACAACTGCAAGTTCCTTACACGCCACACGTACCGTACAGACCCAAGCGCCACAAACACTAACCTGATACCTGCCATTAGCTAGAGTGACTTGTCTATGACAAGGGTTGTGAGGTACTGTTCTTGTACAGAGGAAAGAGTCCGTCACTCTTGTCCGAGGATACTTGAATGTCTAACCATTGGCGAACTCCAGCACGATTCTCCTCATTCCGTTACCCTGAGAGCCTCGGATCTTATGTCTACGCACGACCCGAGGCTCTGGGAAACTCTACGTAGGAGAAAATGGGCCGTGTGGTTCGCATAGCCAAAATTTAGCTATTTGAACCTTATGGCGCCTCATTGCTCACTCCTCGTACTAACATGAATGAACGAATCAGGGAAGCTTTACATTGTTCTTCACGAAAACAAATGTGAAGACAATTTGTTTCAGGGTTTCCCCAGAGGTTGTATCTTCCTCAGTCATGCGCAAGAGAGGAGACGTCTGGGGTAGAGATTGGGTTCTTCTGTTCTAGATATGCTCATCAGGGGTTGAGAGTGCTACTTTAATTTCTTCGTGCGTCTCTTCAGAACAAAAACGTTACTCACAGTTGAACATACACCCTAACCTAAAGATCTCAAATGGCGCACTGCGCGTTATGTCTACAAAAACCGGAACACTGTTAGTCTTCGTATGATATGAACAGATACGATCTATTACGCGCAGGACGTTGTAATTTTCGGAGATCATAAACAGAAGTAGGATCGCGTCTGCTACGTGAAAACGGGGGACGGGAAACGGCAGATTGCTACCTTTCGGAAAGCATGGAAATTCTTTTATTCTAGCTTATCTCTCTCTTCAGTATGAAATGTTTCTCGATATCTAAAACTAAGTTAATTCACAGGCAATTGCACGGAACCAGCTAAAATCAAACAAGGAGGTTCTTTCATTTCTAGCAAAAGCAAACTTTTCAACACAGCGTTTACAGTTTGCGGTCTTAGAAGCGATGGCAGATTGCTTTATTAAAAAACTGGACGAATTGGCATCCAGTAAAATAATTTAAAAAAAACAAAGAAACAGTGACTTTGTACTTCTTCAAACGAAAAAAAGCGACAGCACATCCCGAAACTGGCCGGATGATAGTTTCTTTTACACACGTTTAATCACGGACATTCGTGAACTCTCCAGTCGATTTATAACGCCCGAATACTCGATACCGACTGTGTACGATTGGCGATAGCATTTTGCCGAATTATAACCAGCTAAAGGGTGTCTTATTTGGCAGTTTGAATACTAAAATGTTACCTTTCTGACACAAAAAGTCATTGGCTTTGTACAAAGAATGAGCTTCAGCACCATTTTTGCAAGGTTTGAATTCACACTGGCTCTACAAAAATAAATACGGATAAAATTGTCAAAATTCACTATGAACTATAATGCAATTAAAAATCAGTTGCTCGAAAAAGGCAGAAACATATGGGTTATAATAATGAAAAAATCGAGACGCGGTGCACAAAATTAGGCAATACAGTATGACAAAAAAAAAGGGAAGATTGGAACATAATATTACAGAATATACGATAACTTTACCCATGAAGGCCAAGACAGAATTAGATATGCTGTGACAGGCCGTGATATTGTACAGCATATAAAGCACTTATCTTAAAATTACTGGACTGGCGTGTTCTCAAGTGTAAGGAAATTAAATTCGCCTGTATTTGATTTAAACCATCTCCATGATCTGTCATGATACCGAGGATGATAAAGAAAGATGGGTAATGCATGTAGATGGGGGAAAGATGGCACCAAGCCGATTTTCGAGAAGCCATTTTAACTCCAAATCCCAGCTGTCATACTAACAAAATAATTTGGCCATTTTTTCTTGATTCAAATCCCAGTTCAAGTAAATTCGGCTAAAAACAGGCTTTTCCCATTTCACTTTTAACCCGTAGTTCTCCGTCACCTTAATTAAGATATTCTTTAGAATCTAAGTTTATAACTTACCATGATACTGAAGTGATTATAGAAGGAACTTGGCTCGAATTTGTCCGGGGAGGTGTACTTGTTCATGGACAGCAATTTGCAGTTATCGATTTCTGGTTTAATGGCAATATTAAACGAGTGGCAGGTGCTGCTTCGATGAAGACATTCTAAGGCGCACGCCAAGGAATCAGTTGTTGTTACCAATTTACTCGGTGTCACATTCAGAACATAGTGCGCATGTTCTAAAAAGGTTTTTCCACGTTCTCTTTTGTAAAGCGATGGGTCGCTCTGTGAGTTAATAATTCTGGAAACAATTAAAATTGTAGTAAAAGCAACGTAAGAGGCAAGCATCCCTTGCATGACGAGTGCTTTACTCCGAAATGGTGAGAGAGACAATATAGGTTGAGGCCTCTTTGCGAAAACAATATTTAGGTAATTTGTTCAAATATTTCAGTCAGTCGCCTTGACAGCCATCGGAGTGATAATTATCACACGGATTCAGGATCTTTAGTCGGCTGATAAGGATTGTTCATCTATTTGAGCGCAAGGTATTGTAAGACTGACTTAATTAGTTTTTTCATATGAGAAAAAGACAAAAGAAAGGGACGAGCAAAAAGTTGGAAAGGGAATTGAGGATTAACTATAAACGTAAACTTACAAAAAATAGCTTACACACCTGTATGGTGACGATCCTTTGTATGTTAATACGCTGTTGGAACGAAAACTACGAATAAAGTGTCATCAAATCGAACTGATTTATTTACTGACAAGTTTCAAGGTTCCCGTGATCTAATGATTTGTTTCTGATATGCAATACCAAGAGAAAATAACGGGAGAAGAAAGGCTATGCCCTTTTCCATAGGTAATATGTCTCAAGGATTGCTTTCAGGTCCCTACTAAATCTTCTGCAGTTGGTACAAGTGTCCACCAAGCCGACTTCTCAGTTGTTGAGAATCAAACAACCGTGAGTTATTTGCACTGGTATGGCCACCAACAGCTAAAAACATTTTTGGGCTTTTATCCTAGTTTTGACTGTAAATCCTGAAACTTGACCACGTTTGTTAAGCCACGGCAGATCTTATGCTTGCTTCTTGACGAGATCTTGCAGACAAGTCCTCTAGACTTAAAGCCGTGATGTCTTCCAGTTCGACATTTCCTTTCTCAGCACAATCAACTATGTTCACTCTCATCTCGTACGATCCTGAAGGTGATATCAGGAGCTTCACCGCGTTGTAAGTGACAGCGTGTTCCGAATAAACCTTTTCTGATGATGCTGACAACGACAGAGATCCAGTAGTTTCACAAGATGAAATCAGTTCTATCTCCGAGAAAACCCCGAACTGGAGATCGTCGATGCGTTTCCTCAGATTCTCCAAACAGTGAGATATCTTTGTCTTCTCTCGTAAGCAGCGTTAATTTCCTTGGAATTCCGCTTTTGAAACAGGTGTGGGCGAAGTTTTTTCCTGACAACAGACAGGCGTGGAGATCGATCTGCCAACTGGAAAAAAATGTTTTCCAATTTAGATTTTTATTCAGGCTCGTTTTTCGATTCCCCTGTGAAAAATTAGATTTCTCACCTTCGCAGAGAACTTCCCCGCTTGTA
>NC_090892.1:57546177-57553677 GCF_036669925.1 Montipora capricornis | reverse complement strand
ATATTTTACAGAGCAGACTGTTCCAAAGCTTCGGGGCTGCGTAACAAAAAGCTCTTCCTCCAAGTGTTGAAAGTATCTTGCCACTAGAAGTCTCAAGCATAATTCTTTCGCTAGATCTGAGTAAATATCTAGTTGATGATTTCCGACTGATCAGTTTACAGATATAGTCAGGTGAATAGCTTTAAAGGTAAAGAGCAGAATTTTAAATTCAATGCGGTACTTAATTGGAAGCCAGTGAAGCTGATATAGGACTGGTGTAATATGACTGAACTTCGGTTCCTTGAAAATTAGTCTCGCAGCTGCATTCTGAACTCTTTGTAACTTTTCAATTTGTACTTGTGGAAGTCCGTAGAGTAAGCTGTTACAGTAATCTAATCGACTTGACACAAACGCATGAATTAAGGTCTCGGTGGATTTACGCGATAAATGTGTTCTTATTCGCATAATGTTATGAGGATAATACAATGATGTATTACAAATTTTGTTTACGTGAGAGTTCATCAACAGCTTGTCGTCAATAAAAACACCGAGATTTTTCACAACTGACGATTTCATTACATCAGAATCGCCCACGGTAAATCGAAGAAATAGGTCAATCTTAGGTGATTCGCGTGTACCGTGACTTTACAGCTATCATAGTAACCCCAAGGCCTGTACTCATTCAATCTGAGATTCATCCGGTATTCAGTCTTTTTAAACCTTTACGGAATTATGGAGATTATACATTTTAAGCTCATTGCAAGAAAAAAACGTGTTAACAGACGTTTGGTCGCGTTCAATGACTGTCGTCATAGAAACACACTATTGCAACATTTATCGCAATTTAGCTTTTTTAAATAAACGAAATGATGTATGAAATGAATCATATATTGAACTGTGGATATGAAATCTAGTGAAGCTATTATCCTCGCAATTATGAACGTAATTTTAGCAATTCCGTAGGGATGCCTGAAAAATTCAGGACTTCAGCCGGGTTTGAACCCGTGACCTCGCGATACCGATGCGACGCACTAACCAACTGAACTATGCAGCCACACACAACGTCAGTTGTGGCATTGCTCAGCTGGTTAGTGCGTCGCATCGGTATCGCGAGGTCACGGGTTCAAACCCGGCTGAAGTCCTGAATTTTTCAGGCTTCCCTACGCAATAGCCCTTTTCACTGTTAGCTTTTCTCATTTGCATTACAATATAATCTAGCATATATGTGAGGCAATTTCGGGCTATTTTGTAGTTTTAATCCGAAATTTCCTTGCATTCACGTTAGATTACATTGTAATGCAAATGAGGAAAACTAACCGTGAAAAGGGCTATTGCTAAAATTACGTTAATAACTGCGAGGATCATAGCTTCACATGAACCCACAAATGACCAGCTCCCAGTATATAGCTCAGTTAATTAGAGCGTCGCACCGACATCGCAAACCCCGATAAAGTCCTGAATTTTTCAGGCTTTTCTGCGCAATTGCTAAAACTGCGAGGATCATAACTTCACTTTATCAGCTTGTTTAATTTGCAAATTAGATTCGAATCCGGTGAAATTTACATTTTGATGGCAATGTTTTACTAAAATGGAGGTTCTTTTGAGAACTATTTTAGATTTTGAGCGCTTTTAAGCTTTTTGATTTTTGTCAGTAGAACAATTTACGGCACTCCCTGCTCTGGAAAAATCAGGCCTTGTCTCTGTTCCATCACCTGAAACAAGCCAAAGACTTCAACTCAAGTCTGGCTAGAGTTGACGTCTTCCCGAGCATTTCGAACATCTTCTGTGTACCAAATTCTAAATTCCTCCTTAGCCCGTACTTTCAGGGGAGAAGGCAAGGAGTAGAACAGCAGCTCGGAGGAGTTTACGTGAGTGTTAATAAGGAAATAGGAGTCGTTTTCGTAATCTTGTGGAAATATTACTTTGTTAGCCCCATTAGTGACAAGTGTTCATAGCCCGCTTCCCTTGCAACCCCTTTGGCTTCCAAACGATTCCTTGTTTTTATTGTAGGTGACATAACCTGATCGATCAGTTTTTAGTTCATTGACAACGGAAATGCCTAGTCCACGAGATTGTCTCCTCTTAACATTACTTCGTTTTTATTGATGTTTTCTTTTCTGCTTCATTTCTTTTTTCACAGTTTCTTCGCAAGAAGAGCGTTTTTGTACTTACTTCTGCACATTCGGAAAGACATGTTCATAATACAAATAACAACATTAACAACAAAACGAGCATTTAAGCTTTATTGCTTTAATGAGCAAATGATTACAGGAAAAATGTTCAATCCACAAGTAGTAAATATTATGGGAGAGGGAACTCATGTAAGACACTTTCCTATAAAGCAAACGAAACGTTCGCCGGTATATCGCTAACTGAAACGAGTAGCGTACGTACACTTCAGCTATTTAACACGTTATAATTTTCAATAAAAACTAGGCACTTACATTATTCAGTACCTTGTTTAGTTTGCAAAATAGATTCGATTCCCATGAAGAATACATTTTGATGGAAACGTTTCGCTTAAACCAAGCTTCTTTTGAGAACTATTTTTAGATTTTGAGCGCTTTTAGGCTGTTCGGTCTTTATAGAGCAATCTACAACATGCTAAAAGCTGGTTTAAACGTACGACGCAAGCATAGTCATAAGCTCAAGCATAAGCACAAGAAACCAACGTGTAAACCGGGGCGAAGCAAGAATAAGAACAAGAAAAGGAAATTGTTCCTTTTTCTTGTGCTTGCTCTTGTGCTTTTGTAGTTGCGTCACCGGTGTAAACCAGGACAAGCACAAGAAGACAGAGAAGCACGTTTTTTAATTTACAAGCTTACTTTGTAAAATTTTTTAACAAGATTTTCTTTAAAGTTAATGCAAGTCAGTTTTATTATTTTATACCTGACCGCCCAGCCTGCGCTCCATCACCAGGTTATGAAACTCGCCGTGCTCTTTCCGCCTACGAAAGATTTCCCTCACCCAAACCCTGTTTGGCTTCTCTTCTATTGCTCATTCCCTTCGCCTTCTCCTTCTTCTTAATAGAGAAACAAGCAACAACATCTCCACAGCGTACGCCATTTTGGATTTAAAATTTTGGCGCCAAAATATTTGTTCACTGCTCCAGCGTAACTATGTCACCCTATGCTTATTGTACGTGTAAACAACCTTGTGCTTATGCTTGAACTTATGCTTATGCTAGCGGCATACGTGTCAACCAGGGAAAAATCAGAAAAGGTCTTGTCTCTATTCCATCGATTGAAACAAGCCAAAGACTTCAACGCAGGTTTGGCCAGAGTTGTCGTTTTCATGACTATCTCGAAGATCTTCTTTGAACCAAATTCTAAATTCCTCTTTAGCTCGTACTCTCTGGGGAGAGGGTAAGGAGTTGAACAGCAGCTCGGAGGAGTTTACGTGGGTGTTGGCAAGGGAATAGCGGCCATTTTGGTAATCTTGTGGAAATATTACTTTGTTAGTCGCGTTTGTGACTAGTGTACATAGACCGGTTTGCCTGCAACCCCAATGGCTTCCAAACGGTTGCAGGTTTTTATTGCTGGTGACATAACCTGATCGATACACCAGCTTTAACCTGAAAAGAGCTCCATCGGACGGAATAGTGAATTTTCCATACGAGTCATCCCTGGCACCGAAACAGACTTCACCTTTGTTAAGTCGAATCCAATACAGAGCTGTAAAAAGTACAAGAAAAAAAAAAAGTAAAACAAACTGAATTAAAATGATTGGGGGTTAAGAGATAATTGAGCTTCAATTTGAGAAAGAACACCATACCTTGCTTTGTATTTTAGAGCTTTAAACAAATATTGTTCATGAATTATCTTTGAAAAATGTGTGGTTAACCCCAATTTTCTTTTTGGATTTCGATAACATTTGGGAAAATCTACCTTTCCTGCATAGTCATAAATCGGGGCGAAAATACCTGTGAATTAGTAGGCACCGTCCTTAAAAGGAATCGAATGCATCACATTGTTTACTGAAGTCGCATCTATTTCGTGTTCAACTCTGCACAGTATTCAGGATAAATAAATGGAAATGAGACGGTGAAGAATTATTTGAAAGGAAGCTTGTCCATTTTTTGCCTCATTAGTATTGAGAGAAATGGTTCTTCAGTGAAGGGATTGATCAACATTGTTCCAGAGTCGAGACCGGCCTAGGGTCAATGACCCGACAAAGAAGGCTTCCCGACCCGACAGATGAAATATTAATATTCAGTCAAATATTACAACAAAATTAAAAAAAGAAAGACGTAACTTTTCTTTTCAAGCAGCAAGACTATTTTCAACTTCTATTACATTTTGGTAAAAAAAAACCTCTCAATCATCGAGAACGTGGAAAAAATGTGGCATCCTGGAGGCCTTAAAAAATGGTTAACGTGACCTTTTGATTGACTGCTTTGAGTTCGTTTCTTATGCCTCAGAGAGTGGAAAAGTATTGTCTTAACCTTTTATCGTTTCGTTTTGTTTGTAGCAAGCTCCAATTGCTTTTTCTCATAAACGATCTTTTTGACCAAACTGTGTGTGGATTAAAAGCCACTTTTAGTTATTAAATTAACGGGAGTAAATTTTTACGGTTTTTTTCTGCTGGAGCTTATTTTTGCGAATCAAGTACAGCGCCAAAATCCGCAAAAATTAAACCCTGCAAAATAAAAGTGCTACAACGTAACTCCCGGCTTTTGCGATACCATTTGGTGCAAATGTAAACCAAAAAAAAGACTTGACCTGTCATCAGATTAGAGTGAAGAGAAGAGAAATTACGAAGCGGAAACAACAGTCATGTTCAGTCCTTCCTTAGTGTGTGACATAAACGTTTGCTTAGTGCAACTCTAGACATGTACGGGTACTCCGGAAAACCGGAGTGCCCGGAGAAAAACCTCTCCGTGCAGAGTAGAGAACCAACAAACTCAACCCGCAAGTGACGCCGAGTATGGGAATCGAACTCGAGCCACATTGGTGGGAGGCAAGTGCTCTCATCACTGCGCCATCCCTGCACCCCAAATGATGGAATTATATCATTTTGAGTGACATAGCTCCTTTAAAGAAGGAACGAGTGAGTTTCACTCAAGAGCGCGTTTTGTTATCTTTGAACTGGATTTATTGCCAAGGCTTAAAAAGGTGAAAGACCTCAAAACGGGACACAACATTACAAAATAATTCAACCTGTGAACGTGTGAGCCAAAGGGCCATTGCTGGCATGACGTCTGGGTGATGCCTCAAATGGTCTACATCACCTCCCTCCCACCCACTTAACAAATTTACTGTAACGCTGCAGTTCAATACCACCTAACTCAGTGCCTTATGTTTTTGTGCGACACGTACCACAGGCAACCTAGCATACGCTTACGGGGCGTCTAGTTCTAGCTTATCATGTTTCTCGATATCTGAAGTTAATTAACAGGCAATTGCACCAGATTCAGCTAAAATCAAACAAGATTCTTTTATTGTTAGCAAAATTCAATTCGACGTTTACCGTTTCAATTGTCGTAAACGCGATGGCAAATTTCTTTATTAAACTCTCCAGTCGATTTATCGCCCAAATATTCAATTTCGAATGAAGGCAAATTAGAGATGACATTTCGCCTATATAATTATAGCAAGTCAAAGGGAGTCTTGTTTATCTATTTGCATACTATACTGTCAAATGTTACCTTTACAAAAAAATCCATTTGATTCATACAAAGGATGACATTTAGCGCCATTTCTGCAAGGCTTGAATTCACACACACTCTACAAAAATAAATAAAGATAAGTTGTCAAAATTGACTATGAAGTATGCAATGCATTTTCCATCAAAAGTTACCCTGCGAGCAAAGTCTCTTTCGATCTTCCTAGGTAAATCGGGAAGAGGACAAACAAAAAACCACAAAACCACAAAACGAAAACAAACAATGGGAATATTTTCGAACAACTCTGGCCAACACACGACAATCATGGAATCATTTCATTGGAAACTCAAGATAGTCCACATTCTCGACCCCAGTGCTTACGCCGCTTCATCGCGTAAGCTCTGGGGAACTGTGTGTGCCAGTAGCCAAAATCTGGTTATTTTAGCCTCACAGCGCATGCTCTTTACATCGGAAACAAAATGGCGGCTTTACTGAATGAAGCTTTAGATTTTGCTTTGACAAAGGCCGGAAGAGACTCTCAATTTCGATTGAAGCCGGAGCAAAAACAGATAATTGAAGCCTTAGTTCTTTTTAAGAAAGATGTTTTAGGAGTTTTACCCACGGGATTTGGAACGTCCCTCGTATTTCATCTGCTGAGCGATGTCTTCGACTTTATGGACGCCGCACAACATCCATTGAAGGGGAGATGCATCACAGTCGTCATACCTGCTCTGAATGCGCTGATGCGAGATTAGTAAGATTAGTAAACTCAACCATCTTGGTGCAATGATTTTGGATGGAACGAGGAAAGCAATCGACTTGGCTGTCTCCCACGCGAGGGAAAGTAAACTACGACTTGTGTTTTCTCATCCGGAGGTTCTTTTGGAAAAGAACACAAAAGCAGTACTGAAAACCGCCACATTTCAAGAAAACGTGTGCTGTATTGTGGTAGATGAGGCACATTTAGTGAATGACTGGTGAGTGCTTCTCTTTCTTCTGGATTTGCTCCTGCAGATGCACATGTTTATTTGGGTATTTTGATCGGTCAAAATAAAATTAAACTGTAAGGAAAATATTGTTGTCTTCATTTATTCATGATTTCTCACGATAACTGATTCAAACATTACACATGACTGATGCTTGTTTGTGGAAAATTGGTCATTTTGTGCATACATGTACATAGGCTATTTTGCTTTTCACCAATAAAGCCAAAGAATTTGCTTACAGTTACTACATATCACTAATATTATTCTATAAGCAAAGTTGACTTCAATTCTCAATATAAAGTATGTCTTCTCAGGTGATTCCATGACATGCAAATAAATTTGAAAGTATTCTTTATTTGTTGACTTAACATTAATATTGAAGTAACACTAAGGGGTCACTTCGTGATTTGAAGATCAGTTTCACCAAATTCCCAAATCATTTGCGTTTTGTTTTTCAAACCTGCAAATTATTGTGATGTGTTGAATAGATAGCTTTTTTTTTTACTTTCGCAATCTGCCAGACCTTCCTTTTCTGCTACTGGTATAGGGAAAACCGCCTGGCAATCATGCGCAAAAGAGTTTTGGGGTCGAGATTGGATAGTCCATATATCTTTTAAATGGCATTTTAATAAATGCCATTTTATTTTTTTACTGAAAAATTTATAGCTTTCTGTCAGACTAGTTTCTGTAACCGACACATCTAGGAAAAACTCATGGGAATTCTAACAGTTAAAATTGCCACGCTGTTGTAAATTTCAAAATATTGATGACACGGGGCGACTGATCATGCGCAAAAATAAAAAAAAAAACAGGTTTGACAAGTCGAAACTGGACTGACTCATCCAATTCTTTGGATGAGCGACAAATTAAAGAATGTGGAGGCGGCGAGCAGAGTCAACTTTACTCTTCCCGACTTATCTAGGAAGATCG
>NC_090892.1:57518677-57523677 GCF_036669925.1 Montipora capricornis | reverse complement strand
TCATTGCACCGAAACTAGCTTAGGCTAGTTCTCTTGTTATAGACTTATAACCTTACTTACAAGGAATTAAAAATTACTTATATACCGCACGAAAAACAGCGGGCTCTAACTCAAAATGGCTGCTGGGAACAGTTTATCTCTGAGATGCAACGTAACCCACTCCCCTCTAACTCGCGTACTGAAGATTTTCGTCCAAGTTTTCGTCGGCAGAGTCTTTCATTGCAAGCGACTTTGATAAAGTACGTCTTATTTGCAATGTGAAACTTTTTCAAAAGAAAAAACACTGCTTGCTTATACTGGGGTACGCCTTGCAAGGTTACAGAGCCATCCCGGCTTTGCAAGGAGAAGGAGGAGGTGTAATTAGCGGTGGTTTGGCAGATGCTTTGTATCTAAACGACGGTTGCACGGACTGGTAATTTTCACCCGGAGCATTAGAAACTAGACAACAACTTTTTTCCCTGTTAGGTGTTCCCCATATGCCACAGTGCAACCGGTTTCAGTCTTACCTAAGCACGCAGAAAGAGGACTATTATTAACGTAATAATACACCTCATGTTTGACATTGAACTAGACGCTCGACGAGCGTACACTGGGTTGCCTGAGGTATGTGTTAGTCAAAAACAGAAAGGGCTCAGTTGGGTGGTATTGAACTGCAGCGTTCCAGGCAATTTTTTCAAGTCATGGGTCATTAACACCATTTAAGGGGTCACCCAGAAGTCGTGACAGCTGAGTCCCTTTGGATCACAGGTTCATACGACGAAAGAAATCTTTTTCTGAGGTTAAAAACCTGGCTATGGCTACCAGCCTAATAATCATTTGTCAGAAAGAAAAAATTCTGTCATCTTTAGAAAAAATAGGCACGCATTGGGTACGTGTGGTAGTGCAGTAACACAGTGCTTTATTTCATATTGTCGACTGTCTTGCAGGTGATTCAAGTTGTCTTTGCGTAATATTTAGTTCCAATAGAGGTTTTGCACGGCAGCCATGTTGCATGGCAGAAACAATGAAAATGTTTTGCATAAGAAAGAACATTTGTTCCCATAGGAAAAAGATCTATATTTTGACCTTAATCTCGACATGATTAGCCATATCAATTACATTTGCAGTTCGTCTTTTTATTATCTCTACACACATACGTAGGATCAGAAAGTATTTGTCTCATCAAACTGCCATATCCCTCATCCACACGTTTATTACTAGTAAACTGGACTACTGCAACAGTCTTTATATGGCCTTCCTTCAATTCATATTAATAAACTTCAAAGAGTTCAAAATGCTGCTGCGAGACTTGTAACTAACACTCCTCGCATCTGTCATATCACTCCCATTTTAGAAAATCTTCACCGGTTGCCCATCAAATACAGAATTGAATTCAAAATTGTGCTGTTAACATTCAAGTGCCTCTAGGGACTTGCACCACAATATCTGGTTGATCTTATTGCTGTCGCTCCCCAGTCAAGATATAATCTTAGGTCCTGTTTTACAACTCTGTTAGTGCCAGCCAAGGCACGGTGCTTACCCATACTTGGTGACCGAGCCTTTCAGTCGGCTGCTCCGAAACTGTGGAACAGTCTTCCGGCGGATATCAGAAACATTCAGACTCTAACATCTTTTAAACGAGCTCTTAAAACATACTTTTTTAAGACAGCTTTTAATTGACTTATTTCTACATATTTTTTTTTATGATAGCTTTTTAATTGACTTATTAGTTTTGATCTTATTGTCTGTTATGCGCATGTGAAAATATTTGTATTGTATATGCGCTAATAAATTTTATTATTATTGTAGTGCCATGGTAAAAGTCTTGGGTAAATAGCCCCCTGAGAAGAAAATTCTATTTAAACGCTCAAAAATGCGAGCTAAGCAAGGTACAGATTTTGTTAGCTTGCTTTATGCAAAACAAATATTGATGCAAAAGTAAATAAATATTGATACACACTTTTTAGGAAGAGCAAAAGGAAGTTTTCAGGACGGTCGATCAAGAATAATATACTTTGCCATGAGCAACAACATTTACGACATAAAAAGAACATTACATGTATTTTTTGAACCGCGAATATAAAAAGTTATTATCAGCAAAAAATATTTGCTAAGTTGAATTTTGTCATTATACTTTTGGCTGAACAAGTAAAGCGCAAAATCGAAAGTGACATCGAATTCAGCGGGCGCCGTGATCAAGTTACCGCGGTGTGTTTACTCGCGAAACAATGAAGCATCTATCTGTGTCAAATGATGGCAAGATATCAGGTTTTTGTTTTTGTTAGTTTTCTTTCTCTTTCAAGTGTTATAAAGTTTGACAAGAAATGTGCGAATTCAACACAAAGATCACAATCGCCCAACTCTTGAGGTTGACTATCGTTTCTGCAAAGTCAACAATTTACTCTCCAAGATGAGGTTATTTCTCACCAGGTAATTCCATCGTTTTGGAAATAGCAGCTACTTTATTATTCATCGGCGGTCCATACTTGAGTGTTTTCTCTTCATCTTTCTTGCCACGATTCTCGGCCCACGGACAGCTCCTCTCGATGGTACTCACTATCTTTTCCCGATGGTTCACTATCCTCGCATCCAGACTGTTTGCCCTCACCTCGTTATGCTCTGCGAAGACGGGAATATCCCAAAACGCTTGCACATCTTGAGATTCATACAATGGCTTGGGTTGTATCTTGGAGTACCACGGAGGCACCTCATCAACCAGCTTAAGGTCTCGTAAAAGCTCAAAGTACAACACCTTTAAGACCGCATTATGCCTCTCAAAGTATTTACTTTGGGCCAGCGCTGAACATCCCGCGATCGCGTGTGCCATACTCTCTGTTCCTTTCCCACACAACCTAGAGGTGGTGTCATTTGCAGGGGTGGTAACGATCTTATAAAAGGAGTATACCTTTGTTGGTAGCATCTGCTCATACAATTCCATCATACCCGCGATCGTATGAGTCGGTGCGCGTTGCCAGGTCGCCATCCACGCGAAACATTCTTGTCTACTCAAGTCTTCTTCTTCTTTTTCTTCTTCTTATTATTTTTATTATTATTATTATTATTATTATTATTATTATTATTGTTATTATTATTATTGAATTTACGTGGCCAGTAGGCAGATCTTTGTATGTCGAGACATTAGGGAAGAACAATTATTCATGCAAGTCAGTTTTTTTTCAGTTTTTGCGAGAAAAGCTGCAGGGCATGGACCTAGTCCTTCGCAAACCACTGCAGAAAATGTTCGATTTTTGAAAGAGTTGTTTCAAAATTTTTTTCCGGAAAAACCCGACCTCGTATTCGAAAGGAGAAAAAGAAGAAAGTGGAAAATTAAACTTTGAAAATCAAAACAAGATGCGTGCTGCATTTTATCGAGGGAGGGCGACCGGAGGTCCTGGAGATAAACCCTCGGGGCAGATGCCGGTTTTCTGAAAAGCTCCAAAAAGCATTTTGTGAAATTAATATCTGCTTATTCTAAAAAAAAATATTTGAACGTGTTTTCAAGACCAGAGAAAACAAAAACTTTTTCCTTTTGGAGCGATTTATAATGATGTCACCCGAAATAAGCGCGACCAAGCATGCAATGCTCCAGGTCACACCTTATGTTTTGCAAAAAAGACATTATGTTAGAAATATTTGGCATCGTGTTTACCGCAGAATTTTGTTGAATTTTGGCAGAGATATAACGCCATAAAAATCTATCTATTTCCAGTAACTGACTTCGTTCGTGACAGGTGACGTTCGATTCTTTCTAGATTCACTCTTCTGAATCATTTCGTTGTTATTATCGTAAATCGCATTGTTAGTTAGAAACGAGTCAACTTCATGTAATTTCACGGGAGTTTAGATGGATGGCATGCAATGCCGACCTAAGATCGAGAAAGCGTGTCGCCCAAGCCTTGTTTCGTCAAAATTTCATGAAAATTAGATGAAGGGTGGCTTACTTCATTCTTCAAGTGCTTTAACCCATTAACTCCTGGGGCTTTCCCATTGACGACAGAGTAAAATACTAAGTATGGCCGCTTTAGACCGGTTTAGGTAGGTGAATGGGTAAAACATTGTGTATCAATGTTACAAACCCACAAAATGGTCAACTTTGCGTGCATTGCAACATTTTTCTCTCGTTGCTTTTGGCTTGGGTAACGTGCTGTGGGTAGCGAAGAAGAAAATAGGCCAGTTCCTGCCCAAATAGATCACTGAAAAGCGACCTTTGAAATCCACTGATGGTAAAACTCACGTGTTGCCTTATTTAGTAAGTATTTTTTTCTTTAATATAAAACCAAAGGAGCATAATGTTGAAAAATAAGAATAATTTGAGCAATTAATTTTTGGGACAAAAATCGAGCATTGCCAGGAGCATAAAATGCTAGTTTTACCAGCATAATCGGTAAGGGCCTAACAGTATTCAAGTTCTTACGAAGTTTGAGGAATTTCCCCCCTCCCCCAAACACAATATTGCCAACAGTGAACAGACATTTCCTTGTCTATTTTAACATTGATTGGGGGATGGGGTACTTCTATTTTGAAAATTTTAGCGGAATTTTGTCAGTTGTGCTTACTTTGTAACGTCTGGGATGTTTTCAGGCCCATCCTGGCGTAAGCGTCCCAACTACTTTTGCCATTGATTGTAGATCAGTGGTTTTTAATTTCGTGCAAACATGGTACACAACTGTGTCCGTACGTGTTATAACTTTGTGGTGTCAAAAGCTGATCATTTTCCGTTTTTAGTGGTGAAAAAATACACTAATACGAGCTGATATCATGAATCCGTTTTCAGGTAGTTGGACCTTTCTGCAGTCTGTTTTCTCGGTTCGAGACACGCGAATCATCTATTAAAGAGAGTTATTAAAATAGAATTTAAAAATCTATAAGAGAGGCAAGACATACAGTATTGATACACTGTTAGAAGAAATCGAAAAGGCGTGTGATCATATCCACAGGAAAGCCACATGAAAGGTATCCTCCTCAAAAAATATCACTGTTCATAGGGAAGCTTGTCATTGACATCTAATGACGTCATAGAT
>NC_090892.1:57503677-57513677 GCF_036669925.1 Montipora capricornis | reverse complement strand
GATTTAGAAACGCTTACGCACGAATCTAAAATAAACAAACTACGAACTCTCGCGAAGCTTCTAGAAAGTAACGCTTGTCACGCAATGCTATTTTTCGTAACAAGGCGTAAGAAGATATTTCGGTTGAATTTCCACAATCGCGTGACTGCTCATGCAATATCCAGTGAAGGCTGAGACAATCAGTCGAAATATTTTATCACGCCAGAAGGTCCTGATCACGAAAATTTGATTACGGCCATTTAAATTTTTTTTTTCAATTTCGTATCTGACTAACATTTTTACTGCTATAAAATGTCTCACGGCATGAAAATGCTGCTATAAAATGTCTTACGGCCTCAACAAAAGAAATTACAGTAATTATAGTCAAAAGTAGTAGTAGTAGTAGTAGTAGTAGTAGTAGTAGTAGTAGTAGTAGTAGTAAAAACAGCTAGTATTAGTAGTAATAGTAGCTTATTTCGCAAATTACATTGCGGCCATTTGGCTGAATTGCAAAATTTAATGTCCATTCCGAAATTGACCATTAGAAATTGCAACAACTAGCTTAGTAAAATTCTAAATATGTAAATTTGAAGCTTATGCTGTAAAAATAAGAATATGACAATATGCACAAGTAACTGTTTTGCTCTAGTTATTTTTAATAAGTACTTTAAGATCCACTACGGAGATGGCGACGAAAACGCCACTTCAAATGTAACTTTGCACAATCCTAATTTTTTTTGCAATTATTTAGTCTCGTTCACTTCGTACAATGTGGGCGAATTATCCTAAAATTGAATTTATACTAGCGATTTCAGAGTAAAAATATTTGTACGCTCACGTTTTCACTCACGTGGTCACTCAAATTTGGTGATTTCACGTTGTTCTAATGCAGAGTTCAGGAATAAAATGCGTGCCGCACGTGCAGCACGATTTCAACCAATGATATTCTTGTTCTGTGGCGTTGTTGTTGCCATGGCCGTAATCATTTCTTAAACTCCCTAATATTAACCCGAATACATAAGAGCGCACAAAATGTCTTTGCGTGTTCGTGGTATGTATCGAAAGTGTTCTTATGCTTTAGCCTTAGTGTTGTTATGTGACCTAATAATTTCGTAAAAGGAGACAAGATAACTTATGTGGTAGACTGAAAATTTTATCCTACATAAGCTGTACGTACGTCTAACGTAGTTAGACCCAACCTAGCTAAAAACAGTCCTGGAAAGGTTGCATGGAGAGAATATAGACAATTGCAATTGTGCTCTCTATAAAAAAGAGAGGATGATTGGAGAGAACACATCCGCATGACCCATGATATCATTGTTTTCTTCAATCTATTTTAAGCTTAGCGCCATGCTGTGAAAGCTATTTTGGTGTCGAGTTTTAATGACGTAATTACAACTAACCAATCAGGTGTACTCCTTAAAATGACCACAGGCTAAAAGAGGAAGAGGAAGAAGTCCATGTATGATGGATGCCAGTTCTCTAACCTCATCCTCTTGCTTGCTTGGAAAACCGGCGTGCTCTAATCGAGGACCAGTCTGATAGTGAGTATTGTTGGTTTTCAATCAAGTGATCAACAGCCATGTTTTTCAAGGAAAACAAAATAATAAAGTTCAATTCCCAGAGGATTGGGTCGGGACACAAATATGGCCGCTGTTTCTTTGTTTAGGGGCACATGGCGGCGGTGACGTCATGTGAAAACCAAAAATTTGTGAGTCGCTGTTAGGTGTAACAAAGTCGCAGTTGATGTCAAAGGACGCACAGTGCGTTATATCCACAAAAACTGGAACACTACAATATTTTATGATATGAACAAATAGGATCTCGGTTATGCACTGATGCTATTTTCGGAGATCATAAAGAGAAGTAGGAAAAATTAAGAAAAGTAAGAAAAGATCACTGAAAAGAAAAGAGCAGTACAATGAATGAAGGTGAAAAATAAGCCGATCACTAAATACTAGCGAACAGACCACGCGGTCGGTAAATCACCTCTTTGTTCTAAAATAAAAACGACTTGAGCGTTCTTAATTAAAAACATCTAATAACAAAACAGCGAGACAAATGCACTTACGTCGAGAGATGATTCCAAAGTTATCCTGAATAACCCTAATATTTCATTAAAAATTTGCCAACTTAAAAACTACGTGTCAAGGCGACGATGCGAACGACCACACTGTATGAATAATACCAGTCAAAGTCCCTATTGAAAACTGTAACTAATCTGTGAAATTGATCTTCACGCAACTAAACGTCACTACCTACACAGCGTCTACATTGAAGACGGCAAAGAGGAAACGGCAGATGGCTGCATGCTTGTTGTGAAACCCTAGAAATTCTCGTATAACTGGGTTGCTAGTATGGCAATCCCAGTCTGAAAATGCGTTTAATTTGTCTGTTTTATTTTTTTTCCGTGTCATGAAAGGTCTTTCTTGTCCCTCCTCTGCTAAGTAGTGTCTTCGTGCGTAGAGTGCGTCTGTGCGTATGTTTGGTAAGTTGAGGGGGTACTAGAAATGCATAGATTTTATGCGGTAGACACAGTAGACTATTTAACTTAACCTGCAATGGTTTCGAAACTCATTGTAACGTGAATGGCGTTTTAATGGATCTTTAAACAAAATACACTCTTATGGAGCTCAATAATGAAAAGTCAATTGGATAAACAAGACAGGCGGTGAAAAATAAATATCTGGAATCTTCAAAGCGACGAGTAATGGTCTTCGACCACAATTGCATCTTTCGCCATCGAATATCATCAAGTGAGTTTTGTTTCTCATGTTATTTGGCTAACTGTGGTGTTATATACAAGACTGAAACCACATAGCAAATTCTGTATCGGTTTAAGGACGGTGCATACGTTCTGCGCATCTCCAGATACTCGAATTTCCTATTGGTGATGCTTACTAATGCAGGGATATTTTTGCGCTGCTTAAAACTATGTAGAGAAAGTAGATCTTAGTAAGTACTCTTGGTATCCAAAAAGAAAATTGGGGGTAACCAGGCATTCGTTAAGAGATAATTGAGCTTCAATTTGAGAAAGCCTGAACGCCATACATTGCTTTGTATTTTCAGTAGTTGTTCAAGAATTATCTTTGAAAAATGCGTGGTTACCCCCATTTTTGTTTTTGAATTTCAATAACACTTGAGAAGATCTACCTTTCCTGCACAATCATAAATTGAGGCAAAAATACCTTTGAATTAGTAGGCACCGTCCTTAAAAGGAATCGAACGCCTTGAATGCATCACATTGTTTACTGAAGTCGCATCTCAGTTGTCTGGCAATTTGACATTTATTTTGTGTTCAACTCTGCACAGTATTGAGGTAAAAACATGAAAATGAGACAGTGAAGAATTATTTGAAGGAAAGTTTGTCCATTTTTTGCTTCATTATTGAGAGAAATGGTTCTTCAGTGAAGGGATTGATCAACATTGTTCCAGAGACGAGACCGGCCTCGGGTCAATGACCTGACAAAGAAGGCTTCCCGACCCGACAGATGAAATATTAATATTCAGTCAAATATTACAACAAAATTAAAGAAAGAAAGACGTAACTTTCTTGGCTAAAAAGTACGTTGTTTAACTCTAATTGGCAATTTTTTGAGGGTTGCGGGAACAATTTTTTGCAGCGCGAATTCGGACTAAAGTTTCCGCTGGGAAGTAATTTTTGCGGTTTTCTTTTCAAGCAGCAAGACTATTTTCAACTTCTATTACTTTTTGGTAAAAAAAACCTTTCAATCATCGAGAACTTGGAAAAAATGTGGCATCGTGGAGGCCTTAGACAATGGTTAACTTGACCTTTTGATTGAATGTTTTGAGTTCGTTTCTTATGCCTCAGAGAGTGGAAAAGTATATTGTCTTAACCTTTTAACGTTTCGTTTTTTTTGTAGCAAGCTCCAATTGCTTTTTCTCATAAACGATCTTTTTGACCAAACTGTGTGTGGATTAAAAGCCACTTTTAGTTATTAAATTAACGGGAGTAAATTTTTACGGTTTTTTTTCTGCTGGAACTTACTTTTGCGAATCAAGTACGTCGCCAAAATCCGCTAAAATTAAACCCCGCGAAATAAAAGTGCTACACCGTAACTCCCGGCTTTTGCGATACCATTTGGTGCAAATGTAAACCAAAAAAAAGACTTGACCTGTCATCAGATTACAGTGAAAAGAAGAGAAATTATGAAGCGGAAACAACAGTCATGTTCAGCCCTTCCTTAGTGTGTGACATAAACGTTTGGTTAGTGCAACTCTAGACATGTACGGGTACTCCGGAAAACCGGACTGCCCGGAGAAAAACCTCTCCGTGCAGAGTAGAGAACCAACAAACTCAACCCGCAAGTGACGCCGAGTATGGGAATAGAAATCGAGCCATATTGGTGGGAGGCAATTGCTCTTATCACTGCGCCATCCCTGCACCCCAAATCATGGAATTATATCATTTTGAGTGACGTAGCTCCTTTAAAGAAGAAACGAGTGAGTTTCACTCAAGAGCGCGTTTTGTTATCTTTGAACTGGATTTATTGCCAAGGTTTAAAAAGGTGAAAGACCTCAAAACGGGACACAACATTACAAAATAATTCAACCTGTGAACGTGTGAGCCAAAGGGCCATTGCTGGCATGACGTCTGGGTGATCCCTCAAATGGTCTACATCACCTCCATCCCACCCACTTAGAAAATTTACTGTAACGCTGCAGTTCAATACCACCCAACTCAGCGCCTTATGTTTATGTGCTACAAGTACCACAGGCAACCTAGCTTACGCTCACGGAGCGTCTAGTTCTAGTAGTTAATTAACAGGCAATTGCAC
This sequence comes from Montipora capricornis, assembly GCF_036669925.1. Taxonomy (NCBI): domain Eukaryota; kingdom Metazoa; phylum Cnidaria; class Anthozoa; order Scleractinia; family Acroporidae; genus Montipora; species Montipora capricornis. The sequence continues at coordinate 57,508,899 of NC_090892.1, read as the reverse complement.
CAGATTCAGCCAAAATCAAACAAGATTCTTTCATTGTTAGCAAAATTCATTTCGACGTTTACCGTTTCAATTGTCGTAAACGCGATGGCAAATTTCTTTATTAAAAAACTGAAAGGGGTTGTCATCCGCTAAATGAAAAAAAAAAAAAAAAAAAAAAAAGAGGAAACAAGGAAATTTAACTCAACAATTATTATGTACTTCTTCAAACGATGAAACGGCAGCACGACCTGATATATACCTTGAAGATAAAAAAGTATGCCAAAATGAGCAACGGAACCCATGATCAGGTTTCTTGTACATCCGATTAATTAATGGAATTTGTGAACTCTCCAGTCGATTTATGGCCCAAATATTGAATTTCGAATGAAGGCAAATTCGAGATGATATTTCGCCTATATAATTGTAACAAGCCAAAGGGAGTCTTGTTTAGCCATTTGCATACTATAGTGTCAAAATGTTACCTTTACACAAAAATCCATTTGATTCATACAAAGGATGGCATTTAGCGCCATTTCTGCAAGGCTTAAATTCACACACACTCTACAAAAATAAAAAAAAGATAAGTTGTCAAAATTGATTATGAAGTATGGAGCAGTAATTTACAGTTTCCATCAAAAGTTTGCAAAAGGCAGAAATCAATTAACACGGAGTATAATGAAAACGCCAAAAACGGGGTGCACAAAATTAGGCAATACAGTATGACAAAAAGAAATGGAGGCTGGAACGTAATATTAGGGACCTTTAGATTCTAGCCCGAGGACGAGAACGAATACGAGATTTGACTGCCCGGTTTTAGCGAAAATTCTGAGAAGATTCATAACCCGGCCGATTAATCTTACTCTTTGTTAGCAGTGTAGGTTCCTCAGTTATTTTTATTGCTGATAATTTAACCTTTTTCCTGATCGAAAAATGCCGAAACTGCTACTGTGCTGTTGACTTGTTCTGACACGACGACATTTTTGCAGAACCTAGTACTAAAAAGACGACGGTATCACGTTTTTCCTACCTAATAACAAAGAGAGCAAAATTACTGAATGCTGATTGGTCAATGAAGAGGGTATTTTTTCTTAATTTTGCTTGAGAAGAGGGCAAAATTACTCGCTCACGATTGGTCGAGCGCCAAAAATTCTCGCTCCTGATTGGCTGAACGTATCTCTTCCACATTCAGTTGGTTTCTTCTGTTTGAGCAAAACAACTTCGTCTTCATCGAAGTTTGTCTTTTAATTCGCGCTGCATTCGCCGAAAAGGCACAAAGATTAAGAACTAGCTTTAAAAGATGATCTGGAATTTGAATTTTCGAGTGACAAGAAGAAGGGCAAAAGATTTTTTTCATCAAAAGCTTAAAACTTGGATCGACTTACATGGCGCCCGGCGTAGCGGGATTGTGTGGTTGAAAAACAAAATGATTCCTTTCGTCAAGGGCTTTCAGTTTACCACGACATCTTGCAGCTCAACAAAAAGGGTCACAGAACAATTTGCCATTGACGGGAGGAACAAGTAGCTCAAATTTGGTGGATTTCTTTGGACAAACCGTTTGCTATGTTTACGGATGCGTATTTGCAAGTGGTAAAAACCTCTACAGCACAGGTGAATAAAATAAATTGAAGCTTAACATTTGGTTTAATCGTTGTTACAGTTGTTCACGAATGAAACTCGTATTTTCCTCTCGAGTGGATGTAAATAACAATCATCTATACTCGTTTTGGACGCAAAGAACAAGTTGACTTGCTTGTCTGTTTGTTAGTTGTTTTGCTTCCGAGCGAACGAGTGTTTTAACTCCGCTTAGCTGTCTGTTTTTCGAGGTGCCTCAACCGTGTTAAGAAAATTTTGCCCTCTTTGTTATTAACAAGTAATCGCAATGGGTCCTCGTAAAATTAAGGATTAATATCACTTGTGTTTTCAGAAGTTGCTGAAATTGCCCTCGTCGCTGCGCAACTCGGGCAATTTCAGCAACTTCTGAAAACACGCGTGATATTAATCCTTAATTTTACTCGGCCCCATGCGATTACCTATACAAAATGACGCTGGTTTCCGCGCGCTCAGTTCTATGAGAAAAAATCTCGTAATCGTAGTCGTTCTCGTCCTTGAATCTACAGCGCTCCATTAACACTGAGTCAACAGAATATACAACGAAAGATTGAAGTGACGCTCGCGCGCACTTATCAGGACAATTTAAGCAATTCTCTCCTATAGACACCTGTCAATGAAAATTTAGGACGCTTCAATGGGAATCGAATGCACGACCTCTGCGATTCCGGCGCAATGCTCTACCAATTTGGCTATGAAGCCACTCAGTTGGGAGCAGGTGGGATGATGTGTTCCACGGTGAAAGGACTAATGAAGGAAAGAAAGCTATCTCCATTATCTGTCATACAACGGGATGATAAAGAAAGACGGGTAATGCATGAAGAGGAAAGATGGCACCAATCCGATTTTCCCAGAAAAAAAAAAAACAGGTGTTTCCCAGATCACCCGTCGGCAGCAAAATGGCCCCCCAAAAGATTCAAATTTCGGTCAATTCCACCTTCTAACGAAGGTCTAACGCTTTCTAAAGCGTGACGCGAATTTTAGGTGGCCTCAAGATTTGTCCCATCAACCATATTTGGCCACATACCCTTTGGTTTGCTCCGTAGATCTGCATCACCTTTACTTAAGTACTCTTCACGATCGAATTTTATGACTTACCAAGATACTGAAGTGATAATAGGACGAACTTTGCTCGAATTTCTCTGGAACGGTGTACTTGTCCATGGATAGCAATTTGCAGTTACCGCTTTCTGGATAAATGGCAAAATTAAATGAGAGACAGGTGCTGCTTCGATGAAGACATTCTAAGGCACACGCCAAGGAATCAGTTGTTGTTACTAATGTACTCGGTGCCACATTCAGAACATAGTTCGCATGTTCTAAAAACGTTTTCCCACCTTCTCTTCTGTCAAATGATGGGTCGATATGTGAATGAATCATTCTGGAAAGAATTAAAATTGTAGCAATAGAAACGTAAAAGACAAGCCTCTTTTGCATGACGAGAATTCTACAAGGGCTTAACTCCGAAATGGTGAAAGAAACAAATTGGTTGAGGCCTGCAGGTTTCACTTTATTTCAATTTCACTTTATTTACAAACACTACGACAATATTACTGGCTCTCACAACAAACCAAACAAAGAGACAATTAGAAACTGACAAGAGTAACACAAAAAGAATTTAAACTCAAACGCCTCGTATATAAGAGAGAAAAATGTTCTAAAAACGATTGGAGGTATTATAGGTAACTGTTAACCGGCCATGTACTTTGAAAGATCATTGTACCGCATATCAACATTAGTCTCCTCAATTTTAGGAAACTTCAGAGGCAATTCCTTAAACTTACGTTTAAAGTGTGTTTTCCTAAGCTAGCGAGGATCAGACGGTATACCGTCTTTCCACATTTTGGTGCCAATTCTAGAGAAGGAAAATAACCGTTGGTTTCTTCTCGACATTTTTCCGTGGAAGTTTCCAGCTATTGCAGACCGTGTGTAATAGGAATGAATTTGTTTAGAGCGAGTAAATAGATTTCACACGGGCCTCTGTATGAAGGCAGGACTTAAAGACACTTGTTCAAATATTTCAGTCAGTCGCCTTGACAGCCATTTGAGTGATCAGGTTCCGTACACGGAAGCGAGGATTTTTTATTGATAAGGATTGTTGTATATGAGCGCAAGATATTGTAAGATTGGCTTAAACAGTTTTTTTTTTCATGTGAGAACAAAAACAAAGCAAAAGCACGAGCGAAAAGGTGCAGTTGGTAGAGCGTTGCACCGACATCGAAGAGGTGATGGCTTCGAATCTTCCTTTTTCAATTGTCGATATAAAAATTGACAAAATTGTTGGGGGCAGATAAATGCGAGGATCGATCATTTCTCTCTTTCCAGTTTAATCGTGAGGATATGGACAAAGTTTTTATTTTTGCAGAAGGACTTAGCAAGAAATTCAAGACTGATTCTGATAGGAAAACGTTTACTGAAAATGCTGAATGGTCAGAAGACATTTAAAAATAAAATTTAATTATGTTTTCAAATTCAAAAGCGGTTTTTATATGTGAGGGTTTTGGTGAAATCTAAGACGGGTCATGAATTCGTAAAATCCACATTCCGGGTGGATTCTTCCAGATCAAATCTAGCTGATCCCGATCTTAAATATCGACCACTTTATGGGTTTTCTGATAAGCTGTTTTTCGTGCAAAAATGGTACTGAACAGTATCCGTACGTAACGTTCTAACTGCCTTACGTTGTGATGTCAAATGCAAATCATCTTCCGTTTTGTGGTGGAAATATCCACTGATACGGACTGATATCACGAATCCGTTTCCATACCCCTGGAGCACAGGCCTGGTGAGAAAAGAACCACATTCGCAGCAAACCAAAATATTCAAATACTCATTTTTTTTTAATCAGAAAACGTTTTGGCTACATTGAACAGCAGAGAATTAGCTTTCTCATTACATGCACTTGAATGCATGTCATATCTTTACAAGTTTTTGACATTAATTAGGTGTGATCTGTTTTTCAGCCCAAGGGAGATTGAAGTTTTGCTTGATTTCTCAGAAGAAGCTAATGCAAGTCAGATGTCATTTGGGTTCTTGTTTTCTCAAAGCATTGTAACGCATTAATAAATCATCAACAACAAGTAGCGTTTTGCCGCACTTCTCTCCCGCTTCCCGCGCTCTCAGAGCTCCCGCCCCTATTCTCCCATGGCTCCCGCCGCCTTGTTCCCCTCCACAGACTGCACGCATTGCCTTTCATGGTTGAATTAATATTTTTTTCAGTAAGCAAAAAAGCGCCTTGTTTTCGAGTTTTCGACTCGCGGTGACAATTAAAATGATTTGATTTTTTTTTCTGAGACCAACAGACTTTCTTTGTAGTCATATTTTGAACAGTTCATCAAAAAAATACGAGGCACCTCGGCCCATAGCCATCACATTCAACACTAGCTTTTTATGAGCGGTTTTTTTTTTGTAAGATATGAAAATGAATGGGAGGGTTATAAAATAAATAAACCCCTTTTTGGTTTGCTGGTATGTTGGCTGGGAATTTGGCAGAGAGAATGTCTTCAAAATTTCATATTTTCCCTCGAAGCTTCGCTTCTCGGCCAAATATTCATTTTTCGGACAATATCTCAGCCAGAAGGGGTTTATTTACTAAATGCCCTCATAACTTTTCGATTTCTGGAGAGACTCATGAT
>NC_090892.1:57471177-57496177 GCF_036669925.1 Montipora capricornis | reverse complement strand
AGGAACGCCAACATGTCAAGCGGATGTTTACCAAGCTTAAGTACCCAGTGAAACTTATCAACTCAGCTATCGCCGGGTACACGAGTTTTACGATCCAAAGCCGTCATGAAATTCCAACTGAAGCTGACGCGGCTACACCAAAACCGGTCAGAATAACTTTGCCATTTAAAGACCAAAAATCGGCCGACACAGCAAGACATCAGCTGAAAGATCTTGGCCGGAAAATCGGAACTGACCTACCACCAGTTTTCACGAGTCGTAAGATCGAGGAAAAGCTCAAGATACAAGAAGAGAAGCCCGCTTTAATTAACCACCAATGCGTTGTTTACATTTTCAAATGTGATTCGTGCGATGCGATTTTTATTATCAAATTATTATTATTATTACTATTATTATTATTATTATTATTATTATTATTATTATTATTATTATTATTATTATTATTATTATTATTATTATTATTATTATAGTGCCATGGTAGAAGTCTTAGGTAAATAGCCTTTAAGCCTTTTTTGTAGGCTTTAAGCGTGCACTCTGAGCGTCCGGCTTTGTAATACAAAAGTTCACTGAAGTTAAACCCTGTCCGGCCGGGTTAGTATCTCGATGGGTGACCCAAAAAATATGCCACTTTGTAACAGAAGCGTATATAGGACCGAAAATTCTATTTTAACGCTCAAAGATGCGAGCGAAGCAAGGTACAGATTTTGTAAGCTTGCTTTATGCAAAACAAATATTGATGCAAAAGTAAATAAATATTGATACACAGTTTTTAGGAAGAGCAAAAGGAAGTTTTCAGGACGTTCGATCGAGAATAATATATTTTGCCATGAGCAACAACATTTACGACATGAAAAGAACATTACATGTAATTTTAAACCGCGAATATAAAAAGTTACCATCAGCAAAAAACATTTGCTAAGTTGAATTTTGTCATTACTTTTGGCTGAACAAGTAAAGCGCAAAATCGAAATTGACATAGAATTCAGCGGGCGCCGTGATCAAGTTACCGCGGTGTGTTTACTCGCGAAACAATGAAGCGTCTATCTATGTCAAATGATGGCAAGATATCGGGTTTTTGTTTTTGTTAGTTTTCTTTTTCTTTCAAGTGTTATAAAGTTTGACAAGAAATGTGCGAATTCAACACAAAGATCACAGTCGCCCAACCCTTGAGGTTGACTATCGTTTCTGCAAAGTCAAAAATTTACTCTCCAAGATGGGGTTATTTCTCACCAGGTAATTCCATCGTTTTGGAAATAGCAGCTACTTTATTATTCATCGGCGGTCCATGCTTGAGTGTTTTCTCTTCATCTTTCTTGCCACGATTCTCGGCCCACGGACAGCTCATCTCTATGGTACTCACTATCTTTGACCGATGATTAACTATCCTCGCATCCACATTGTTTGCCCACACCTCGTTATGCTCTGCGAAGACGGGAATATCCCAAGACGCTTGCACATCTTGAGATTCATACAATGGCTTGGGTTGTATCTTGGAGTACCACGGGGGCACCTCATCAACCAGCTTAAGGTCTCGTAAAAGCTCAAAGTACAACACCTTTAAGACCGCATTATGCCTCTCAAAGTATTTACTTTGGGCCAGCGCTGAACATTCCGAGAACACGCGTGCCATACTCTCTGTTCCTTTCCCACACAACCTAGAGGTGGTGTCATTTGCAGGGGTGGTAACGATCTTATAATAGGAGTATACCTTTGTTGGTAGCATCTGTCATACAGCTCCATCATACCCGCGATCGTATGAGTCGGTGCGCATTGCCAGGTCGCCATCCACGCGAAACATTCTTGTCTACTCAAGTCTTCTTCTTCTTCTTCTTCTTCTTCTTCTTCTTCTTCTTATTATTATTATTATTATTATTATTATTATTATTATTGGAGGTATCTTTTTAATTTACGTGGCCAGTAGGCAGATCTTTGTATGCCGAGACATAAGGGAAGAGCAATTATTCATGCAAGTCAGTTTTTTTTCAGTTTTTGCGAGAAAAGCTGCAGGGCATGGACCTAGTCCTTCGCAAACCACTGCAGAAAATGTTCGATTTTTGAAAGAGTTGTTTCCAAATTTTTTTCCGGAAAAACCCGACCTCGTGTTCGAAAGGAGAAAAAGAAGAAAGTGGAAAATTAAACTTTGAAAATCAAAACAAGATGCGTGCTGCATTTTATCGAGGGAGGGAGACCGGAGGTCCTGGAGATAAACCCTCGGGGCAGATGCCGGTTTTCTGAAAAGCTCCAAAAAGCATTTTGTGAAATTAATATCTACTTATTCTAAAAAAGAATCTTTGAACGTGTTTTCAAGACCAGAGAAAACAAAAACTTTTTCCTTTTGGAGCGATTTATAATGATGTCACCCGAAATAAGCGCGACCAAGCATGCAATGCTCCAGGTCACACCTTATGTTTTGCAAAAAAGACATTATGTTAGAAATATTTGGCATCGTGTTTACAGCAGAATTTTGTTGAATTTTGGCGGAGATATAACGCCATAAAAATCTATCTATTTCCAGTAACTGACTTCGTTCGTGACAGGTGACGTTCGATTCTTTCTAGATTCACTCTTCTGAATCATTTCGTTGTTATCATCGTAAATCGCATTGTTAGTTAGAAACGAGTCAACTTCATGTAATTTCACGGGCGTTTAGATGGATGGCATGCAATGCCGACCTAAGATCGAGAAAGCGTGTCGCCCAAGCCTTGTTCCGTCAAAATTTCATGAAAATTAGATGAAGGGTGGCTTACTTCATTCTTCAAGTGCTTTAACCCATTAACTCCTGGGGCTTCCCCATTGACGACAGAGTAAAATACTAAGTATGGCCGGTTTAGACCGGTTTAGGTAGGTGAATGGGTTAAACATTGTGTATCAATGTTACAAACCCACAAAATGGTCAACTTTGCGTGCATTGGAACATTTTTCTGTCGTTGCTTTTGGCTTGGGTAACGTGCTGTCTCCAGTGGCTTCTCGAAGAAACGGTGGAAGTAACATGCAGGTCATAGAAGGAGGTAGCGAAGAAGAAAATAGGCCAGTTCCTGCCCAATAGATCACTGAAAAGCGACCTTTGAAATCCACTGATGGTAAAACTCACGTGTTGCCTTATTTAGGAAGTATTTTTTTCTTTAAAATAAAACCAAAGGAGCATAATGTTGAAAAATAAGAATAATTTGAGCATTTAATTTTTGGGACAAAAATTGAGCATTGCTAGGAGCATAAAATGCTAGTTTTACCAGCATAATCGGGAAGGGCCTAACAGTTACCCGGCTTTGAAGTTGGTTTTCAAGTTCTTACGGAGTTTGAGGAATTCCCCCCCCCCCCCCCCAACACAATATTGCCAACAGTGAACAGACATTTCCTTGTCTATTTTAACATTGACTGGGGGATGGGGTACTTTTATTTTGAAAATTTTTACGGAATTTTGACAGTTGTGCTTACTTTAATTTTTAACGTCTGAGATGTTTTCAGGCCCATCCTGGCGTAAGCGTCCCAACTACTTTTGCCATTGATTGTAGATAAGTGGTTTTTAATTTCTTGCAAACATGGTACACAACTGTGTCCGTACGTGTTATAACTTTGTGGTGTCAAAAGCTGATCATTTTCCGTTTTTAGTGGTGAAAAAATACACTAATACGAGCTGATATCATGAATCCGTTTTCAGGTAATTGGACCTTTCTGCAGTCTGTTTTCTCGGTTCGAGACACACGAATCATCTATTAAAGAGAGTTATTAAAATAGAATTTAAAAATCTATAAAAGAGGCAAGACATACAGTATTGATACACTGTTAGAAGAAATCGAAAAAGCGTGTGATCATATCCACAGGAAAGCCACATGAAAGGTATCCTCCTCAAAAAATATCACTGTTCATAGGGAAGCTTGTCATTGACATCTAATGACGTCATAGATGACATCATAATAATAATTGAAACTTATATAGCGCATTTTTCATGCCGAACATGATCAAATGCGCTTTACAATTTAATAAAATAAATAAAAATAAATGAAATTACAAGCAGTTATGATTAAAAATAAATTAATGTATAGATAATAATAATAATAATAATAATAATGATAATAATAATAATTACAAGGTAAACAATAAATATTTGACGAATTAAAATGTATAAGAATTACAAATTAAAAGCTTCTTTAAAAAGATGTGTTTTGAGCTGGCACTTAAAACTTGAAAGAGAGTCAAGGCTAGATATTTTACAGGGCAGATTGTTCCAAAGCTTCGGGGCTGCGTAACAAAAAGCTCTTCCTCCAAGTGTTGAAAGTATCTTGCCACTAGGAGTCTCAAGCATAATTCTTTCGCTAGATCCGAGTAAATATCTAGTTGATGATTTCCGACTGATCAGTTTACAGATATAGTCAGGTGCCATGCCGTGAATAGCTTTAAAGGTAAAGAGCAAAATTTTAAATTCAATGCGGTACTTAATTGGAAGCCAGTGAAGCTGATATAGGACTGGTGTAAAATGACTGAACTTCGGTTCCTTGAAAATTAGTCTTGCAGCTGCATTCTGAACTCTTTGTAACTTTTCAATTTGTACTTGTGGAAGTCCGTAGAGTAAGCTGTTACAGTAATCTAATCGGCTTGACACAAACGCATGAATTAAGGTCTCGGTGGATTTACGCGATAAATGTGTTCTTATTCGCATAATGTTATGAAGATAATAGAATGATGTATTACAAATTTTGTTTACGTGAGAGTTCATCGACAGCTTGTCGTCAATAAAAACACCGAGATTTTTTACAACTGACGATCTCATTACATCAGAATCGCCCACGGTAAATCGAAGAAATAGGTGAATCTTAGGTGATTCGCGTGTACCGTGACATTACAGCTATCATAGTAACCCCAAGGCCTGTACTCATTCAATCTGAGATTCATTCGGTATTCAGTCTTTTTAAACCTTTACGGAATTATAGAGATTATACATTTTAAGCTCATTGCAAGAAAAAAACGTGTTAACAGACGTTTGGTCGCGTTTAATGACTGTCGTCATAGAAACACACTATTGCAACATTTATCGCAATTTAGCTTGTTTAAATAAACGAAATGATGTATGAAATGAATCATATATTGAACTGTGGATATGAAATCTAGTGAAGCTATTATCCTCGCAATTATGAACGTAATTTTAGCAATTCCGTAGGAATGCCTGAAAAATTCAAGACTTCAGCGGGATTTGAACCCGTGACCTCGCGATACCGATGCGACGCACTAACCAACTGAACTATGCAGCCACACACAACGTCAGTGGCTGCATTGCTCAGTTGGTTAGTGCGTCGCATCGGTATCGCGAGGTCACGGGTTCAAACCCGGCTGAAGTCCTGAATTTTTCAGGCTTCCCTACGCAATAGCCCTTTTCACGGTTAGGTTTTCTCATTTGCATTACAATATAATCTAGCATGTATGTGAGGCAATTTCGGGCTATTTTGTAGTTTTAATCCGAAATTGCCTCGCATTCACGTTAGATTACATTGTAATGCAAATGAGAAAAACTAACCGTTAAAAGGGCTATTGCTAAAATTACGTTAATAACTGCGAAGATCATAGCTTCACATGAACCCACAAATGACCAGCTCCCAGTATATGTAGCTTCATAGCTCAGTTGATTAGAGCGTCGCACCGACATCGCAAACCCCGATAAAGTCCTGAATTTTTCAGGCTTTTGTGCGCAATTGCTAACACTGCGAGGATCATAAGTTCACTTTAACAGCTTGTTTAATTTGCAAATTAGATTCAAATCCGGTTAAATTTACATTTTGATGGCAATGTTTTACTAAAATGGAGGTTCTTTTGAGAACTATTTTAGATTTTGAGCGCTTTTAAGCTTTTTGATTTTTGTCAGTAGAACAATTTACGGCACTCCCTGCTCTGGGAAAATCAGGCCTTGTCTCTCTTCCATCACCTGAAACAAGCCAAAGACTTCAACTCAAGTCTGGCTAGAGTTGTCTTCTTCCCAAGCATTTCGAAGATCTTCTGTGTACCAAATTCTAAATTCCTCCTTAGCCCGTACTTTCAGTGGAGAAGGCAAGGAGTAGAACAGCAGCTCGGAGGAGTTTACGTGAGTGTTGATAAGGAAATAGGAGTCGTTTTCGTAATCTTGTGGAAATATTACTTTGTTAGCCCCATTAGTGACAAGTGTTCATAGCCCGCTTCCCTTGCAACCCCTTTGGCTTCCAAACGGTTCCTTGTTTTTATTGTAGGTGACATAACCCGATCGATCAGTTTTTAGTTCATTGACAACGGAAATGCCTAGTCCACGAGATTGTCTCCTCTTAACAATACTTCGTTTTTATTGATGTTTTCTTTTCTGCTTCATTTCTTTTTTCACAGTTTCTTCGCAAGAAGAGCGTTTTTGTACTTACTTCTGCACATTCGGGAAGACACGTTTATAATACAAATAACAACATTAACAACAAAACGAGCATTTAAGCTTTATTGCTATAATGAGCAAATGATTACAGCAAAAATGTTCCATCCACAAGTAGTAAATATTATGGGAGAAGGAACTCATGTAAGACACTTTCCTATAAAGCAAACGAAACGTTCGCCGGTATATCGCTAACTGAAACGAGTAGCGTACCTACACTTCAGCTATTTAACACGTTATAATTTTCAATAAAAACTAGGCACTTACATTATTCAGTACCTTGTTTAGTTTGCAAAATAGATTCGATTCCCATGAAGAATACATTTTGATGGAAACGTTTCGCTTAAACCGAGCTTCCTCTGAGAACTATTTTAAGATTTTGAGCGTTTTTAGGCTGTTCGGTCTATATAGAGCAATCTACAACATGCTAAAAGCTGGTTTAGACGTACGACGCAAGCATAGTCATAAGCTCAAGCATAAGCACAAGAAATCAACGTGTAAACCGGGGCGAAGCAAGAATAAGAACAAGAAAAGGAAATTGTTCCTTTTTCTTGTGCTTGCTCTTGTGCTTTTGTAGTTGAGTCACCGGTGTAAACCAGGACAAGCACAAGAAGACAGAGAAGCACGTTTTTTAATTTACAAGCTTACTTTGTAAAATTTTTAAAACTAGATTTTGTTTAAAGTTATTGCAAGTCATTTTTATTTTACACCTGACCGCCCAGCCTGCCCTCCCTCACCAGGTTATGAAACTCGCCGTGCTCTTTCCGCCTACGAAAGATTTCCCTAACCCAAACCCTTTTTGACTTCTCATCTATTGCTCCTTCCCTTCGCCTTCTCCTTCTTCGCAATAGAGGAACAAGTAACAACATCTCCTCGCTAAACATCTCGGCGTCCGCCATTTTGGATTTAAAATTTTAGCGCCAAATTATTTGTTCACTGCTCCAGCGTAACTATGTCACCCTATATGCTTATTGCACGTATAAACAACCTTGTGCTTATGCTTGAACTTATGCTTATGCTAGCGGCATACGTGTCAACCAGGGAAAAATCAGAAAAGGATGTGTCTCTATTCCATCGATTGAAACAAGCCAAAGACTTCAACGCAGGTCTGGCCAGAGTTGTCGATTTCATGACCATCTATAAGATCTGCTTTGAACCAAATTCTAAATTCCTCGTTAGCTCGTACTCTCTGGGGAGAGGGCAAGGAGTTGAACAGCAGCTCGGAGGAGTTTACGTGGGTGTTAGCAAGGGAATAGCTGCCAGTTTTGTAATCTTGTGGAAATATTACTTCGTCAGTCGCGTTAGTGACTAGTGTACATAGCCTGCTTTGCTTGCAACCCCAATGGCTTCCAAACGGTTCCTTGTTTTTATTGTTGGTGACATAACCTGATCGATACACCAGCTTTAACCTGAAAAGAGATCCATCGGACGGAATAGTGAATTTTCCGTACGAGTCATCCCTGGCACCGAAACAGACCTCATCTTTGTTAAGTCGAATCCAATACAGAGCTGTAAAAATTACATGAAAAAAAAAGAAAAAGTGAATCAAACTGAATTAAAATGATTTGTGGTTATAGCCGCCATTACGTAATTATTTCCTATTTCCCTAATTTCCAATTTTCCTATTTCAAACTTCGAGTGTCTTGGAAACAAGTTTACGACCGAGCGCGTGTTACGAGTTCGAATGTTTTGAGGAAAGGTAGCTTGCAAACTAAACTGAACGCAGGGTTGTCGGAACAACAACAAGAAGATTTATTCCAAAAATGAACGTAGTTTCCACGAAGTAAAACTCTGAACAACACGTACTCAATAAACTTACACGGCCTCCGCCAACTTGAATAAACACTGCTTCTGTAACACTTGACTAAACACGGCTAACGCCAACTCTCTTCGCTTGTGAAAAACTAGTCAGAAAAACACTCCGCTTGGACTCGTCCACTTATATACTCGGACAATAAACTTCTAGAACTTTCTAAAATAGTAATCAATCTAATTATAGAAAGATTACAAAACATACCGATTTAGAAACGCTTACGCACGAATCTAAAATAAACAAACTACCAACTCTCGCGAAGCTTCTAGAAAGTAACGCTTGTCACGCAATGCTATTTTTCGTAACAGGGCGTAAGAAGATATTTCGGTTGAATTTCCACAATCGCGTGACTGCTCATGCAATATCCAGTGAAGGCTGAGACAATCAGCCGAAATATTTTATCACGCCAGAAGGTCCTGATCACGAAAATTTGATTACGGCCACTTAAATTTTTTTTTTCAATTTCGTATCTGACTAACATTTTTACTGCTATAAAATGTCTCACGGCATGAAAATGCTGCTATAAAATGTCTCAACAAAAGAAATTACAGTAATTATAGTCAAAAGTAGTAGTAGTAGTAGTAGTAGTAGTAGTAGTAGTAGTACTAGTAGTAGTAGTAGTAGTAAAAACAGCTAGTATTAGTAGTAATAGTAGTTTATTTCGCAAATTACATTGCGGCCATTTTGCTGAATTGCAAAATTTAATGTCCATTCCGAAATTGACCATTAGAAATTGCAACAACTAGCTTAGTAAAATTCTAAATATGTAAATTTGAAGCTTATGCTTTAAAAATAAGAATATGACAATATGCACAAGTAACTGTTTTGCTCTAGTTATTTTTAATAAGTACTTTAAGATCCACTACGGAGATGGCGACGAAAACGCCACTTCAAATGTAACTTTGCACAATCCTAATTTTTTTTGCAATTATTTAGTCTCGTTCACTTCGTACAATGTGGGCGAATTATCCTAAAATTGAATTTATACTAGCGATTTCAGAGTAAAAATATTTGTACGCTCACGTTTTCACTCACGTGGTCACTCAAATTTGGTGATTTCACGTTGTTCTAATGCAGAGTTCAGGAATAAAATGCGTGCCGCACGTGCAGCACGATTTCAACCAATGATATTCTTGTTCTGTGGCGTTGTTGTTGCCATGGCCGTAACCATTTCTTAAACTCCCTAATATTAACCCGAATACATAAGAGCGCACAAAATGTCTTTGCGTGTTCGTGGTATGTATCGAAAGTGTTCTTATGCTTTAGCCTTAGTGTTGTTATGTGACCTAATAATTTCGTAAAAGGAGACAAGATAACTTATGTGGTAGACTGAAAATTTTATCCTACATAAGCTGTACGTACGTCTAACGTAGTTAGACCCAACCTAGCTAAAAACAGTCCTGGAAAGGTTGCATGGAGAGAATATAGACATGGCCTTCCTTTGCAATTGTGCTCTCTATAAAAAAGAGAGGATGATTGGAGAGAACACATCCGCATGACCCATGATTGTTTTCTTCAATCTATTTTAAGCTTAGCGCCATGCTGTGAAAGCTATTTTGGTGTCGAGTTTTAATGACGTAATTACAACTAACCAATCAGGTGTACTCCTTAAAATGACCACAGGCTAAAAGAGGAAGAGGAAGAAGTCCATGTATGGTGGATGCCAGTTCTCTAACCTCATCCTCTTGCTTGCTTGGAAAACCGGCGTGCTCTAATCGAGGACCAGTCTGATAGTGAGTATTGTTGGTTTTCAATCAAGTGATCAACAGCCATGTTTTTCAAGGAAAACAAAATAATAAAGTTCAATTCCCAGAGGATTGGGTCGGGACACAAATATGGCCGCTGTTTCTTTGTTTAGAGGCACATGGCGGCTGTGACGTCATGTGAAAACCAAAAATTTGTGAGTCGCTGTTAGGTGTAACAAAGTCGCAGTTGATGTCAAAGGACGCACAGTGCGTTATATCCACAAAAACTGGAACACTACAATATTTTATGATATGAACAAATAGGATCTCGGTTATGCACTGATGCTATTTTCGGAGATCATAAAGAGAAGTAGGAAAAATTAAGAAAAGTAAGAAAAGATCACGGAAAAGAAAAGAGCAGTACAATGAATGAAGGTGAAAAATAAGCCGATCACTAAATACTAGCGAACAGACCACGCGGTCGGTAAATCACCTCTTTGTTCTAAAATGAAAACGACTTGAGCGTTCTTTATTAAAAACATCTAATAACAAAACAGCGAGACAAATGCACTTACGTTGAGAGATGATTCCAAAGTTATCCTGAATAACCCTAATATTTCATTAAAAATTTGCCAACTTAAAAACTACGTGTCAAGGCGACGATGCGAACGACCACACTGTATGAATAATACCAGTCAAAGTCCCTATTGAAAACTGTAACTAATCAGTGAAATTGATCTTCACGCAACTAAACGTCACTACCTACACAGCGTCTACATTGAAGACGGCAAAGAGGAAACGGCAGATGGCTGCATGCTTGTTGTGAAACCCTAGAAATTCTCGTATAACTGGGTTGCTAGTATGGCAATCCCAGTCTGAAAATGCGTTTAATTTGTCTGCTTTCTTTTTTTTTCCGTGTCATGAAAGGTCTTTCTTGTCCCTCCTCTGCTAAGTAGTGTCTTCGTGCGTAGAGTGCGTCTGTGCGTATGTTTGGTAAGTTTGAGGGGGTACTAGAAATGCATAGATTTTATCCGGTAGACACAGTAGACTATTTAACTTAACCTGCAATGGCTTCGAAACTCATTGTAACGTGAATGGCGTTTTAATGGATCTTTAAACAAAATACACTCTTATGGAGCTCAATAATGAAAAGTCAATTGGATAAACAAGACAGGCGGTGAAAAATAAATATCTGGAATCTTCAAAGCGACGAGTAATGGTCTTCGACCACAATTGCATCTTTCGCCATCGGATATCATCAAGTGAGTTTTGTTTCTCATGTTATTTGGCTAACTGTGGTGTTATATACAAGACTGAAACCACATAGCAAATTCTGTATCGGTTTAAGGACGGTGCATACGTTATGCGCATCTCCAGATACTCGAATTTCCTATTGGTGATGCTTACTAATGCAGGGATATTTTTGCGCTGCTTAAAATTATGTAGAGAAAGTAGATCTTAGTAAGTACTCTTGGTATCCAAAAAGAAAATTGGGGGTAACCAGGCATTCGTTAAGAGATAATTGAGCTTCAATTTGAGAAAGCCTGAACGCCATACATTGCTTTGTATTTTCAGTAGTTGTTCAAGAATTATCTTTGAAAAATGCGTGGTTACCCCCAATTTTCTTTTTGAATTTCAATAACACTTGAGAAGATCTACCTTTCCTGCACAATCATAAATTGAGGCAAAAATACCTTTGAATTAGTAGGCACCGTCCTTAAAAGGAATCGAACGTCTTGAATGCATCACATTGTTTACTGAAGTCGCATCTCAGTTGTCTGGCAATTTGACATTTATTTTGTGTTCAACTCTGCACAGTATTGAGGTAAAAACATGAAAATGAGACAGTGAAGAATTATTTGAAGGAAAGTTTGTCCATTTTTTGCTTCATTATTGAGAGAAATGGTTCTTCAGTGAAGGGATTGATCAACATTGTTTCAGAGACGAGACCGGCCTCGGGTCAATGACCTGACAAAGAAGGCTTCCCGACCCGACAGATGAAATATTAATATTCAGTCAAATATTACAACAAAATTAAAGAAAGAAAGACGTAACTTTCTTGGCTAAAAAGTACGTTGTTTAACTCTAATTGACAATTTTTTGAGGGTTGCGGGAACAATTTTTTGCAGCGCGAATTCGGACTAAAGTTTCCGCTGGGAAGTAATTTTTGCGGTTTTCTTTTCAAGCAGCAAGACTATTTTCAACTTCTATTACTTTTTGGTAAAAAAACCTTTCAATCATCGAGAACTTGGAAAAAATGTGGCATCGTGGAGGCCTTAGACAATGGTTAACTTGACCTTTTGATTGACTGTTTTGAGTTCGTTTCTTATGCCTCAGAGAGTGGAAAAGTATATTGTCTTAACCTTTTAACGTTTCGTTTTGTTTGTAGCAAGCTCCAATTGCTTTTTCTCATAAACGATCTTTTTGACCAAACTGTGTGTGGATTAAAAGCCACTTTTAGTTATTAAATTAACGGGAGTAAATTTTTACGGTTTTTTTTCTGCTGGAACTTATTTTTGCGAATCAAGTACGTCGCCAAAATCCGCCAAAATTAAACCCCGCGAAATAAAAGTGCTACGCCGTAACTCCCGGCTTTTGCGATACCATTTGGTGCAAATGTAAACCAAAAAAAAGACTTGACCTGTCATCAGATTACAGTGAAAAGAAGAGAAATTATGAAGCGGAAACAACACTCATGTTCAGTCCTTCCTTAGTGTGTGACATAAACGTTTGGTTAGTGCAACTCTAGACATGTACGGGTACTCCGGAAAACCGGAGTGCCCGGAGAAAAACCTCTCCGTGCAGAGTAGAGAACCAACAAACTCAACCCGCAAGTGACGCCGAGTATGGGAATAGAACTCGAGCCACATTGGTGGGAGGCAAGTGCTCTCATCACTGCGCCATCCCTGCACCCCAAATCATGGAATTATATCATTTTGAGTGACGTAGTTCCTTTAAAGAAGAAACGAGTGAGTTTCACTCAAGAGCGCGTTTTGTTATCTTTGAACTGGATTTATTGCCAAGGCTTAAAAAGGTGAAAGACCTCAAAACGGGACACAACATTACAAAATAATTCAACCTGTGAACGTGTGAGCAAAAGGGCCATTGCTGGCATGACGTCTGGGTGATCCCTCAAATGGTCTACATCACCTCCATCCCACCCACTTAAAAAATTTACTGTAACGCTGCAGTTCAATACCACCCAACTCAGCGCCTTATGTTTATGTGCTACAAGTACCACAGGCAACCTAGCTTACGCTCACGGAGCGTCTAGTTCTAGTAGTTAATTAACAGGCAATTGCACCAGATTCAGCTAAAATCAAACAAGATTCTTTCATTGTTAGCAAAATTCATTTCAACGTTTACCGTTTCATTTGTCGTAAATGCGATGGCAAATTTCTTTATTAAAAAACTGAAAGGGGTTGTCATCCGCTAAATGAAAAAAAAAAAAAAAAAAAAAAAAAAAAAGAGGAAACAAGGAAATTTAACTCAACAGTGATTATGTACTTCTTCAAACGAAGAAACGGCAGCACGACCTGATATATACCTTGAAGATAAAAAAGTATGCCAAAATGAGCAACGGAATCCATGATCAGGTTTCTTGTACACCCGATTAATTAATGGAATTTGTGAACTCTCCAGTCGATTTATGGCCCAAATATTGAATTTCGAATGAAGGCAAATTCGAGATGGCATTTCGCCTATATAATTGTAACAAGCCAAAGGGAGTCTTGTTTAGCCATTTGCATACTATAGTGTCAAAATGTTACCTTTACACAAAAATCCATTTGATTCATACAAAGGATGACATTTCGCGCCATTTCTGCAAGGCTTAAATTCACACACACTCTACAAAAATAAATAAAGATAAGTTGTCAAAATTGATAATGAAGTATGGAGCAGTAATTTACAGTTTCCATCAAAAGTTTGCAAAAGGCAGAAATCAATTAACACGGAGTATAATGAAAACGCCAAAAACGGGGTGCACAAAATTAGGCAATACAGTATGACAAAACTTGAGAAATGGAGGCTGGAACATAATATTAGGGACCTTTAGATTCTAGCACGAGGACGAGAACGAATACGAGATTTGACTGCCCGGTTTTAGCGAAAATTCTGAGAAGATTCATAACCCGGCCGATTAATCTTACTGTTTGTTAGCAGTGTAGGTTCCTCAGTTATTTTTATTGCTGATAACATAACCTTTTTTGCTGATCGAAAAATGCCAAAACTGCTACTGTGCTGTTGACTTGTTCTGACACGACGACATTTTTGCAGAACCTAGTACTAAAAAGACGACGGTATCACGTTTTTCACGCCAAAATGACGCTGGTTTCCGCGCGCTCAGTGTTGTTCTATGAGAAAATCTCGTACTCGTAGTCGTTCTCGTCCTTGAATCTAAAGCACTCCATTAACACTGTGTCAACAGAATATACAACGAAAGATTGAAGTGACGCTCGCGCGCACTTATCAGGACAATTTAAGCAATTCTCTCCTTTAGACACCTGTCAATAAAAATTCAGGAGGCTTCAATGGGAATCGAATGCACGACATCTGCGATTCCGGTGCAATGCTCTACCAATTGGGTTATAAAGCCACTCAGTTGGGAGCAGGTGGGATGATGTGTTCCAGTGAAAGGACTAATGAAGGAAAGAAAGGTTTACTTAAAATACTTCTTCTGAAGTGATCCTTCAGAATATAAAATGGGAGTATTATCCATGAAGGCCGAGCATAGGTAACAGAATGCTGTGACAGGTCATAATATTGTACAGCTTCAGTATAAAGCCCTTCTCTTGAAATAGCGTGTTCTCAAGCGTAAGAAAATTTAATTCGCCTGTATTTGATTTAAAGCTATCTCCATGATCTGTCATACAACGGGATGATAAACAAAGACGGGTAGTACATGAAGAGGAAAGATGGCACCAATCCGATTTTCCCAGAAAAAATGGGCAGCAAAATGGGCCCCCAAAAGATTCAAATTTCGGTCATTTCCACCTTCTAACGAAGGTCTAACGCTTTCTAAAGCGTGACGCGAATTTTAGGTGGCCTCAAGATTTGTCCCATCAACCATATTTGGCCACATACCCTTTGGTTTGCTCCGTAGATCTGCATCATCTTAACTTAAGTACTCTTTACGATCGAATTTTATGACTTACCAAGATACTGAAGTGATAATAGGACAAACTTGGCTCGAATTTCTCTGGAACGGTGTACTTGTCCATGGATAGCAATTTGCAGTTACCGCTTTCTGGAGAAATGGCAAAATTAAATGAGAGACAGGTGCTGCTTCGATGAAGACATTCTAAGGCGCACGCCAAGGAATCAGTAGTTGTTACCAATGTACTCGGTGCCACATTCAGAACATAGTTCGCATGTTCTAAAAACGTTTTCCCACCTTCTCTTCTGTCAAATGATGGGTCGATATGTGAATGAATCATTCTGGAAAGAATTAAAATTGTAGCGATAGAAAGGTAAAAGACAAGCCTCTTTTGCATGACGAGAATTCTACAAGGGCTTTACTCCGAAATGGTGAAAGAAACAAATTGGTTGAGGCCTGCAGGTTTCACTTTATTTAAATTTCACTTTATTTACAAACACTACGACAATATTACTGGCTCTCACAAAAAACCAAACAAAGAGACAATTAGAAACTGACAAGAACAAACAAGAATTTAAACTCAAACGCCTCGTATATAAGAGAGAAAAATGTTCTAAAAACGATTGGAGGTATTATAGGTAACTGTTAACCGGCCATGTACTTTGAAAGATCATTGTACCGCATATCAACATTAGTCTCCTCAATTTTAGGAAACTTCAGAGGCAATTCCTTCAACTTACGTTTAAAGTGCGTTTTCCTAAGCTAGCGAGGATCAGACGGTATACTGTCTTTCCACATTTTGGTGCCAATTCTACTGTAGAGAAGGAAAATAACCGTTAGTTTCTTCTCGACATTTTTCCGTGGAAGTTTCCAGCTATATTGCAGACCGTGTGTAATAGGAATGAATTTGTTTAGAGCGAGTAAATAGATTTCACACGGGCCTCTGTGTGAAGACAGGACTTAAAGACACTTGTTCAAATATTTCAGTCAGTCGCCTTGACAGCCATTTGAGTGATCAGGTTCCGTACACGGAAGCGAGGATTTTTCATTGATAAGGATTGTTGTATATGAGCGCAAGATATTGTAAGATTGGCTTAAACAGTTTTTTTTTTTTCATGTGAGAACAAAAACAAAGCAAAAGCACGAGCGAAAAGGTGCAGTTGGTAGAGCGTTGCACCGACATCGAAGAGGTGATGGGTTCGAATCTTCCTTTTTCAATTGTCGATATAAAAATTGACAAAATTGTTGGGGGCAGATAAATGCGAGGATCGATCATTTCTCTCTTTCCAGTTTAATCGTGAGGATACGGACAAAGTTTTTATTTTTGCAGAAGGATTTAGCCAGAAATTCAAGACTGATTCTGATAGGAAAACGTTTACTAAAAATGCTGAATGGTCAGAAGACATTTAAAAATAAAATTTAATTATGTTTTTAAATTCAAAAGCGGTTTTTTGTATGTGAGGGTTTTGGTGAAATCTAAGGCGGATCATGAATTCGTAAAATCCACATTCCAGATCAAATCTAACTGATCCCGATCTTAAATATTGACCACTTTATGGGTTTTCTGATAAGCTGTTTTTCGTGCAAAAATGGTACTGAACAGTATCCGTACGTAATGTTCTAACTGCCTTACGTTGTGATGTCAAATGCCAATCATCTTCCGTTTTGTGGTGGAAATATCCACTGATACGGACTGATATCACGAATCCGTTTTCATACCCCTGGAGCACAGGCCTGGTGAGAAAAGAACCACATTCGCAGCGAACCAAAATATTCAAATACTCATTTGTTTTTAATCAGAAAACGTTTTAGCTACATATTGAACAGGAGAGAATTAGCTTTCTCATTACATGCACTTGTATGTATTTCATATCTTTACAAGTTTTTGACGTTAGGTGTGATCTGTTTTTCAGCCCAAGGGAGATTGAATTTTTGCTTGATTGCTCAGAAGAAGCTAATTCAAGTTAGATGTTATTTGGGTTCTTGTTTTCTTAAAGCATTGTAACGCATTAATAAATCATCAACAACAAATAGCGTTTTGCCGCACTTCTCTCCCGCTTCATGCGCTCTCAGAACTCCCGCCCCTATGGCTCCTAGGGCTCCTGGCCCCTGGCCCCCTCCACAGACTTTGCACGCATTGTCTTTCATCGTTGAATTTTTTTTTTTTTCAGTAAGCAAAAAAGCGCCTCTTTTTTGAGTTTTCAATTCGCGGTGACAATTAAGATGATTTGATTTTTTTTCTGAGACCAACAGTCTTTCTTTGTAGTCATATGTTGAACAGTTCATCCAAAAAATACAAGACATAGCCATCACATTCAACACTGGCTTTTTATGAGCGTTTTTTTTTTTTTGCAAGATATGAAAATGAATGGGAAGGTTATAAAATAAATAAAACCCTTTTTGGTTTGCTGGTATGTTGGCTGGGAATGTCCTTGGCTGAGAGAATATCTTCAAAATTCCATATTTTCCCTCGAAACTTTACTTCTCGGCCAAATATTCATTTTTCGGACAATATCTCAGCCAGAAGGGGTTTATTTACTAATTACCCTCATAACTTTTCGATTTCCGGAGAGACTCATGATATCACGATATCTGGACATCATTGCAAGATATCTATCATTGTATTTCATGACAACATATGTCAGTAATAGTGAATGATGTTAGCAAGTCAAATGCTAACCTGTGATCAGGTGTACTTTTTTCTAGAGACGGCGGGAAAAGTAGGCTGTAATTTTCGCTCCTCTAAAAAGAAAATAACGCATGCTCGCCGGTTAGGCAAGTGCTCGAATGCGCTTCGCCATACAAGTTGAGGACTTCAATTTTAAATTCATGCTTACAAGACAGCAACACCCTATTTTTTTACAACTATAATGATTATTTCATACAGTTCTGGGGTCCCTCCTGGTCAAGCCCATTTTTTTTAGCGAGCCTTTTAATTAAAGCTTTGTTCACGAAACAATGAACCAGTGCGCAGAGGGAAGAAACCAAGATGTTGTTGAGTACACTGACAATCTCAAATGTGCCATCTGAACATAGAAAGATGTTAGGAAATGAAGGATCATGGAAATAAGTCTAAAGCATTTTTTTCGGGACTGCATCATAAAATTCCGTATGATTTCATGTTTCGCATGAGGAGCTTAACTTGGGTCAGGAATGTGGGTCCCCGCTGTTTAGGTTTAAAAAAATTACCAAAATCTCAGTTGGAGTTGTAACAAGACTCACACTAAAAAGGCAGAGCAAGAGACATAGGGAGAGAGAGGTGTTAATCTCGACACATTTGTTGGGCCGACTTCAACATAAAGTTTTAATGACGACAAATATCTCAAATTACTTTAAATTAATTTTGCGTGACGTGTCAAAATAGTCCAGAGGCACAATAAATCAATCTGACATATTTTCTAAACCACGGTTTACAACGACCTGCATCATGCAATTAAAAAATGGAAAATTATTTCTTTATTATCGTTATTTCAACTTTCAGGCTACCGAGATGCAACTTGTTTTGCCTGGCATACACTTTTCTCAACAGCAACGGAGAATTGGTTCTTTTCTGATTTTAAAACAAACCATTTTTAAGTTTTATACTAATGGAACTCGATAACTGAGGAATAAAACTCAACGGCTATTACACCTTCGAACATCTGCTTCCCTAATTCTCCGGTTAAACATGAAACGTTAGTGCTGTATTGGTGTATTTGTTTTACTGAGCACAGGCAAAAAATTTCTGTCAGGCTACGGAAATGCAACTTGTTTTGCCTGGCATACACTTTTCTCAACAGCAACGGTGAATGGGTTCTTTTCTGATTTTAAAGCAATCCATTTTTACGTTTTATACTTATGGAACTCGATAACTGAGGAATAAAACTCAACGGCTATTACACCTTCGAACATCTGCTTCCCTATCTAGCTAATTCTCCGGTTAAACATGAAACGTTAGTGATGTATTGGTGTATTTGTTAATTTAAACACAGGCAAAAAATTTCTTAACTGTCAGGCTACGGAAATGCAACTTGTTTTGCCTGGCATACATTTTTCTCAACAGCAACGGTGAATGGGTTCTTTTCTGATTTTAAAGCAATCCATTTTTACGTTTTATACTTATGGAACTCGATAACTGAGGAATAAAACTCAACGGCTATTACACCTTCGAACATCTGCTTCCCTAATTCTCCGGTTAAACATGAAACGTTAGTGATGTATTGGTATATTTGTTAATTTAAACACAGGCGAGAACGCATGTTTTATGAGTCAATGAGTCATGAGTCATGAGTCAATGAACTCACAGTCAATATAGCACAAGAGATTATAAAGGTAAGAGAAGTAATCCCTCATACTGGCCCTATTCCCATCGTAATCCATCTTAGGTTATTTTTAGATGATATCAATTTTCCCGCGGATAATGTTACCACGCGCGTTACGTGGAAGTTTCGTGGAGGAGGGAAAGTGCAGCAAATTCTGTACGATGACACTCTCCGTTTTCAAAATTGAGTTTCATGGCCTGATCAAATTCATTGTCTGCAAGATACAGGTTTCAAACATACATCCTTGGAATTGCTTAACTGCCTAGTTTACAGTGATATCAATTTGAAGAATTTCCAATCTATCAAACCGTGTTAAATAGTTTTGACAGATGCAGATATGTTTACCTTGGTTGCATTGCGTTACTTGTGCATTTTGGTGCGCACTTTCTCATCGTCTACAAAATTCTGTCGCTTACAAAACTCGTCCGTGTCAAGATGCAGTTTGCAATCATATATCATGGAAATCGGTTAACTGTATAATTCACTCTGATATCAATTTTACGATTGTCTAGTGTAGGAAACCGTGTGTAGGGAGCTATATCTACGCGTGCGTTGCAAATTGACTTCAATCCGATCTTACGGTTTTAAAATTTTTTATCGCGGGGTCAATTGAAATTTTCCTGTCATGTGTGGTACTGTTTGAAAGCGTTAGCTGTCTAATTTATGAATATCATAGAATTAAGTCACCATGATAGTTTAAGTCCGATAAGAAAATCAAGAACGCGTTAACCAAGTCAGCGATATATTACTTGTCAGACTTGTTGACTGTAGTCTGCGAATTGCCAATGTTTACAAAATTCTGTCGCTTATAAAACTCGATCCTTTCAAGATACAGGTTTCAAACATCTATAACTGAGATCGCTTAATTGTCTAGTTTTCAATGATACCACATTCAAGGTTGTGCCATATACGAAACCGTGTTAAATCTTTTCTTAAGGAGACAGCTATATTTAACATACGCGCTTTGCAAATTCACTTGAATCCGATAACACGGGTTCAAAATTGTTTATCGGACGCTTGATTCAAGTTTTCCTTTCATGTTTGGTACTTTTGTAGAGCTCTATCTGCCTACTCTATCACCATATAAGAATTAAGTCATCATATTTTAATCCCGCAAAGGAAACCGAGAATGCGTTTATTAAAGTCAGAGAGATCGTACTTATCGACTATAGTCTTCCATTTGCCATTCTGTACAAAATCCTGTCGGTTACATAACTCGTTCCTTCCAAGATACAGGTTTCAAAACATAAGTCATTGTAATCGGTTAACTCTGTAGTCAACAAGTCACGTTCGTCCACAAAATGTATATACGCGTTTGTCACAACATCCTCCGCCATTTTTGTTTGATGGTAAATCGCGAACGACGCGAATCATTGCGTGGGAATTCGCTCAGCTGTCAACATTGGTAAAAATGAGGACATGTGATTGGCTATCAGTTAACCCTCGTGGGAATACCGGATCTCGCAGGAGATCTAAAAATAACTTTAGAGGGATTACGATGGGAATAGGGCCAGTATGAGGGATTACTTCTCTTACCTTCATAATCTCTTGTATAGCAATAATTTGTTGATTAAGCCAAAGCCCTCGTTTCAGTAATTAGGCCTAAGCACTCTCTGATATTTTAGCTTTCATGTTATGGTTTAATTAACTGCACTAACTCGTTGACTCATTGACTCATTGACTCATTGACTCATTGACTCATGACTCATTGACTCATTGACTCATTGACTCATTGACTCATTGACTCATGACTCATTGACTCATTGACTCATTGACTCATTGACTCATGACTCATTGACTCATTGACTTGACACTCAACACAGGCAAATTATTTTGTCAGTTAACTTTCATGCTACCGAGATGCTACTTGTTTTGCCTGGCGTACACTTTTCTCAACGGCAACGGTGAATTGATTATATTCTGACTTTTAAAGCAATCCATTTTTAAGTTTCATGTACTTATGGAACTCGATAACTGAGGAATAAAACTCAACAGCTATTACACCTTCGAACATCTGCTTCCCTAATTTTCCGGTTAAACATGAAACGTTAGTGATGTATTCAGTGGTGTATTTGTTAATTTAAACACAGACAAATTATTTCTTAACTTTCAGGCTACCGAGATGCAATTTGTTTTGCCTGGCATACACTTTTCTCAACAGCAACGGTGAATTGGTTCTTTTCTGATTTCAAAACAAACCATTTTTAAGTTTCATATACTTATGGAACTCGATAACTGAGGAATAAAACTCAACAGCTATTACACCTTCGAGCATCTGCTTCCCTAATTTTCCGGTTAAACATGAAACGTTAGTGATGTATTCAGAGGTGTATTTGTTAATTTAAACACAGGCAAATTATTTAGTCAGTTAACTTTCAGGCTACCGAGATGCAATTTGTTTTGCCTGGCACTTTTCTCAACAGCAACGGTGAATTGGTTCTTTTCTGATTTTAAAGCAAACCATTTTTAAGTTTTATACTCATGGAACTCGATAACTGAGGAACTGGAAAATTTAGAATGCCAAGAGATTATGAGGGTAAGAGAAGTAATCCCTCATATTGGCCCTATTCCCATCGTAATCCCTCGTAGTTTATTTTTAGATGATATCAATTTTCCCGCGGATAATGTTACCGCGCGCGTTACGTGGAAGTTTCGTGGAGGAGAGAAAGTGCAGCAAATTTTGTACGATGTCATCATTGAGTTTCATAGCCTGATAAAATTCATTGTCTGCAAGATATAGGTTTCAAACATATATCCTTGGAATTGCTTAACTGTCTAGTTTACAATGATACCAATTTGAAGAATTTCCAATCTATCAAACCGTGTTAAATAATTTTGACAGATACAGACAAAATCATGTTACAAAACTCGTTCCTGTCAAGATACGGTTTGCAATCGTATATCATGGAAATCGGTTAACTATGAGATTCACACTGATACCAATTTTACGATGGTCTAATGTAGGAAACCGCGTTAAATAATTTTGAAAGAGGGAGCTATATTTAACACGCATGCGTTGCAAATTGACTTCAATCCGATCTTGTTTCAAAAATTTTTATCGCGCAGTCAATTGAAATTTTCCTGTCATGTGTGGTACCGTTTGAAAGCGTTAGCTGTCTAATTTATGAATATCATAGAATTAAGTCACCATAGTTTAAGTCCGCTAAGAAAATCGAGAACGCGTTGACCAAGTCAGGAATATGTTACTTGGTGTCTGCGATATTTCACTGTGTACAAAATTCTGTTGTCTATAAAACTCGTTCCTTTCAAGATATATACAAGGTGCAAAGATATATCATTCAAATCGCTTAACTGTGTTGTTTACAATGATACCAATTTCAACACTGTGCAATGTACGAAACCGAACTTAATAATTACTGGGTTGCCCTATGGGAAACCCAGTCGGAAAATAGGTAGATTTCCGTTTTAGTATTTTTTTCCGTGTCGGTAAAAGTCTTGCCTGTTACTCCCCTGGTGAGTGGTGTCTTTGTGCATAGAGCCTTCTGCGCGTATTTTCTTAGGATCGAGAGGGTAGTGGAACTGCGTAGATTTCTCTGGTGGACACAGTAGAATCATTAACTTAGCCTGCAATGGCGTCGAAAGTCATGCAACGTGAATGGCGTTTTAGTGGATCCTTAAACAAAATATACCCTTATGGAGCTCAATAATAGAAAATCAGTTGGATAAACTAGGCATGAATCTCAAAAGCGACGAGTACTGGACTTCGACAACAATCTATCGCCCGTCGAGACGAAATCAAAGTGAGCAGTATTTACCTGAAGTACATGGTAATTTGACACAATTGAGTTTCTTGTCTTCACGCACGCAATGAAATAGGAAGAGGTTTTCGCCTCTAAGAGCAAATATGTTGTTTGTTTCCATAAAATTTTCGCTGGAAAGGGATTCTGTGGTATTTTCTGCCTTTGTAAATTATAATATCATGTTGTGTATTGAATTTTCGAGCTTAAGGTTGAAATGTGATATGGGAGAAGTTTTTTAGTATTGCTCTGTAAGCAGGAAGGGTTCACAGACCTGTTGGAAGCGTGCTTGAGTTTCAACAAAATGAGGCCCAAAATCAGTGAAAACTTGTGACGCAGATGAATAATAAAGTAGCTGCTATTTCCAAAATGATGGAATTACCTGGTGATAAATAACGTCGTACGCGTCTTGGAGAGTAAATTTTGACTTTGCATAAATAAGAGTTGGGCGATTGTGATCTTTGTTTTGACTTCGCTCATTTCATTGTCAAACTTTATAACACTTGACAGAAAAAGAAACTTACAAAAACCCGGTATCTTGCCATCATTTGACACAGATGCTTCACTGTTTGGCGAGTAAACATGCCGCGGTAACTTAATCAGGGCGCCAGCTGAATTCCGGCCATGTCACTTTCGATTTTGCAATTTACTTGAACGTAGCAAAAATCTCCCAAAATGTTTGTCGCTGATCGTAACTTTTTATATTCTATATTCACGGTTCAAAATTAATGTTGTTTCCATGTCGTAAATATTTTATTCTCGATCGACCGTCCGGGAAACTTCCTTCTGCTCTTTCTTATCAATAGTTATTTGCTTTTTCATCAATATTTGTTTTGCATAAAGCAAGCTAACAGGATCTGTACCTTGC
This sequence comes from Montipora capricornis, assembly GCF_036669925.1. Lineage (NCBI taxonomy): Eukaryota > Metazoa > Cnidaria > Anthozoa > Scleractinia > Acroporidae > Montipora > Montipora capricornis. Next base: position 57,472,275 of record NC_090892.1, on the reverse strand, counting down.
TGAGTTCGCATTTGTTAGCGTTAATACTTTAGTAGTATTTTCGGTCAGATGTTTTTGTTTTTTATGAGGGGTTTATTGTTTTGGTCTCCCATCCTAACACTAACCCCGCGAAACAGGGCTTGACTTCAGTGAAGTTTAGTATTACAAAGCTGTCAGATGCTTAGAGGGCACACTTGTCGTGAAAAGAAGTTGTGAGGGAACTTGAAAATTATCAACGTGTCAGCCCAGAAGCCAATGTTTCTCGCTTCTCTTTTATTTGTTATTCTTCAGAGACTGGAATGCTGTATTTCAATACCACACAATTCAGTGCCTTCTGATTTTCTGTAGCACGTACCACAGGCAACCCAGTGTATGCTTCACAGAAGCATCTCGTTTTGAAAGATGCAGGTATATTTAAAATGCGTGCTTTGCAAATTGACTCCCATCCGATACCACGGGTTCAAAACTTTGATCGCACTCTCTGTTGAAGTTTTCCTTTCATGTTTGGTACTGTTCTAAAGATCTTTCTCTCCACTCTATGAATATCTAAGAATTGAGTCGTCATATTTTAATCCCGCAAAGAAAATCAAGAACGCGTTAATAAGTCAGCGATATATTAATACTTGTTGACTGTAGTCTGCGAATTGCCAATGTTTACGAAGTTCTCGTCGCTTATAAAACTCGATCCTTTCAAGATACAGGTTTCAAACATTTATGACTGAAATCGCTTACTGTCTAGTTTGTCAATAATACCACATTCAAGGTTGTGCCATATACGAAACCGTGTAAAACCATTTTTTAAAGAGACAGCTATATTTAACATACGTTCTTTGCAAATTGACTTGAATCCGATGAAACGGGTTCAAAAATTTTTATCGGACGCTTGATTCAAGTTTTCCTTTCATGTTTCCAAAATCAGCTTTACGATTCTTTTTCGATTTACGTTTTCCTACTACGCTCACTTCCTTGAGGTCACGTTCGTTCACAAAATGTATGTACGCGTTTTTCTCAACATCCTTCGCCATTTTTGTTTGATGGTATATCGCGAACGACGCGAATCTTTGCGTGGAATTCGCTCAGCTGCCAACTTTGGTAAAAATGGGGACATGTGATTGGCTA
>NC_090892.1:57453677-57461177 GCF_036669925.1 Montipora capricornis | reverse complement strand
CGGCAGAGTCTTTCATTGCAAGCGACTTTGATAAAGTACGTCTTATTTGGAATGTGAAACTTTTTCAAAAGAAAAAACACTGCTTGCTCATACTGGGGTACGCCTTGCAAGGTTACAGAGCCATCCCGGCTTTGAAAGGAGAAGGAAAAGGTCTAATTAGCGGTGGTTTGGCAGATGCTTTGTATCTACACCACGGTTGCACGGACTGGTAATTTTCACCCGGAGCATTAGAAACTAGACAACAACTTTTTTCCCTGTTAGGTGTTCCCCATATGCCACAGTGCAACCTGTTTCAGTCTTACCTGAGCACGCAGAAAGAGGGCTATTATTAACGTAATAATATACCTCATGTTTGACATTGAACTAGACGCTCGACGAGCGTACACTGGGTCGCCTGAGGTATGTGTTAGTCAAAAACAGAAAGGGCTCAGTTGGGTGGTATTGAACTGCAGCGTTCAAGGCAATTTTTTCAAGTCAGGGGTCATTAACACCATTTAAGGGGTCACCCAGAGGTCGTGACAGCTGAGTCCCTTTGGCTCACAGGTTCATACGACGAAACAAATCTTTTTCTGAGGTTAAAAACCTGGCTATGGCTACCAGCCTAATAATCATTTGTCAGAAAGAAAAAATTCTGTCATCTTTAGAAAAAAATAGGCACGCATTGGGTACGTGTGGTAGTGCAGTAACACAGTGCTTTATTCCATATTGTCGACTGTCTTGCAGGGGATTCAAGTTGTCTTTGCGTAATATTTAGTTCCAATAGAGGTTTTGCACGGCAGCCATTTTGCATGGCAGAAACAATGAAAATGTTTTGCATAAGAAAGAACGTTTGTTCCCATAGGAAAAAGATCTATATTTTGACCTTAATCTCGACATGATTAGCCATATCAATTACATTTGCAGTTCGTCTTTTTATTATTTCGACACACATACGTAGGATCAGAAAGTATTTGTCTCATCAATCTGCCATATCCCTCATCCACGCGTTTATTACTAGTAAACTGGACTACTGCAACAGTCTTTTATATGGCCTTCCTTCAATTCATATTAATAAACTTCAAAGAGTTCAAAATGCTGCTGCGAGACTTGTAACTAACACTCCTCGCATCTGTCATATCACTCCCATTTTAGAAAATCTTCACTGGTTGCCCATCAAACACAGAATTGAATTCAAAATTGTGCTGTTAACATTCAAGTGCCTCTATGGACTTGCACCACAATATCTGGTTGATCTTATTGCTGTCGCTCCCCAGTCAAGATATAATCTTAGGTCCAGGAATGCAACTCTGTTAGTGCCAGCCAAGGCACGGTGCTTACCCTTACTTGGTGACCGAGCCTTTCAGTCGGCTGCATGCTCCGAAACTGTGGAACAGTCTTCCGGCGGAGATCAAAAACATTCAGACTCTCACATCTTTTAAACGAGCTCTCAAAACATACTTTCTTAAGACAGCTTTTAATTGACTTATTTATACATATTTTTTTTATGTTAGCCTTTTAATTGACTTGTTAATTTTGATCTTATTGTCTGTTATGCGCATATGAAAATATTTGTATTGTATATGCGCTAATAAATTTTATTATTATTATTATTATTATTATTATTATTATTATTATTATTATTATTATTATTATTATTATTGTAGTGCCATGGTAGAAGTCTTAGGTAAATAGCCCCCTGAGAAGACATGTGGTTACCAGCAAAGTACTAAACCCAGAAAGACTGAAGAAAAACGAAGGGAATCGAAAAACATTGGCTTGTAGGCTTTACGCGTGCACTCTGAGCGTCCGGCTTTGTAATACAAAAGTTCACTGAAGTTAAAACCCTATCCGGCCGGGTTAGTATCTGGATGGGTGACCCAAAAAATATACCACTTTGTAACAGAAGCGTATATAGGACCGAAATTTCTATTTTAACGCTCAAAAATGCGAGCTAAGCAAGGTACATATTTTGTTAGCTTGCTTTATGCAAAACAAATATTGATGCAAAAGTAAATAAATATTGATACACAGTTTTTAGGAAGAGCAAAAGGAAGTTTTCAGGACGGTCGATCGAGAATAATATATTTTGCCATGAGCAACAACATTTACGACATAAAAAGAACATTACATGTAATTTTGAACCGCGAATATAAAAAGTTACCATCAGCGAAAAACATTTGCTAAGTTGAATTTTGTCATTGTACTTTTGGCTGAACAAGTAAAGCGCAAAATCGAAATTGACATCGAATTCAGCGGGCGCCGTGATCAAGTTACCGCGGTGTGTTTACTCGCGAAACAATGAAGCATCTATCTATGTCAAATGATGGCAAGATACCAGGTTTTTCTTTCAAGTGTTATAAAGTTTGACAAGAAATGTGCGAATTCAACACAAAGATCACAATCGCTCAACTCTTGAGGTTGACTATAGTTTCTGCAAAGTCAACAATTTACTCTCCAAGATGAGGTTATTTCTCACAAGGTAATTCAATCGTTTTGGAAATAGCAGCTACTTTATTATTCATCAGCGGTCCATACTTGAGTGTTTTCTCTTCATCTTTCTTGCCACGATTCTCGACCCACGGACAGCTCAGCTCGATGGTACTCACTATCTTTTCCCGATGGTTAACTATCCTCGCATCCACCCTGTTTGCCCTCACCTCGTTATGCTCTGCGAAGACGGGAATATCCCAAAACGCTTGCACATCTTGAGATTCACACAATGCCTTGGGTTGTATCTTGGAGTACCACGGGGGCACCTCATCGACCAGCTTAAGGTCTCGTAAAAGCTCAAAGTACAACACCTTTAAGACCGCATTATGCCTCTCAAAGTATTTACTTTGGGCCAGCGCTGAACATCCCGCGATCACGTGTGTCATACTCTCTGTTCCTTTCTCACACAACCTAGAGGTGGTGTCATTTGCAGGGCTGGTAACGATCTTATGATAGGAGTATACCTTTGTTGGTAGCATCTGTCATACAGCTCCATCATACCCGCGATCGTATGAGTCGGTGCGCGTTGCCAGGTCGCCATCCACGCGAAACATTCTTGTCTACTCAAGTCTTCTTCTTCTTCTTCTTCTTCTTCTTCTTCTTCTTCTTCTTCTTCTTCTTATTATTATTATTATTATTATTATTATTATTATTATTATTATTATTATTATTATTATTATTGGAGGTATCTTTTTAATTTACGTGGCCAGTAGGCAGATCTTTGTATGCCGAGACATTAGGGAAGAACAATTATTCATGCTTTTTTTTTTTCAGTTTTTGCGAGAAAAGCTGCAGGGCATGGACCTAGTCCTTCGCAAACCACTGCAGAAAATGTTCGATTTTTGAAAGAGTTGTTTCCAATTTTTTTTCCGGAAAAACTCGACCTCGTGTTCGAAAGGAGAAAAAGAAGAAAGTGGAAAATTAAACTTTGAAAATCAAAACAAGATGCGTGCTGCATTTTATCGAGGGAGGGAGACCGGAGGTCCTGGAGATAAACCCTCGGGGCAGATGCCGGTTTTCTGAAAAGCTCCAAAAAGCATTTTGTGAAATTAATATCTGCTTATTCTAAAAAAAAATCTTTGAACGTGTTTTCAAGACCAGAGAAAACAAAAACTTTTTCCTTTTGGAGCGATTTGTAATGATGTCACCCGAAATAAGCGCGACCAAGCAATGCTCCAGGTCACACCTTATGTTTTGCAAAAAAGACATTATGTTAGAAATATTTGGCATCGTGTTTACAGCAGAATTTTGTTGAATTTTGGCGGAGATATAACGCCATAAAAATCTATCTATTTCCAGTAACTGACTTCGTTCGTCACAGGTGACGTTCGATTCTTTCTAGATTCACTCTTCTGAATCATTTCGTTGTTATCATCGTAAATCGCATTGTTAGTTAGAAACGAGTTAACTTCATGTAATTTCACGGGAGTTTAGATGGATGGCATGCAATGCCGACCTAAGATCGAGAAAGCGTGTCGCCCAATCCTTGTTCCGTGAAAATGTCATGAAAATTAGATGAAGGGTGGCTTACTTCATTCTTCAAGTGCTTTAACCCATTAACTCCTGGGGCTTCCCCATTGACGACAGAGTAAAATACTAAGTATGGCCGGTTTAGACCGGTTTAGGTAGGTGAATGGGTTAAACATTGTGTATCAATGTTACAAACCCACAAAATGGTCAACTTTGCGTGCATTGGAACATTTTTCTCTCGTTGCTTTTGGCTTGGGTAACGTGCTGTCTCCAGTGGCTTCTCGAAGAAACGGTGGAAGTAACTTGCAGGTCATAGAAGGAAGTAGCGAAGAAGAAAATAGGCCAGTTCCTGCCCAAATAGATCACTGAAAAGCGAACTTTGAAATCCACTGATGGTAAAACTCACGTGTTGCCTTATTTAGTAAGTATTTTTTTCTTTAAAATAAAACCAAAGGAGCATAATGTTGAAAAATAAGAATAATTTGAGCATTTAATTTTTGGGACAAAAATCGAGCCTTGCTAGGAGCATAAAATGCTAGTTTTACCAGCATAATCCGGAAGGGCCTAACAGTTACCCGGCTTTGAAGTTGGTTTTCAAGTTCTTACGGAGTTTGAGGAATTCCCCCCCCCCCCACCCCCCCCGCACCCCAACACAATATTGCCAACAGTGAACAGACATTTCCTTGTCTATTTTAACATTGATTGGGGAATGGGGTACTTCTGTTTTGAAAATTTTAGCGGAATTTTGACAGTTGTGCTTACTTTGTAACATCTGAGATGTTTTCAGGCCCATCCTGGCGTAAGCGTCCCAACTACTTTTGCCATTGATTGTAGATAAGTGGTTTTTAATTTCGTGCAAACATGGTACACAACTGTGTCCGTACGTGTTATAACTTTGTGGTGTCAAAAGCTAATCATTTTCCGTTTTTAGTGGTGAAAAAATACACTAATACGAGCTGATACCATGAATCCGTTTTCAGGTAATTGGACCTTTCTGCAGTCTGTTTTCTCGGTTCGAGACACGCGAATCATCTATTTAAGAGAGTTATTAAAACAGAATTTAAAAATCTATAAAAAAGGCAAGACATACAGTATTGATACACTGTTAGAAGAAATCGAAAAGGCGTGTGATCATATCCACAGGAAAGCCACATGAAAGGTATCCTCCTCAAAAAATATCACTGTTCATAGGGAAGCTTGTCATTGACATCTAATGACGTCATAGATGACATCATAATAATAATTGAAACTTGTATAGCGCATTTTTCATGCCGAACATGATCAAATGCGCTTTACAATTTAATAAAATAAAAAAAAATAAATGAAATTACAAGCAGTTATGATTAAAAATAAATTAATGTATAGATAATAATAATAATAATAATAATGATAATAATAATTAAATAATAATAATTACAAGGTAAACAATAAATATTTGACGAATTAAAATTTATAAGAATTACAAATTAAAAGCTTGTTTAAAAAGATGTGTTTTTGAGCTGGCACTTAAAACTTGAAAGAGAGTCAAGGCTAGATATTTTACAGGGCAGATTGTTCCAAAGCTTCGGGGCTGCGTAACAAAAAGCTCTTCCTCCAAGTGTTGAATGTATCTTGCCACTAGGAGTCTCAAGCATAATTCTTTCGCTAGATCTGAATAAACATCTAGTTGATGATTTCCGACTGATCAGTTTACAGATATAGTCAGGTGCCATGCCGTGAATAGCTTTAAAGGTAAAGAGCAGAATTTTAAATTCAATGCGGTACTTAATTGGAAGCCAGTGAAGCTGATATAGGACTGGTGTAATATGACTGAACTTCGGTTCCTTGAAAATTAGTCTCGCAGCTGCATTCTGAACTCTTTGTAACTTTTCAATTTGTACTTGTGGAAGTCCGTAGAGTAAGCTGTTACAGTAATCTAATCGGCTTGGCACAAACGCATGAATTAAGGTCTCGGTGGATTTACGCGATAAATGTGTTCTTATTCGCATAATGTTATGAAGATAATAGAATGATGTATTACAAATTTTGTTTACGTGAGAGTTCATCGACAGCTTGTCGTCAATAAAAACACCGAGATTTTTCACAACTGACGATCTCATTACATCAGAATCGCCCACGGTAGATCGAAGAAATAGGTGAATCTTAGGTGATTCGCGTGTACCGTGACATTACAGCTATCATAGTAACCCCAAGGCCTGTACTCATTCAATCTGAGATTCATTCGGTATTCAGTCTTTCTAAACCTTTACGGAATTATAGAGATTATACATTTTAAGCTCATTGCAAGAAAAAAACGTGTTAACAGACGTTTGGTCGCGTTTAATGACTGTCGTCATAGAAACACACTATTGCAACATTTATCGCAATTTAGCTTGTTTAAATAAACGAAATGATGTATGAAATGAATCATATATTGAACTGTGGATATGAAATCTAGTGAAGCTATTATCCTCGCAATTATGAACGTAATTTTAGCAATTCCGTAGAAATGCCTGAAAAATTCAAGACTTCTGCGGGATTTGAACCCGTGACCTCGCGATACCGATGCGACGCACTAACCAACTGAACTATGCGGCCACACACAACGTCAGTGGCTGCATTGCTCAGTTGGTTAGTGCGTCGCATCGGTATCGCGAGGTCACGGGTTCAAACCCGGCTGAAGTCCTGAATTTTTCAGGCTTCCCTACGCAATAGCCCTTTTCACGGTTAGGTTTTCTCATTTGCATTACAATATAATCTAGCATGTATGTGAGGCAATTTCGGGCTATTTTGTAGTTTTAATCCGAAATTGCCTCGCATTCACGTTAGATTACATTGTAATGCAGATGAGAAAAACTAACCGTGAAAAGGGCTATTGCTAAAATTACGTTAATAACTGCGAAGATCATAGCTTCACATGAACCCACAAATGACCAGCTCCCAGTATATGTAGCTTCATAGCTCAGTTGATTAGAGCGTCGCACCGACATCGCAAACCCCGATAAAGTCCTGAATTTTTCAGGCTTTTGTGCGCAATTGCTAACACTGCGAGGATCATAACTTCACTTTATCAGCTTGTTTAATTTGCAAATTAGATTCGAATCCGGTGAAATTTACATTTTGATAGCAATGTTTTACTAAAATGGAGGTTCTTTTGAGAACTATTTTAGATTTTGAGCGCTTTTAAGCTTTTTGATTTTTGTCAGTAGAACAATTTACGGCACTCTCTGCTCTGGGAAAATCAGGCCTTGTCTCTCTTCCATCACCTGAAACAAGCCAAAGACTTCAACTCAAGTCTGGCTAGAGTTGTCTTCTTCAGGAGCACCCAACGAATCTGTTCCTCACATTATCTGTTCCCCAGAGGAATCTTGCTGGCTGGCAAAAATACAGGTTTTTCGATGAGCTGGCTGTGAAATTTTGGGAATTACTGACTTTTTCTAGCATTTCAACCCGAGCTGGCTGTAGAAACTCTGAAGAATCAGGACGACTAAAAAAAAAAAAAAAAGAACCCCATCCCTCTCCCAGAGAATAGTCACAAACAAACGATGGCTGGTCAGAGTGATTGCGTATGCGGAAAAAAAC
>NC_090892.1:57438677-57443677 GCF_036669925.1 Montipora capricornis | reverse complement strand
GTGCTACAAGTACCACAGGCAACCTAGCTTACGCTCACAGAGCGTCTAGTTCTAGTAGTTAATTAACAGGCAATTGCACCAGATTCAGCTAAAATCAAACAAGATTCTTTCATTGTTAGCAAAATTCATTTCAACGTTTACCGTTTCAATTGTCGTAAACGCGATGGCAAATTTCTTTATTAAAAAACTGAAAGGGGTTGTCATCCGCTAAATGAAAAAAAAAAAAGAAAAAAAAAAAAGAGGAAACAAGGAAATTTAACTCAACAGTGATTATGTACTTCTTCAAACGAAGAAACGGCAGCACGACCTGATATATACCTTGAAGATAAAAAAGTATGCCAAAATGAGCAACGGAATCCATGATCAGGTTTCTTGTACACCCGATTAATTAATGGAATTTGTGAACTCTCCAGTCGATTTATGGCCCAAATATTGAATTTCGAATGAAGGCAAATTCGAGATGGCATTTCGCCTATATAATTGTAACAAGCCAAAGGGAGTCTTGTTTAGCCATTTGCATACTATAGTGTCAAAATGTTACCTTTACACAAAAATCCATTTGATTCATACAAAGGATGACATTTAGCGCCATTTCTGCAAGGCTTAAATTCACACACACTCTACAAAAATAAATAAAGATAAGTTGTCAAAATTGATAATGAAGTATGGAGCAGTAATTTACAGTTTCCATCAAAAGTTTGCAAAAGGCAGAAATCAATTAACACGGAGTATAATGAAAACGCCAAAAACGGGGTGCACAAAATTAGGCAATACAGTATGACAAAACTTGAGAAATGGAGGCTGGAACGTAATATTAGGGACCTTTAGATTCTAGCACGAGGACGAGAACGAATACGAGATTTGACTGCCCGGTTTTAGCGAAAATTCTGAGAAGATTCATAACCCGGCCGATTAATCTTATTGTTTGTTAGCAGTGTAGGTTCCTCAGTTATTTTTATTGCTGATAACATAACCTTTTTTGCTGATCGAAAAATGCCAAAACTGCTACTGTGCTGTTGACTTGTTCTGACACGACGACATTTTTGCAGAACCTAGTACTAAAAAGACGACGGTATCACGTTTTTCACGCCAAAATGACGCTGGTTTCCGCGCGCTCAGTGTTGTTCTATGAGAAAATCTCGTACTCGTAGTCGTTCTCGTCCTTGAATCTAAAGCACTCCATTAACACTGTGTCAACAGAATATACAACGAAAGATTGAAGTGACGCTCGCGCGCACTTATCAGGACAATTTAAGCAATTCTCTCCTTTAGACACCTGTCAATAAAAATTCAGGAGGCTTCAATGGGAATCGAATGCACGACATCTGCGATTCCGGTGCAATGCTCTACCAATTGGGTTATAAAGCCACTCAGTTGGGAGCAGGTGGGATGATGTGTTCCAGTGAAAGGACTAATGAAGGAAAGAAAGGTTTATTTAAAATACTTCTTCTGAAGTGATCCTTCAGAATATAAAATGGGAGTATTATCCATGAAGGCCGAGCACAGGTAACAGAATGCTGTGACAGGTCATAATATTGTACAGCTTCAGTATAAAGCCCTTCTCTTGAAATAGCGTGTTCTCAAGCGTAAGGAAATTTAATTCGCCTGTATTTGATTTAAAGCTATCTCCATGATCTGTCATACAACGGGATGATAAACAAAGACGGGTAGTGCATGAAGAGGAAAGATGGCACCAATCCGATTTTCCCAGAAAAAATGGGCAGCAAAATGGGCCCCCAAAAGATTCAAATTTCGGTCATTTCCACCTTCTAACGAAGGTCTAACGCTTTCTAAAGCGTGACGCGAATTTTAGGTGGCCTCAAGATTTGTCCCATCAACCATATTTGGCCACATACCCTTTGGTTTGCTCCGTAGATCTGCATCATCTTAACTTAAGTACTCTTCACGATCGAATTTTATGACTTACCAAGATACTGAAGTGATAATAGGACAAACTTGGCTCGAATTTCTCTGGAACGGTGTACTTGTCCATGGATAGCAATTTGCAGTTACCGCTTTCTGGAGAAATGGCAAAATTAAATGAGAGACAGGTGCTGCTTCGATGAAGACATTCTAAGGCGCACGCCAAGGAATCAGTAGTTGTTACCAATGTACTCGGTGCCACATTCAGAACATAGTTCGCATGTTCTAAAAACGTTTTCCCACCTTCTCTTCTGTCAAATGATGGGTCGATATGTGAATGAATCATTCTGGAAAGAATTAAAATTGTAGCGATAGAAACGTAAAAGACAAGCCTCTTTTGCATGACGAGAATTCTACAAGGGCTTTACTCCGAAATGGTGAAAGAAACAAATTGGTTGAGGCCTGCAGGTTTCACTTTATTTAAATTTCACTTTATTTACAAACACTACGACAATATTACTGGCTCTCACAACAAACCAAACAAAGAGACAATTAGAAACTGACAAGAACAAACAAGAATTTAAACTCAAACGCCTCGTATATAAGAGAGAAAAATGTTCTAAAAACGATTGGAGGTATTATAGGTAACTGTTAACCGGCCATGTACTTTGAAAGATCATTGTACCGCATATCAACATTAGTCTCCTCAATTTTAGGAAACTTCAGAGGCAATTCCTTCAACTTACGTTTAAAGTGTGTTTTCCTAAGCTAGCGAGGATCAGACGGTATACTGTCTTTCCACATTTTGGTGCCAATTCTACTGTAGAGAAGGAAAATAACTGTTGGTTTCTTCTCGACATTTTTCCGTGGAAGTTTCCAGCTATTGCAGACCGTGTGTAATAGGAATGAATTTGTTTAGAGCGAGTAAATAGATTTCACACGGGCCTCTGTGTGAAGACAGGACTTAAAGACACTTGTTCAAATATTTCATTCAGTCGCCTTGACAGCCATTTGAGTGATCAGGTTCCGTACACGGAAGCGAGGATTTTTTATTGATAAGGATTGTTGTATATGAGCGCAAGATATTGTAAGATTGGCTTAAACAGTTTTTTTTTTTTTTTTCATGTGAGAACAAAAACAAAGCAAAAGCACGAGCGAAAAGGTGCAGTTGGTAGAGCGTTGCACCGACATCGAAGAGGTGATGGGTTCGAATCTTCCTTTTTCAATTGTCGATATAAAAATTGACAAAATTGTTGGGGGCAGATAAATGCGAGGATCGATCATTTCTCTCTTTCCAGTTTAATCGTGAGGATACGGACAAAGTTTTTATCTTTGCAGAAGGATTTAGCAAGAAATTCAAGACTGATTCTGATAGGAAAACGTTTACTAAAAATGCTGAATGGTCAGAAGACATTTAAAAATAAAATTTAATTATGTTTTTAAATTCAAAAGCGGTTTTTTTATGTGAGGGTTTTGGTGAAATCTAAGGCGGATCATGAATTCGTAAAATCCACATTCCAGATCAAATCTAACTGATCCCGATCTTAAATATCGACCACTTTATGGGTTTTCTGATAAGCTGTTTTTCGTGCAAAAATGGTACTGAACAGTATCCGTACGTAACGTTCTAACTGCCTTACGTTGTGATGTCAAATGCCAATCATCTTCCGTTTTGTGGTGGAAATATCCACTGATACGGACTGATATCACGAATCCGTTTTCATACCCCTGGAGCACATGCCTGGTGAGAAAAGAACCACATTCGCAGCAAACCAAAATATTCAAATACTCATTTGTTTTTAATCAGAAAACGTTTTAGCTACATATTCAACAGCAGAGAATTAGCTTTCTCATTACATGCACTTGTATGTATTTCATATCTTTACAAGTTTTTGACGTTAGGTGTGATCTGTTTTTCAGCCCAAGGGAGATTGAATTTTTGCTTGATTGCTCAGAAGAAGCTAATTCAAGTTAGATGTTATTTGTGTTCTTGTTTTCTTAAAGCATTGTAACGCATTAATAAATCATCAACAACAAATAGCGTTTTGCCGCACTTCTCTCCCGCTTCATGCGCTCTCAGAACTCCCGCCCCTATGGCTCCTAGGGCTCCCGCCCCCTGGCCCCCTCCACAGACTTTGCACGCATTGTCTTTCATCGTTGAATTATTTTTTTTTTCAGTAAGCAAAAAAGCGCCTCTTTTTTGAGTTTTCAATTCGCGGTGACAATTAAGATGATTTGATTTTTTTTCTGAGACCAACAGTCTTTCTTTGTAGTCATATTTTGAACAGTTCATCCAAAAAATACGAGACATAGCCATCACATTCAACACTGGCTTTTTATGAGCGGTTTTTTCTTTTTTTTTTGCAAGATATGAAAATGAATGGGAGGGTTATAAAGTAAATAAACCCCTTTTTGGTTTGCTGGTATGTTGGCTGGGAATTTGGCAGAGAGAATGTCTTCAAAATTTCATATTTTCCCTCGAAGCTTTGCTTCTCGGCCAAATATTCATTTTTCGGACAATATCTCAGCCAGAAGGGGTTTATTTACTAATTACCCTCATAACTTTTCGATTTCCGGAGAGACTCATGATAGCACGATATCTGGACATCATTGCAAGATATCTATCATTGTATTTCATGACAACATATGTCAGTAATAGTGAATGATGTTAGCAAGTCAAATGCTAACCTGTGATCAGGTGTACTTTTCTCTAGGGACGGCGGGAAAAGTAGGCTGTAATTTTCGCTCCTCTAAAAAGAAAATAACGCATGCTCGCCGGTTAGGCAAGTGCTCGAATGCGCTTCGCCATACAAGTTGAGGACTTCAATTTTAAATTCATGCTTACAAGACAGCAATACCCTATTTTTTTACAACTATAATGATTATTTCATACAGTTCTGGGGTCCCTCCTGGTCAAGCCCATTTTTTTTAGCGAGCCTTTTAATTAAAGCTTTGTTCACGAAACAATGAACCAGTGCGCAGAGGGAAGAAACCAAGATGTTGTTGAGTACACTGACAATCTCAAATGTGCCATCTGAACATAGAAAGATGCTAGGAAATGAAGGATCGTGGAAATAAGTCTAAAGCATTTTTTTCGGGACTGCATCATAAAATTTCGTATGATTTCATGTTTCGCA
>NC_090892.1:57423677-57428677 GCF_036669925.1 Montipora capricornis | reverse complement strand
CGCAGCTCTTGGTAATATAGTAAATGCACCGTGGAAAGGATGACTTTTAAAAGTGTCTGCTTTCACCACACTGATCAGTTTTTAATTCATTAACAACGGAAATGCCTAGTCCTCGAGATTGTCTCCTCTTTTTATTGATGTTTTCTTTTCAGCTTCATTTCTTTTTTCACAGTTTATTCGCAAGAAGAGCGTTTTTGTACGTACTTCTGCACATTCGGGAAGACATGTTCATATTTTAATTTCTTTACAAAAGCCAACATGAACAATAAAACGAGCACTTAAGCTTTATTGCTATAATGAGCAAATGATTACAGCAAAAATATTCCATCCACAAGTAGTAAATGGTAGAAAAAACTTATATTGTGTAAGACACTTTCCTATAAAGCAAACGAGACTTTCGTATATCGATAACTGAAACAAGTAGTGTACACTTTAGCTATTTAACATTTTATAATTTTCAATAAAAACTAGGCACTTACATTAATCTGTAGCTCGTTTAGTTTGCAAAATTGATTCGATTCCCGTGAAGAAGCCCTGTATGTCACCCTATGCTTATCGCACGTGTCAACAACCTTGTGCTTATGCTTGCACTTAAGGCCTGGTCAAACGCTCGCAACATTTCAACACAACATCTTGCAACATTGTTGGGCACAACATGTTGCGTACGTTTGGCAACCCTGTTGCGATATGTTGCGTGCGTTTGGCCAGTCCATTCAACACATGTCGCAACATCATGCAACAATGTTGCGAGCGTTTGGCCAGGCCTTAAGGCTTTAAGGCTTTAAGGCTTAAAGCCAGGCCTATTCCATCGATTGAAACAAGCCAAAGACTTCAACGCAGGTCTGGCCAGAGTTGTCGTCTTCATGACCATCTCGAAGATCTTCGTTGTACCAAATTCTAAATTCCTCTTTAGCTCGTACTCTCTGGGGAGAGGGCAAGGAGTTGAACAGTAGCTCGGAGGAGTTTACGTGACTGTTGATAAGGGAATAGGAGACATTTTTGTAATCTTGTGGAAATATTACTTTGTTAGGCGCGTTAGTGACAAGTGTACATAGCCCGCCTTCCTTGCAACCCCAATGGCTTCCAAACGGTTCCTTATTTTTATTGTAGGTGACATAACCTGATCGATACACCAGCTTTAACCTGAAAAGAGATCCATCGGACGGAATAGTGAAATTTCCATATGAGTCATTCCTGGCACCGAAACAAACCTCATCTTTGTTAAGTCGAATCCAATTAAGAGCTATAAAAAGTGCAAGAAAAAAAAGTAAAACCAACTGAATTAAAATGATTGGGGGTTATAGACGCAATTACGTAACTATTTAATATTTCTCTTATTTCCTATTTCAAACTTCGAGTGTCTTGGAAACACATTTACGACAGAGAGCGTAAGAAGATATTTCGGTTGAATTTCCACAATCGTGTAGTAGTAGTAGTAGTAGTAGTAGTAGTAGCAGTAGCAGTAGCAGTAGCAGTAGCAGTAGCAGTAGCAGTAGCAGTAGCAGTAGCAGTAGCAGTAGCAGTAGCGGTAGCGGTAGCGGTAGCGGTAGCGGTAGTGGTAGTGGTAGGCTAGGGGTAGTGGTGGAAGTACTAGTAGGAAGACGACCATTTATAGAGGTTGTGTTCTCTCCCCTGGCCTCATCCTTTCTTGCTATAAGTCATTGCTGACAGACCTGCATGTGAGCTTTTAAAGAGTAATGGAAACCTGCGTGCTGTACTCAAGGACCGGTCTTTTATTACGTGGTTTTAAGTCGCTGTTAGGGGTAACGAAGTCGTAGTTGTAGATGTTCTCACTGAAAACGTTGTCCAAGTAATTACGTTTGTCTACTAAGTCCGTGGGTTACTTGCGCACACTGTACTCGAGGACCGCTCAGATAAATTAAAGTGCACCTAACCCTTAATTTCTTTTGTTAGCTGTCAAATATTCTTTTGTTCCTGATCACACTATATGTCATTTCCTAAATTTTCTGTGAATTAAAAATTCTGGAATACGTGCTACTTTGTTTCACCGCCGAGTTTGCAGGAGATTGGGTCCAAGTCTGGTGTTTGACGTCAGCTGGAGAAGCGAGTTCGTCTAGAGTATGCCCGATCACGGGTGTGTTGCTGCGAATTTTAATTTCTCCAACATTTGCTCTAGTTTTTCATTTTCTTTTAGTTCCTTTTCATATGCTTTTAACCAGTCTTCAGCCAGCCATCGGCCCAACGGCATAAGCCAGGTGACAGCCCCCAGACTTTATTCGCTTTTACTTGACAATACCGGCGTCATTTGAAAATCACCAACTTCTTCTTTAATGTCGCGCTCCTCGGACTCGATGACATTATCCGATATTTGACAATTTTGCTGATTTAAAATGATTTCTATGCCTGAAGGTCAAATTGAAAGATTTTAAGCCTAGAAACTTCAGATGAACTCCAGATGATCGCACAATCGTCTCAAAAGCGAAGCAATAGCCCTTTTCAAGGTTAGTTTTTCTCATTTGCATTACAATGTAATCTAGCATGTATGTGAGGCAATTTCGGGCTACTTTGTAGTTTTAACCCAAAATTGCCTCGCACCCACGTCAGATTACATGGTAATGAAAATGACAAAAACTAACCGTGGAAAGGGCTATTGGATTCCCCAACTGAAGTCACAAATACATTAGGTTTCAGGCCTCCCTTCACAAGGCCGTAAACCAGAACAGCACTCTTCAAGCCTGAACAGATTCGTGAGTATTCGATGGATTTACTTGGATCTCTTTTAATCTTCACCAAATTATTCATTCTTTTTGAACACTTTTGGGCACTTTAAGTAGTTGCAACCCAGGCGAGATTTAGGTTGATTGGTTGAGGATAAACAAACTCAAATAAAAGCGAAACATCGTTTGGTTTATTTGAAGGATTCGTGCAATAGTTCCAGAGTTTCCTTTGATGTAAGGTATAGTCACTCTAGCTAGTGGCAGGTAACGATTTAGTGTTTGTAGCGCTTGGATCTGTACGGTACGTGTGGCGTGTAACGAACTTGCAGTTGTAGCTGTTCTTATTGAAAACGTTGTCTAAGAAATTACTTTTGTCTGTTAAGCTGCCAAGTGAGTCACAAACCAGTAGCGCTCCTCTTCTTAAGGTCCGCACTGTCGTTGACTTGCGTGACGTAGGGTTGTAAAAGGATTTGTCAAGGAGTCTCAGTATGTGTAGGTTTCCTTTAAATCGTTGTTCGGTCATAGTCAGTTGTTGTCACGGGTAACCATGCAGTCTAGAAAGGAACTTGATGGTGTGCATTTTACGAGGGCAGATAACGACATCGGAAACTCCGTGCCATGAATTGAATTCTGAGAAAAGTGCGTGTTCTTTAAACATCCTGCAGTGTTTATTATGACCACAGGCACTCCAAGCTCACTGTGAGCATGGCCTACAAACTTTATAAGGATTTGTATGGGAATCCCGAATAAAAGGCTTAAAAAAGTTATTATATGAAAAATATCTCAATATCTTTGTGGTTATTTTCCAGATCCGACGCGATTTGAGCCAATTTTCAATTCCGCGGTTGTCCACGGTTATAATGAAATCCCAAGGCCGGAGACTAAATTCTCAGGGGCCACCAATTTAAATCAAATTTTCCTGGATAAAATGTTCCCACGGTCACAGTTACACATCAGAATCAATTGACAAAAGTTAAACTTTCATCTCAACCCACCATCAACGCAATAGCAGTCCTGCGAGCAACGTCAGTAGGTAATATTGCAACAAAACAGCTTTCGAAGGAGGCGATTTATCACAAACGTGGCCACGGCTTCGACCGTTGATAACAAACTGAGCCCTACCGGGGTGGCAGGCCGTAGTTTTTTATTCCCCAGGGTTTCTCGACATGACTGCATTGACTCAAGCCTTCAAGGATTTAAAATGCAAATAAACTTTGTGCTCGTGGGATATTGTGCTACGAATATTTTGTGGCTGGACTTAACTGAAGCCAGTGAAATTTAATTATTAGTATCACCCAACTAGTGGACTAATGCAAATCCTGCATTTTGATTGGCTACGCTACTAGTGGACTATTAGTAATAGTCCTCGAGCAGCGAGAAGCATGACGCTTTCTTTCGTTTTATTCCCAAAGAAATATTTCTTCAACTTGCATTTGCAAACTTTATTATTGCCTTTTCTTTCCGACTAGTTGGGTGATGCTAAAACAATTAGACCCTTCGCCCTCAAGGGTCACGGGTCAATAGCCCATTCGGCTTCGCCTCATGGGCTATTGACCCGTAGCCTACGGGCTACGGGTCTAATTCTTAATTAGCATGTGAGAGAAAACAGTCGCGTCGGAAGACCCAGAGGAATAAAAAAAATTACGGTTGACAAAACTTTATTTGCATAATCAAAGTTAATTCTTTGAAGGCTTGACAAATACAGTTACGATCGCGAACAGCCTACTGCGTACAAAAGTTTGTTTACTACGGCTTTCATTCTCGCATCTTTCAATGCTTCCCGGCTTCGCGAATGTCTTTTTGAACTTTGTCAACACGAAGTAGGCGTGGCTGTGAGTGGACGACTGAGGCAATGCAGTTATGTCGGGAGACCCTGGGGAATAAAGAAATTTGCGGTTGACAAACTACGGCCTGCCACCCCGGTCGACGGTCGAAGTCATGGCCACTTTTGTGGTAAAGCTTCTCCTTCGAAAGGTGTTTTGTTGCATTATTACCGCCGAGTGAGGACAATGCGCGAGCCAGCGAGCTATGCGAGTCATGCGAGCCATGCGATGCAAGCCATGGCTGCGAGTCATGCGAGCCAACATGGCAAGCCATGCAAGTCAACATGCAAGTCACACAGTTATTGAAAGCTAACCGTTTTAAAGTGGGTGCTTAGACTTAATAAGAGTTTATCAGCGCTATTTGAAATGGGTGCTTAGACTTAAATGCGAAATTCGCATGGCTCGCAGATTGTCTGGTCGCATTACTGCCTGACGTTGGGACTGCTATTGCGTTGATGGTTGGTTGAGATGAAAGTTCAACCTTTGTCAATTGATTCTG
>NC_090892.1:57401177-57418677 GCF_036669925.1 Montipora capricornis | reverse complement strand
GTGGCTTATTGTACACAGCTCCTTAAGCAGGGTAATCATTGTACATGGCTGTGTGTTCAGAAGTGCATATAACTGCAACTTGGATACCCTGCACTATATAGTGTTGTTTATCATTTTACTAATACTTAAATGAGGTGCTTGAGTAGTCAAAACCATGCTAGTTTGAGAAGCATTTCAATTCTTTAATGTGTTGTCGTAAGAATATTGCTGACTGAATTTATTATTTTCATCAGTAAAGTTTTCTTGAATTTTTAACTTAAGCTAAAAATGTTTTATACTAAGTAAGGATTTTAAAGTTAAAATTAAGGTTTTTTTTTCAAGTGAATTAAGTGTTGAATCAGATAAAAGAATATGACAGATGGTTTTGGGTGTAAAAATTGGGGTGATTAGGTCAAAAGCCTGAAACTTTTAAAAATACATGCGTTTGTAGGAGAAAATATAGGCTGGATAATTCAAGGAAATATTCAAGATGGTTGAATAGTATGCAATGCTAATTTTAATCTGTAAAATAATTAATAAGAATATTGCAAACTTGTGACAATTTGTCTCGAAGGGAGGGGGTGTGAAAGCTGATTGTTTTTACGCGCGTGTGCACGTGTTTTTTTTAGTCGAGGTCTCGTGCGGAATAAAAGTCACGTGGTCGAAACATAGGGAATTGTCAGCCATGTTTACCAGGCCAAGAAGCAAAAAGAAATGGGCTAGTGTAGCAGACCGTTTTAAATCCTTTGCACCTTTTCGTTTAATGGGTGATAGCAAGAATTATGTTCGCTCCTTTTAAGCCATGTCAGGCAGACATTGCAGCAACACTGCTTGGGTTGATTTCAGCTCCTGTTCATCGATTGACTTAATGTTAGGACTTAAACTTATCAACTCGTGATTTTAAAGATGGAAAGTTCCTGAACATGAAGGTTTGGAAATGTTCAATGGATTGAACTCAGCTTAGAGGTGTGTGCGGGGCAAAGGGCTGATTTTATGTCTTGTCATTTACGTCGGGTAAGTAATCTTGAAAGTCTAGTACTATGAGCTCAAATGCAGGTTCTGGGATGTTGCGGGTTGAAAATTCGTAAACGAGTTTGAATGAGTCTACCGGGTATTTCAAGTAGATTGTAGCCTTATGTTGCAGTTGACTAGACCTTTAACTCGAATGAACAGGTGCTGAAAATCTACCCTGTAGCCTACAAAAACTATCTTATACGTTAGGTTCAGGTTTCAGGTTCAGGTTTCAGGTTCAGGTTTTATTATGTATTTTGGATAAAATATCACAAAACTATGCAATGCTCGCAGTTAGCAATAGCTAGTCGAGGCGAGCATTGCTTACGATAAATATTCCAGATAAAATGGTTACAAATACATAACTACACATTCACATGAAAATAAATAAATAAATAAAATAAAATAAATTAGTTTTAGAATACAGTTAGTGCAGTGGAGAACAGCTTAAAACTTGTACAGTATAACATAAATCAACATGAAAAAAGTAGCTTAAATTGAATAAATAAATTTTTAACTACCTGACATACTAAACTAAGGAGTCAAAATTTGCCAATATTATCGAACATCAATGTAATCATCATATTTTAGTGACATTTAACCTGCAACATGCAAAAAGTACATATTGACAGTGGCCTCCGCATAAGCTTATGATGTTTAAGCTTGCTTGCTCAACGTTTAAGTGATCATTAACTGAGCTTGACTCTAGAATAGCTTTCATCTTTTCTGATTTTCACTGTTTTTTCTCAGCTTTCTAATAGAGATCTAGAATATTGATTTACCACAATATTAGCAGTATGAAATGGCTTTTTTTATGCAAGCCACACCTCCAGCTACACTTTCAATGTGAAATTACAAGTTTATTTATTTGTTAAACCAAGAGATTAAATTTGACAAGCAATAAATGTTCTGAAGATGGAAAACTGTGCCTTCTGTACTTCTCTAATATCAGTTCCTTGCATGTTAATGTCTCATGAGGACAATCGGGGCAAGGATTGATTTCAGGTAGGAGGGAGGTTTGACATTTCTTCCTATGATTTTCAGGAACTTACATCCAACGTTTTATCAAAGGTTAGTGACTTAAATATCCGCAAATTCCCTGGTAGCTGGGATGAAGCATTGTAACAGAAAATCTTTTCTTAGTTGAAATGCCTAGCCTCCCCTCCTGTGGAGCCAAACATGTTTGCAGTAGATGTCTGCAGAAAGTTATGGGACCTGAAAGTCTTTAAGGAATACCTCTGCTGTTAAGGGACCCCTTCCCCTCTTCTATATAAACAGAATCCTTATGTTTTATTATTTTTGTTATAGCCTGAGAAAACAGATGACATTTAGCGACACTACCACTGGTTTCCCCACCAAATGACGTTTGAGAAAGGAGCGCACAAATTCCATACTGATGTGGCGTCACAACCCAGATTTAGGTAGTGCTTCTGATTGGTTGAACTGCATAGGAAATTTGATTCCACCAATCAGAAGCAATATCCAGTGGCAGCATCACCAAATTTCGGCTATATTCTCAGGCAATTGCTGTTGTTGGAATAATAATATAATAATAATAATAATAATTATAATAATAATAATAATAATTATTATTATTATTATAATTATATTATTATTATTTATTATTTAAAATTTTAACTTCTGACTTAAGGCGATTTAAAGCGACTTAAGGCGACTTAAGGCGACTTTAGGCGACTTAAGGCGACTTAAGGCGACTTAAGGCGACTTTAGGTCCCAGAGTAGGCCTCCTACGTCACACTTGCAGCCCTACGTCACTCAAGGTAACGACAGTACGGACCTTAAGAAGAGGAGCGCTACTGGTTTGTGACTCACTTGGCAGCTTAACAGACAAACGTAATTTCTTAGACAACGTTTTCAATAAACAACTGCAAGTTCGTTACACGCCACACGTACCGTACAGATTCAAGCGCCACAAACACTAACCTGATACCTGCCATTAGCTGGAGTGACTTGTCTATGACAAGGGTTGTGAGGTACTGTTCTTATACAGAGGAAAGAGTCCGTCACTCTTGTCCGAGGATACTTGAAATTATAACCATTAACCATTAGCGAACTCCAGCACGATTCTCCTCATTCCCGTTACCCTGAGGGCCTCGGATCTTATGTCTGCTCATGACCCGAGGCTCTGGGAAACTCTACGTAGGAGAAAATTGGCCGTACGGTTCGCATAGCCAAAATTTAGCTATTTGAACCTTATGGCGCCTCACTGCTCACTCCTCGTACTAACATGAATGAACGAATCAGAGAAGCTTTTCATTGTTCTTCACGAAAACGAATGAGAACTGGGGAAGACAATTTGTTTCAGGGTTCCCCAGAGCTCTTCTCTTCCTCAGTCATGCGCAAGAGAGGAGAAGTCTGGGGTAGAGATTGGGTTCTCCTGTTCTAGAAATGCTCAATAGGGGGAGAGAGTGCTACTTTAGTTTCTTCGTGCGTCTGTTCAGAACCAAAACGTTACTCACAGTTGAACATGCACCCTAAGGGCACGTTCGATTGACCGTATTCCGGAATAGGAATACATTGAATAGAAGTTAGAAATCCTTCGTTTTTACGGAGATTCACATTAAACTTATCAAACTCTTGCTAAAATGCTATTTTAAACATATATTACTATCCTTGTTGCTTCAAAAGCGCCAGACATACCGTTTTAAATCATCACTCCACGTATTCTTATTCCGGAATAGGGTCAATCAAACGCACCCTAAGTTAAAGATCTCAAATGGCGCACTGCGCGTTATGTCTACAAAAACCGGAACACTGTTAGTCTTTGTATGATATGAACAGATACGAACTATTACGCGCAGGAAGTTGTAATTTTCGGAGATCACAAAGAAAAGTAGGATCGCGTCTGCTACGTGAAAACGGCAAACGGCAAGCGGCAGATTGCTATTTTTTATGAAAGCATGGAAATTCTTTTATTCTAGCTTATCTCTCTCTTCAGTATGAAATGTTTCTCGACATCTGAAACTAAGTTAATTCACAGGCAATTGCACGGAATCAGCTAAAATCATAGAAGGTTCTTTAGCAAAAGCAAACTTTTCAACACAGCCTTACAGTTTGCGGTTTTAGAAGCCATGGAAGATTGCTTTATTAAAAAACTGGACGGGTTGGTATCCGGTAAAATAATTTAAAAAAAACAAAGAAACATTGACTTGGTACTTCTTTAAACGAAAAAAAGCGACAGCACATCCCGAAACTGGCTGGATGATAGTTTCGTTTACACACGTTTAACCATGGACATTCGTGAACTCTCTAGTCGATTTATAACGCCCGAATACTCGATACCGACTGTGCACGATTGGCGATATCATTTTACCGAATTATAACCAGCCAAAGGGTGTCTCGTTTGGCCGTTTGAATAATAACATGCGCTATAGCATTAGTCACTGTCAAAATGTTACCTTTCTGACACAAAAAGTCATTGAATTCGTACAAAGGATGAGCTGCAGCACCATTTTTGCAAGGTTTGAATTCACACTGGCTCTACAAAAATAAATACGGATCAAAATTCACTATGAACTATAACTTGATGCAATTAAAAATCAGTTGCTCGCAAAAGGCAGAAATATACGGGTTATAGTAATGAAAACATCATTCAAGACGACGTGCACAAAATTAGGCAATACAGTATGACAAAAAGAAAGGGAAGACTGGAACATAATATTACATTATCTTCGAGAACTTTACCCATGAAGACCAAGACAGAATTAGACATGCTGTGACAGGCCGTGATGATTGTACAGCATATAAAGCGCTTATCTTAAAATTTCTGGACTGGCGTGTGCTCAAGGGTAAGGAAATTGAGTTCGCCTGTATTTGATTTAACTATCTCCATGATCTGTCATTGTATGATAAAAAAAAGACGGGTAATGCATGTAGATGGGGGAAAGATGGCACCAAGCCGATTTTCGAGAAGCCATTTTAACTCCAAATCCCAGCTGTCATACTAACAAAATAATTTGGCCATTTTTTCTTGATTGAAATCCCAGTTCAAGTAAATTCGGCTAAAAACAGGCTTTTCCCATTTTTACTTTCAACCCCCCTCAGTAAAATGGCCATGAAAACGATTTTGCACCCTCTAACGAAGGTCCAACGCTCTCTGAAAACGTGAATTTTAGGTGGCTTCAGGATTTGTCTTATCAACCCATATTTGGCAACTTACCCCTTTAGTCTGCCTCGTAGTTCTGCGTCACCTTAATTAAGATATTCGTCATGATCGAATTTTATAACTTACCAAAATACTGAAGTGATAATAGGACGAACTTGGCTCGAATTTCTCTGGAACAGTGTACTTGTCCATGGATAGCAATTTGCAGTTACCGCTTTCTGGATAAATGGCAAAATTAAATGAGAGACAGGTGCTGCTTCGATGAAGACATTCTAAGGCGCACGCCAAGGAATCAGTTGTTGTTACCAATGTACTCGGAGCCACATTCAGAACATAGTTCGCATGTTCTAAAAAGGTTTTTCCACCTTCTCTTTTGTAAAGCGATGGGTCGCTCTGTGAATAAATAATTCTGGAAATAATTAAAATTGTAGCAATAGCAACGTAAGAGGCAAGCATCTTTTGCATGACGAGTGCTTTACTCCGAAATGGTGAGAGAAACAAACTAGGTTGAGGCCTCTTTGTGAAAACAAGATTTAGGTAATTTGTTCAAATATTTCAGTCAGTCGCCTTGACAGCCATCGGAGTGATAATTATCACACGGATTCAGGATCTTTAGTCGGCTGATAAGGATTGTTCATCTATTTGAGCGCAAGGTATTGTAAGACTGACTTAATTAGTTTTTTCATATGAGAAAAAGACAAAAGAAAGGGACGAGCAAAAAGGTGGAAAGCGAATTGAGGAACAAATATAAACGTAAACTTTCAATGAATAGCTTACACACCTGGTGACGATCCTTTGTATGTTAGTACGCTGTTGGAACGAAAACTACAAATAAAGTGTCATCAAATCGAACTGATTTATTTACTGACAAGTTTCAAGATTCCCGTGATCTAATGATTTGTTTCTGATATGCAATACCAAGAGAGAATAAAGGGAGAAGAGAGGCTATCCCCCATACATGACCTTTTCCTTAGGTAATATGTCTCAAGTTATTTTTAGATCCCCATCAGGATTGCTTTCAGGTCCCTACTAAATCTTTTGCAGTTGGTACAAGTGTCCACCAAGGCGACTTCTCAGTTGTTGAGAATCAAACAACCGTGAGTTATTTGCACTGGTATGGCCACTAACAGCTAAAAACATTTTTGGGCTTTTATCCTATTTTTACTGTAAATCCTGAAACTGGATCACTTTTGTTAAGCCACGGCAGATCTTATGCTTGCTTCTTGGCGAGATCTTGCAGACAAGCCTTCTAGACGTAAAGCCGTGATGTCTTCCAGTTCGACATTTCCTTTCTCAGCACAATCAACTATGTTCACTCTCATCTCGTACGATCCTGAAGGTGATATCAGGAGCTTCACCACGTGGTAAGTGACAGCGTGTCCCGAATAAACCTTTTCTGGTGATGCTGACAACGACAGAAAACCAGTAGTTTCACAAGATGAAATCAGTTCTATCTCTGAGAAAACCCCAACCTGGAGATCGTCGATGCGTTTCCTCAGATTCTCCAAACAGTGAGATATCTTTGTCTTCTCTCGTAAGCATCGTTAATTTCCTTGGAATTCCGCTTTGAAACAGCTGTGGGCGAAGTTTTTTTCCTGACAACAAACAGGCGTGGAGATCGATCTGCCAACTGGAAAAAAATGTTTTCCAATTTAGATTTTTATTCTGGCTCGTTTTCGATTCCCCTGTGAAAAATTAGATTTCTCGCCTTCACAGAGAACTTCCCCGCTTGTACTTAGGTTTCCCTTTGTCTTTTTCGAGTTAGATGTGACCAAGGTGTCCAGCGATTCCCTTTTCCCAGGTGAAGGCTGATTCATATCGTAAAATTCTCAGATTCATTCTCAAACTCATTTCGCATTCATCGCGACGGCGTCAGCCATGATTTGTGCATTGTTCAGTCATGTCATGCGAAGCCTCCGCGAAATATCCACGCAACTCGCGAGGTAACTTTATCCGTGTGGAATGAAACTTTCGAAAAATAACTTGAGACATATTACCTATGGAAAAGGGCATGTATGGGAGATGGCCCCTCTTCCCCCTTTATATCAATTCATATTTGTAGCGGAGCTCCTCGCGCGCGCGAGAGCGGAGCTCTTTGGTAAACTATCCATCCGAGAAATGTTTGTTGTGACGTTAGCGTTCGCCCGCCTGTACACTCTTTGAGGGGGAGGAACGGAATAAGGTGTCAGCCCGTCGGGGGAAGGGTATTTAATATTTTGTTGGCGGAAAATGTGCAACCCACCATTTTGTTGGCGGGAAATTACACAAGAAATGGTGTGGGCATTGTCGTCGCGTTCAAAACCTGTTTTCAAGTGTTTCATACCATTATAAGTGACCATCAAACGGGATAAAGAGCAGGAGAGAGCACGAGAGAGTAGTTCGCCCTTCACTCCTTCTCAGGAGCATAGGTCATCAACAGTCTCTCTCAATATAGCCTCCTGTCCTGTGCATCCCTGTCTAGCTGGTACCAACTCTTGCCCGTAGATTTGATTTCTGCCTCTAACGAACGTCTCCAGGTGTTCCCTGGACGACCTCTCGTTCGCCTCCGTTGAGGATTCCAGGTCAAAGCTGTCCTGGTGATTGTACAGGGTGGCTTCCGTAGGGTGTGACCAAGCCATTTCCATTTCCTTCTCCGGAGAGATTTCTCCACTGACGTTTACCCAGATCTCTGCTATAGTTCGATGCTACTGGCTCTATCTGACCACACCAACTGTAAAATCCTACGCAGGGACTCGTTAATGAAACCTTGGAGCTTCTTTGTTGATCTCCTTAGTCTCTGAACCATAAAGAAAAACAAGCTTAATGTTGGAATTAAAGAGCCTCAGTTTGGTTTTGTGGTGATGTTTCTTGAGCTCCAGATATTTTTCATAGCAGCAAAAGTGGTAGGTGCCTTTTGGATTCCAATTTTGATGTCCGCGTCTGTGCCTCCTAACTTGTCGATGGTACTACCGAGGTAACTGAAAGATTCCACATCCTCAAGGGGCTCCTCCTAAGGGTGACTGGATGTTCCGTTGTTGTGTTCAGCCTCAAAATCGTAGTCTTGCGTCTGTGGATGTTCAGCTCCAGCTGTGCAGAGTTGTTGTTAAGGTCTGCGAAAGGAGAGCCAAGTCATCAGCATAGCTGAGGTCATCCAATTGGGTCAACAGTGTCCACTGGATTCCGTTTCTCTTGTTTGTTGTAGTCTTTCTTGTAATCCATTCAATAGCCAGCAAGAACAGAAATGGTGATAGAAGACATCCCTGCCTGACCCCAGTGAGAACCTCAAGCCCAGCGGAGATCTTGCCCGCATGTGTGACTTTGTATGTCATGCCCTCATAGGTGTTGAGAATCAGGGTGCATGACAAATTTCTCAGGAATCACTCTTTTGGTGTTGTTTATTTGTCTGTAGCACATTGACAGAATTTGAATGGAAAGTTCTGACATATCCTCTTGGTAACACATCAACAGAACCATCATTTTGTCATCAATTTTTTTTAAAAAACATTTACTAACATCACCATGCAGAAAATACTGAGGATCTTGCTGCGCCTCTGTCCGAGCATCTAGTAACTTTCTTTCATAGACACATTTTACTGACACATTTTACTGCATCCTTTCAACCCCAAAAAAGAATGAACTGATAAAGAAAAGATGAAGAACAAACTATGCGATACAATCATTACAAAACTAATGTGCTCTCAAGTCCAAACAAAGTGTAGAAAACTACCTAACAAAACACAATATCACTGCCCCAAATCAATGATAAATTATTATTCATTTATAAGGTCAACTGGAAGGCAGTGGAGATGATATAACACAATAATAATTGCATTTGACTTTGATGGTTGGGGTATTCGGGAAACAGTGGACAACTGACAAATAAAAATAATGTTACCAGTGAAGATATACTGCGAGCTGCCTGGCAGGAATTTACATACTGGGTCTCTGTTAGACCCGAACAATTGAAACCATGAACCATCCTAATAATGCAAGAAAACTGAAGAATACTTGCAATATCAACCTGCGCGATAATTACCATTGAACATGGAAAACAAAACAATCAATCAATCATGCCTCTGAATTCCCTGAGGAACAAAGGGCCGCAACAGCTCGGTCCACCTCAGCGTCAACGTTTCTGCACCAGATCTGTTTTGGTCGGCCACCTTCCGCTTCCCTTGAAGATTGCAGTCAAGGGTAGTCGCACTGGGTCTTTCCTTTTGTTGTTTACCCTCATGACCTCCGTCTTCCCGATGTTGATTTGGAGGCCAGTCTTTTCCGCTTCTTCTGCAACACGGCATAGCTTTTCTTGCGTGTCTTGATGTCTGTGGGAGAGAGGGCTGATGTCTGCGTAGTCCAGGTCTTCCAACTGCTTCGTGAAAGTCCACTGTATTCCAGTTTTCCTGCCTGCCATGGCCTGTCGCATTATCCAGTCGACCGCCAACAGGAAGATTCTTGGCGACAACAGACATCCCTGACGAACGCCTTGTACGAAGAAGGGTTTCGTCAGCTTCCCATCATGGATGACTTGGCAGGTGGCATCTTCATACAGTCGTTGGATGATGGTGACGAACTTTGGTGGAAAACCATAGTGTTGCATCCGTCTCCAGGTGTTTATGATGAGCACATTTTAAAGACAAGACCGGAATCACGCTTTATATTAAGAAATCACGAAAAAATGACTGAGGCAAGTGCCTCGGTTTGCCTCGTACTGGCTACGGCTATGACATATTTCCAAAGAAAATGAAGCGCTCACACTTCATTACAGCCTCTTGTTTAATATCAGTGAGTTCCCTTCTTCTTGCTCACTTAGGCCGCCATATTGAATACAGCCGTGCAAACGGCACTTTCGTGACAAAGAGGGAGAGTGGGCTATCCCTTTTGTAGTCAGTGTCCGTTGACCGAGATTCTGGCATATTTCAGCAATCACACACCACGTCGCCATTCAAGCGTACAGCAGACATCATTAGTGAATTTTCTTGGCATTATTGTCTATTTCAAGTGAAGCTATGATCTTCGCAGTTATGAACGCAATTTTTACAATTGCGTAGAGAAGCCTGAAAAATTCAGGACTTCAACGAGCTTTGAACCCAGAGCGTCGCACCGGAATCGCGAGGTCACGGGTTCAAACCCCGTTGAAGTCCTGAATTTTTCAGGCTTCTCTACGCAATTGTAAAAATTGCGTTCATAACTGCGAAGATCATAGCTTCACTTGATTTCATATCCGCAGTTCATATATGATTCATTTCATATACCATTTCATCATTGTCTATTTCGTCAGGCATATTATAACCGAACTCTCGACGCCAAATAAATTTAGATTGGATTGCAGTACATTTATCTGCAAAAAATGCACTTGTAAGCAATGTTTGCGACAATCTAGGTCCTTTTGGGCCTTGTTCCAAAATGGCCGCCATTTTAGTATTCTTTTGTTTCCATGCAAATTGGCCCTTATGGCCTCGCTTTCAAACGTAAAATTGAAATGAATATTTAACCTTGGATGAGGCCATAAGGGGCAATTTGCATAGAAACAAAAGAATACTAAAATGGCGGTCATTTTGGAATAAGGTGCATGTAATTTCAGTTTTAGTTGTTGATTAAAATTGTTGGTTATTGTTTGAAAGGCTTGTTTGTTTACTGCTGTCAGCTCAGAGGTAGTGACTATATATACAATACAAAACGAGTCTCCCCTATGATAGACAACTACTTTCAAATGTCTCGTCGATGACAAAACAGGAATCGAACGCACCTTACTATGCCGGTTACTATGCTGCTTTGCGTCTGTTCAGTAATTGATCACACATGACGTCAAAATGTAGTAAGTAAGATCAGTGACACATATCGCCTCGTTTTCCACTTTTTTTGTTTTTACCACATTTAGACGTCATCTGTGATCCATTACTGAACAGACGCACGGCGGCATATGGAATCTATTTGTTGAATGTAGCCTACTTCTTACGAATTATTCGTCATTGACCAATGAGAAACGCGATGTTCCGTTGAGTAAAAAACTAGAAGTTGCCAAAAGCAAGTCAAGTGCTGCAAAGAAATAAACGAAAGTAATGTTATGACGTTGCGACAATCATGACTGATGAAGAAAGCGGAAGTTTACAAACTATTGTACTTGGAAAACAGTCTTAATCTGTAATTTCGTTCGCGAAAACAGTCAAGAAAGATCACTATCTTTTATTTTCTCATTGTTTTTATGATGTTTAAGTACATGTTATGTTAATAACAATTATTGACAAGTGCAAGGTTAATCTATAAAATGATGATATGACATTTTTATGAACAGTGAGCTCGAACCTCTCACTAGTAAGAGGCACAGTAAACAGCGAACTCGAAATCTTCAAAAATCCCTCAAAATACCCTTCTGAGGCGAAAGAACGACAGTACACCGCAGGTAAGGTAATACAAGTCATGATTTAGCATTCTCAAACTCATTAATTATTCATAAGGCTGTAAGCCAATAGGATTATTGCATTTGAAATTGCAGTGTTTGAACACTCCTAATCTGCATATTCATTAATCATGAAAAACAGTGCATTCCAGAGTGCGCAAATACCAGGAAAAACAATTGATTCCATTTCATTCGTTTGAGAAGTTATTCCAAACACTCATTCTGCGTGTTTCATTGCGATGACAAACAACTCGAAAACAATAAAACACTCGGGCCCGGAGGCCCTCGTGTTTCAATAGTTTTCTCGTTGTTTGAAATCGCAATGAAACACTTGAATTCGTGTTTGAAATATAACTTGATCCATGCACATATTTATCGATGAAGCCAACGATGAATCCAATACATTTATTACAAAATTACAAACAGATTGTGCAGGATTCCTGTGATGGCACTGCTATCTTTACGAAATGTGTTGATATCTTTAAACGAGAGCAATATTTTTTCTCTCTATCACTGGAACTTAATACTCAATTATTGGAACTTGTATTTGTATCAGTGCTTCAATATGCATTTCGGACAATTTCGTTTGATTTGTTTGCCTCAGTGGGCGATTGATTTGATTCATCAGCTTCCGGGCCAACAACCTCGATCAGGTAGATACATTTATGACGGCAGTGTCTCCGCATGTGGTATCTAGTTTGTTGTTCAATGAGCTGTCAAATACATGGCGTCTCCTTTTATATCTCATTCAATAGATCGTTTTCAATGTCACGCAATAAAAAAAATAAATCAAAAACTATCCAGTGCAAAACGCTAAGAAATTGTTATCTTATAGAAGATAAAGAAATAAGACA
Organism: Montipora capricornis; assembly: GCF_036669925.1. Lineage (NCBI taxonomy): Eukaryota > Metazoa > Cnidaria > Anthozoa > Scleractinia > Acroporidae > Montipora > Montipora capricornis. Next base: position 57,406,331 of record NC_090892.1, on the reverse strand, counting down.
CTTGTCCAAGTTTTAGGCCTCTGCGTTTCCCCAAACTTCAGATATTCGTCGAAATGTTTCGCAGAAATTTACAGAGCCCAGTATGAAAACGCCATATTGGTGTACCTCAGTGGTACACCAATATGGCGGCCGGAAAATAGTGTAAACATCTGGAACTGACTTTGGCTATCTAGGCGACTGATTATCACTACTGAAAAAACAAGCATTTACATAAGCACTTTTCCTAATGCTCTAACTTCTAAAAGGGCTCAAAATCATGAGATAAGTATATATTTTTCAACAAACTTGATCGTAGCTTGGTGTCACGCACCTACATAATCCGGAAATTCAAAATGCTCTGGTTTCCAAACGAAGCACGCTATTGAGCTGTGAAATTGTCAATAGATATAGATATGCCGCCTCTTATGCCTGATGCGGATAAAAACTTTGGTGGATCTTTAGCTTTCGATTTTGGAAGGTGATGACGTCACGTGAAAACGATCTATAGGTAGTTGTTGTCCACCGTGACACAGGGGGGCTGGACAATCTGCGAGCCATGCAAATTTCGCACTTAGTCTACGCACCCATTTCAAATAGCGCTGATAAACTGTTATTAAGTCTAAGCACCCATTTTAAAACGATTAGCTTTCAATAACTGTGTGATTCGCATGTTGAATCGCCATTTTAGCTCGCATGACTCGTAGTAATGGCTCGCATGCCTAGCATGACTGGCAGTCATGGCGCGCACGAGTCGCATGCCTCGTTGGCTCGCACATTGTCCAAACTCTGACACAGGAGCACAACGTCCTTTCCCGCAGAAAAGCTGAAAGACTCAAAGCACATTGTCTTTCCCCTTGAAACATCGCTAAAGAGATCGGCACCTTGATGAATTCATACTTTCACCAACGAAATAATCAGAAATTGCCGTTTGACATACAAAGCAACACTTATCGAGCAATTCCTCGTACAAATTAACTTTGATCTGTTCTACACGATCATGCATAATCCCTCGGCTGGCTAAAGCAATTCGTGTTCAGTGAAAATCCTGAGCAGATTGAGATGAATATGCGAGACTGGACTGTATCGGTGACGAAAATTGTTAATAATTTCCGGTCGGCATCAAAAGTATTTGTTAAAGTCAAGTAGACTACTGAACATTTTCGCGTTGTTTTATCAGTTGTGCAGTCGTCTACATACCTACTTGACTTTCATAAATATTTTCAAATCAATTTTGAAAATAACACGAAAATGTATTTGGTGTAAAAATTTTTGTATTTAGTAAAAAATACATTTTCGCGTTGTTTTATCGGTCGTGCAGTAGTCTACTTGACTTTCATAAATATTTTTTAATCAATTTTGACGATCAAATTGAAGAATTAAATATAACATCTGAGACATGGTCAGATATTATCTGTCTCAAGCCGATTCACGTGTGAAATTTTTTTAGAAAAAAAGAAAGTATTACGATACAAAGTTTTCAGATTTGGATTACGGATTCATGCAATCTCGTCCCCAGTGTCTGCTTTTCTTTTGGAACCCTGTCCAAAACAAAAGCGGACTCTGGGGATAAGATTTGGATTCACGACATTCAGGATAGGAGCTTTTGTAAACCGGATTTATGTCGGTTTTTAATTAATGACCCGAGGAAATCCGGGAGTTAAAACGCTCCGGTCACGAATCCGAAATCGTTTGCTCTTGGGTAAACTTTGTGTTTTAATAAAAGCCGAGGATAAATCACTCCCTTTAATTACTCTTATTATCATTCTCAAAAGGAATATGGGTAAGTATTTCACGTTTAGTTTTTTATCCTCTCCAAAAATTTTCGGATGGTATCATTTCTTAAACTGCCGAGTTATTTTTAATAGTGATGGATGGATGTTTTGGCTGAGCTAGCTGTTTACTTGCAACCGTATTGCTCAGCAGGACAGAATATTTACGTGGTATCTAACACTTTTGCTTTTTTCTTGCATGCAGTCAATAAATAACATCCACATCCACGCGTGACACGAATGAACTTCACCTCGAAGTTTATTCACACGTCATCGAAATCGCGAAAAAGAATACCGGAAGGACTGCAGAATACTCGATGACGTCGACCACTTAACATCTTTCAAATCACAATCGGTATATTCAGTGGAAAGAAGGACGACTTCAGAAACTTAGAGGTGCTATATTGCTTCGAAGTATTTCATGAATGATGTAACGCAAACGCACAGCCGACAATCATTTTCCATCCGGTGTACAAGTCAGCAGTTCTAAATCATTGACGTTGCGTAAAACGGGAGCTTTAAAGGAAATTCGAGTCAAACAGAGGTAAGAAAACCACTTTTCTTTAAGCTCCACGAATTTTGAGGCCGTAGGCTCGCGGCGATCGAAACAAAGGACGTTATGGATACCACTTGTTTTGGTGTTTCTTGTGGCTTTTGCTCTAATAAAAATTGTAGGGGAAAATCGCTATTTATTTTGGGCAAATTAGCAATGCCAAGGGCTGTAACTGCTGAATACCCTACCAACTTTCATTCGTACTGTTATTTTTATGCAAATAAGTGGAAGGGTATTCAGCGGTTAAAACTGCTTAAAAGTTGCAAAGTTACGTTTGTTATGTCTCCTCTAAAGGTTGGATTAGAGAGACTACCTTGTGGGGTAGCTAATTCTTACGTATATCAAGCAGACCACATGAAATAAGTTGACTTGTAAGTGCTGTTGCGATTTTTGATCAAAAGAGCCGTGAATTGAACGATCGGCTTAAGTAAAGGTCGACACGGAATCGTCTATAAGCACTAATGGGGCAGCTAAATATAATGACAAGCAATCGCATTTTACCGTATAAATCACAAGCGACACACAACGAAACGACGCGGAAAGTGCTTTTGGTGCAATACAAGCACGTCACGCGAACTACACTCAGTGCCACCGAGCAAGGTGCGGAAGATTGAGACAATCAATTCACTGGAAGGAATGGAACCTAATCCCCTAAAGATAAACAAATAAAAGTATGATGTCGTCTCCTTCACATCAGCTGGCGCGTGAAGGAAGCATACATACTACATGATTACGTAACATCACAGCACACGTAGAAAGGGTGTTCGTGCTTCCTCAGTTTTGCATGCGTTAACACTCTAACAGAAAAGTTAACATCTTTATCAAACCATTTTTCAGTCCTACGTCTCTTGTATATTAGGTTGGTTCATACTAAGCTTAGTAAGTATACCTCAAGCATACTTGAGGCGTACTTCAGATGTGAACAAGTCTAATTTCAGCGTAAGTAGGCAACTTTGTAGCCTTGGAAACGCGTGATCTTCAAAGCCGCCGAAGTACACTTTCAAGTTACGTTTCAACCAGGCTTGCTAGTTTGCTTACGCTTTATCAAAACAAGATCAGGAAATTGAAGCATCAATCAAGCTGTGATGAAATATCCCGTTTGCGTAAGCCTTACTTCCCCTTCCTCTGTGATGAGAAAGTGGTAAAATTGCTGAAATAGCAAAGCTCTCTGCCGTTGCAGTAAAAAATCATGAGAAACAAAAGGTAAGCAATTCGACTTGAAGTTTTTGAGGTTGCATGGTGTACCTTGAGGTTGTTTTGTGCATAGAGTAGTTAAAATCCTGATCACGTCATATGCATGCGTGTGAAATTTTACCTCGTATCTCGATTGACAACCCCAATTGCTTCAAGCATAATTTGAATTCTAATGTGGACGCTTATCACGGTAAGTAGGCGTTCATGCTCTTCGCTAGTATGAACCCACCTAGTGTCCTGGTACCTGAAGAAGATAGTGGCGAAAAAACTCACCTCAGTGACGAGTTTTCTCTAAAACTGAACCCACTTTTAGCTCAACGAAAAATAATTATCCTTTGTGTAAATTCATTTACTGACACGCCTAGATTAGCTGAAGCTATTTGCGGGTCAGACCTGTAGCTCATATCAACGGTTGTTGTGATTAAAGATTGTTCATTTTGTCACTGATTCTTTAAAAAAATAAACATGTTCTTGAGAACAACTTTTATGTTGACTCGTTTCCAATGAAACTCTTCTTAGGGTCAAGTGTTAAACAACAACAGTGTAATTCATTTTCCTCTGGCCCGAAAACATCATATAAAGCCCGACGTAGTCAATCGAATGAAACCAAACCAAAAACCAATCGAACCCAACCGAACCCAATCGTTCCATTGGAGTTCGATTGGTTCGGCAATCGAACATAATATCGAACTGGAACTTTTTTGTGAGCCAATCGAACTCAATCGACGCGATTGGTTCGATTTTGTTCGGTAGAAAAACAATATGGTATACAAAATTGATAAGCATTAACTCTTAGTAGAATTGGAAAGTATTCACTCTTTTAACTGAGTTTTAACTAGAGGAGCAAGTGTGAGAGATATTAACACATTTCAATGAACTAAAGCTGGCCGCGGTCATCGTCAGTTACCCTCAGAGCAGGACCCCTATCTCCTCTTTTCTGCTTGACAACAAATTTATCCCCGACACGGACGGCGAAAGAGCACTCGTGGTAGGGTTAGTTTCACCTCTGCCTTGTCCGACATCTTGCCTGTTGTACACGTGTTTGAAATAGAAGCCAATAAATAACTTATTTGACCCCAACGCTTTGTTTCAGACCAGATGAAACTGGTTCGTGTTTGTTGGGGTGTTCGATTTCGATTATGTTCGATTGTTGAACTGTTCGATTACCGAAAGTTCGATTGCGTTCGATTGGCAAAATTTTTTTGTGAGTTCGATTAAGTTAATTTCCGGAATGATTCCGTTCCATTCGTTCCCTTACCCGGTTTAATTTTACATACTGTTGCGTAAAAGACATAGGTCGTGTTTTCATGACAGCCGTTGTCTCCCTTAATAAGATTAAATGAGGAGAGAGCACGTGCTAGTACAATAATCGATTACCGAACCAAATCGAACGATTGGGTTCGATTGGGTTCGATTACTGAACGTTCGATTGACTACGTCGGGTATTACGGCTGTTCACTGTCGAAACCAGAGTCGAAGAGGAAAAAGCAAAGTATCATTTGGTAATTCTGGATCGCTGTATAGTAGCGAAAAAACTTCCCTCTGTGACGAGTTTCCCCTTAAACTCAACCCACTTTTAACTCAATTAAAAATTGTTGTCCTTTGTGTAAATACTTTTACACTGCTTTTACTGACTCGTCTGGATAAGCTGAAGCTACT
>NC_090892.1:57373677-57391177 GCF_036669925.1 Montipora capricornis | reverse complement strand
GAAAGGTCTGTTCGATTGACTGAGTTCCTTGGGGAGTGATTGCTTGATATCATAAGATAAACTAAAATTGAAGCATATAATTTCGTCTTTTAGGCATTCCGATAAGGTAATCAAGTTCTTTTTTAACACTTACAGGCGTTTGTGTCTTTCGTCGGCTCTGTCCCACCTGCTGCCGAAGCCTGGCAAGATGACAGTTTCTATGGATCACATTATTTGAATGGCTGTAACCCTGATACAATCAGGCGTTGCACGGAGATTCCTGTCAAATTTCCTGTCACGCAAGAGCTGGTCGATAATTTGCTGGATGAAGGCGACACTCTTAACAAAGCGCTTAAGGTAAGAGGTACTTTAATTAAATAGTCTATGGATTTTGTAGTGTTGTTGGGTCACAGCTAACAGAGATACGATAGACCGGATGGTTTTTTTTCCTAGCCGTACGTACAAGCACCACGCGAGCTCGGTCACAGAAAATTGAAACTGGTCTTTCTGATTTGACGTTATGTAGTGGAGGACGAGAAAAGGAAGCCGACTTCTGTTTAATTTAGGACGTTCATCAAAATCCCGGCCAATTTCTCTCCTTCCCGAGAATCTCAATGGCACTCTATTCCCATCATTGTGCTTGGGATTCATATCCTGGTTGATGTCTGATTATGCACTCTGCTCCTTGGGTTTTCTGTGGTTCTCCAGTCTTCTTCTCTCACCAGAAATCGGCGGATAGTTTATAGGCGAATATTTGTTTTCAGTTTTGTATCATTAGCACATGGCTATCGTTTTCCAATCAGTCAGCCGAGGCTGAATAAAGTACTGAATATTGAAAGTGCATTGCATAATGAGCTATCTGTGAAAATTTGAACCCGTTATATCAGATTATCTCTGGGCAGTAATGCTTTGAAAATTCGACATTTTCCAAAAAAATAGATGGGATCAATATCGACTTTGACATCCAAGAATTTATCAGTTTTTTAACGGCTCATAACTCGCCCTTTATCCGAGCCAAAAGGTTTAAAATTTGAGAGTTCACTAAGTTTTTTCAAGAGAAAATGAGGGGAAAGAGAGGGAGGCTCAAGGCGTTGACTGGGATATGTTATGTCCACGAAAGTTATTTTTAGACGAGCGGAAGTCTTTGTTCTAGAGGAAGTCTGTCTTCCGAGACGTCCGCATGCAGTCTTGCTTCGCTCTCAGGTTCTTAGTGAAAAGAGAAAATGATGGCACACGTGGAAGGCTTATGAATATATATTTTCTTTCAAACATCGGACCGAGGTTGGCCTGCATGCGGACGTCTCGGAAGACTTCCGCTCGTCTAAAAATAACTTTTGTGGACATGACATATCCCAAGGGCTGGACCGGGAGCCTCCTTCTCTGTCCACTCATTTTCTCTTGGTTTTTTACAATTTGAATTCAATCTGTAAATGTCATGACATTTTCTGTGGGCAAACTCGTATGTTAACGGAACAAAAAGAAATCAATGACGTCAGCGAATATTCTCTTATTCCTCCTTTGTGGGCCGTAGCCCCTCTTACGCAATCGTTTTACCAGATGTGCCTTTTCTTTTCTTTCAATCTACAGGATGGTCGTGTTTACATGGTTGATTTTGAGATTCTTGAGGGAATTCCGCATTATGGACAAACCGATGAAAATTTAAAGAGGCGTTACACTTGCCCTGCCTTGGGATTATTCTACGTAAGGCGCAATGGTGACATTGTGCCAATAGCGATACAGTTATTCCAGGAGCCGAGTGAGACTAATCCAATATGGACCCCGAATGACTCTGAAATGGATTGGATCTATGCAAAGATGTGGCTGAGAAATGCTGACACTCAGTGGCACCAGGTGAGTTTCGTATGACATTAATTTCGTCCGGTCTAGAGTATAAGACATTAAAGCTAGGATAATCATTGCAGTTAGCTAAGAAACTTAAGTAGATGCACTTGTTCATTACGTGTCCTGTTTGGCAGAGTTTGATTCCCAGCAAGAATGAAAGGAAACTTCTGCACATATCTCCTTGATGTTGTCCAGAACTTTAACGAATAATTGAACTCTTAGCCAGTCCACGTCGCGCATGCGTGATAGAACATCGAGGAGTTCCGTGCAGAGGCTTCCTAATTTCCTTCTCATTAGAGGGAGAATAAAGGACACCTCTGCCAGCAGAGTGTTCATTCCGCAGTTCTAATGTATCTCATTTCGTTTATTCTAAATCGGATCTTGAGTATTAATAGGCATCAAGCTTACTTATCATGCAGGGATACCATCATCAGCATGAATTGTTTATCCTATTAGACTTCGTAACTTTGACCATCTCTCAAAAGCTTATCTCTCAGCAGACATTGTTTTCCCATTTATCCTTCCAGCTAAGGTCTTCTCTCTGTATCCCTTACTTCTTTATGATGACCATAATATTTTACCTTGTCTGCCATTTTTCTTACACTCAACGCTCGTCTCGTAACAAACGATTTTAAATTCATGATTTCAGATGATCACACATCTTCTTCGTTGCCACCTGTTTATGGAACCCATATCCGTAGCTTGTTGGCGTCATCTGCCCTCAATCCATCCCTTGTGGAAATTACTTAAACCTCACGTGCGAGGCATTCTGGCCATTAACACTCTTGGAAGAGAAAGATTGATTCCTGCTGGTGGTGTGGCGGACAACACACTTAGTCTGGGAGGAGGAGGTACGTAAATAAAGTATAAAATATCTTTCCCTGAAATTAAAGTTCTGTTTGCTGCTGAGGGACCCAAATAATTTTTAGCGCAGACCATGGATATGGAGACTCGGAATACAGAACCAGATTTAAGTAGGACCCAAACTTCACCCTTAAATCTGCCACTGGTGAATCTCTCCAAATCACGTTTATGAGAAAGTTTGTGTTCCTCCTACATGTGGTGCTTCTGTTTAAATCTTTTTTCGTGTCATACGAACAAAGTTTTTGATCCCCACTTCTCCTACACCAACATTTGCGATGTCTATTTAAGCTAAATTGATCGGTTTAGAGGGCCTCAGGTTAAAACTGTCTGTATGAAATTGCTCCAATTATTTTACTGCTTAGGACACATTACCCTCATGAAGAAGTACTACAAGAACATGAGTTGGTTGTCATATGATCTACCAAGAGTACTGAAAGAAAGAGGGGTCCTGGACGCTACCAAACTGCCAGGCTTCTATTACCGTGATGACGCTTTACGAATGTGGATGGCCATAAAGGATTACGTTCGAGATATTGTGTCGATTTATTATCATTCGGAGAAAGATATTGAGAGGGTGAGTATAACTGCAAATTCACTTTTGTCTAGATCGTTTTGCGCACCAGTAAAATCAATAGGTCAAGTCCTCTTTGCAATTTATATAAAGTACGTTACGCCCAAACGGTGGTTAATAGCGGACCTTTAAATTATAAAATTATCATCACTTTTCTTTTCTTTGCTCGTTTTCTGGAAAAAACTTGCCGCTGACATTACTGATAAAACGTTGACGACGGTGCATACTATTGTTATTGCTCATACGTTCTGCTTATCTCGAGATACTCTGGTTTTCATATCAGTGATGCTTACTAATACAGTGATATTTTTGCGCGGTTTTAAACTATCCGCAGAAAGTAGATCTTAGTAAGTACTCTTAATATCCAAAAATAAAATTGAGGGTAACCATGCATTTTTGAGAGATAATTAAGCTTCAGTTTGAGAAAGAACGCCATACATTGCTTTGTATTTTAAGTCTTTTTACAAATATTATTCATCAGTTATTTTTTAAAAATGCGTGGTTACCCCCAATTTTCTTTTTGGATTTCAATAACACTTGTCAAGATCTACATTTCCTGCATAATCATAAACTGGGGGCAAAAATACCTTTGAATTAGTAGACACCGTCCTTAAAACATTTAACATTGATGTTTTGCAATTCCAAGGACACCGAGCTTCAAGCATGGATTCTCGATCTCCATGAGAATGGTTATCCAGTCAGGGAAGGCGAAAGTGATCACGGCTTCCCTGCATCTGTGAAAACCGCTGACCAACTCATCCACCTGCTCACAATCGTCATCTTCACCTGCTCAAGTCAGCACGCAGCTGTCAATTTCTCTCAAATGGATTCATTTGGTTTCCCGCCAAATTCTCCCGCCCTTATGCGACAGCCGCCTCCCACGAAGAAAAATTCTGTGACAATGAAAGACGTCATGAAGAGTTTGCCAAACAAGCACCAAGCTGGTGTTACTATTGCAACGGTATATGACTTGACGCGTATTTTTCCAGATGAGGTAAGTTAGACATACGTGTATTGTTAAACGTCAAGAACCAGGGAGTAATCTTCTATTTTGGCTTTTGTTAACACCATTTTTAGTCAAACTTCTCTTCCAAGTGCCGTTTAGCAAAGTTTTCTTACTCCCGGCCCACACTTGACAGCAAACGAATAAACAAACCACAAAACAACAGACTAGTGTACCTCAGACCTTCGCTTCAGAGAGACATTTCAAAAGGAATCATAACAGCTCGTTACCCTGCGCAGTGAAGCGTGGTGGTAGGTTTAGAAAACACTGCTCGTAGACCTAGGATGTGCCTCTCGTGAATCACTAGAGGAGGCGGTGTCAGGAACCCATGACCCGGAGCCTACAACTCTACTGTGTTCGTGTAACGGCGTTTTCACAGACCGATTTATTTTTAGGTTGAATTTCCCGCGAATGAGACTCCCACAGGAGCCCGATGACCAATTACAAGAAATTAAGCTGACGTCATAGGGTCACCGAACCGGAACTGCCTTTGTTTTTTTTCGGAAAAGATAGTCTAAAAATAGATCGGTCTGTAAAATCGCCGTTACATAGGCCCAGTATAGGAGCTGTAGGCTCCGGGTCATGGGTTCCTGGCGGTGTGGTATATTGATTATGGGGATTGCCTTGCCGAGATCCGAACATCCCGGTTTCAAGACCCGTTCTGACCATTCATTAAATTTGCTCGGTGGTAGCCCCTCTTTCAACTTCTCGGTTGTACTTATAAATAGATAGCTGGTTTGCCAGCGGCCAGTTGGGATTCTTAAAATTGCTGATGAATGATTACGTTTCATTGGCTCTGAAAAATTCCTATGCATGTTGAGTGGTCGATTAGCCGTGTATTTATTTGTGATTTTAAGTGTATTTCACTCTCGTGAATAAGAGTGGGGCCGGTTTTTTTTTGGTATTGAGCTATACCGTATATGTTGTTGTTTCACGATTGTGTGCTTCTTATTTTTGCTTTCAAATCAAACTATAGAACTAGAAAACATATTAAGACCGATTACGCTTAACAACAATACAATATAATAACCCGCTCAAAACAAATAGTGTGTTCTAGAATATATGTTTGACTCCTAGATTGGATTTTGACAAACGAGAGTTAAGTTCTCGTTGATTGGCTAATAAAGAAATCGCTTCAAGTTCACAGGGAGTTAAAATTATGCAGGGATGAAGTTATGGAAGATATATTACTGTAAAAGGATGAGGCCAACCTAGGAATTTTTCTTTTTTTACGCAAGATCCGGAGAGTCAGCAACTCTGCACTTTCGGTTGCGCTCAAGCACTGAATTGCTGAGAATGTCGACGGCCTACAGAGGCACACCTTACAACGCTGAACGATACAATTGCCCAGTAAGCCGATTAAAGTTTCATTATTTCCTTTTTACAAAACTGTTTCATATTTAATTACAATGAATTTTTATTATACCCGTAGCGTTTTCTTGGTGATTACTCAGACGGCGCCTTCACGGATCTGGCTGCGCAAGAAGCCATTCTTCGTTTCCAAAGAAAGTTGAACGAGATAACCGAGGCGATTAAAGAACGCAATAAACGCTTGAAGATTCCATACACTTACCTACTGCCAGAGAGAACACCTAATAGCATTGCGATATAGGAACTTCGCCCAAGGTGGATACAAAAAAACTGAAGAAACTATATAACACGCAATAGTTTGCAAGAGCACCGGAGTAGGTTTGTTTCGATTTATTGCAACTTAAGGTGAACTGCATGGAGGACACGCAAGTACAATTATGCTGCGTTGTAACCGTTTCGGGAATGATAATAGACTTTAGGAAAAGGTTTTGGTAGTAAAGAGGTTTTAGTGGCAGAAGCAGCAAGAGTTGCAACGAATATCGAGCTTTTACTTATACGCTAATGGTAGTCATAGTGACGATCGAAGCGGTAGCGACTGAACATTGTCCACGCTAGCACTGGTGTCAGTGACACTGATAGTGGCTGGGAGAGCGGCAGCTGTAGCAGTGGTGGAAGAGTTTAAGCAACGACAACGCCAGAAGGAAAGAATATTATTGGTTAAAGGAGGAACATTTATCGTGCTGCACGTGGGGCACGCATTTCAGTGCATTTCTTTGCCGTACCCCACAAACCAACAAGGTAAAGTCTCCAGATTTTAGGTTTTGGCGACAACGTGAACATAAAATAATGAACCCGGCATTCATTTTTCTGTATTTACTTTAATTTGAAACCGTCCGTACCCTTCCAGTTATTATACGAAAAGTCGCCCATGTTGTACAGGATGTGAACAGGATGAAAGAATCGCGAAATACCTACGATAGCGCCAAGTTATATTTTGGTGTGACTTTGCCGTTGTCCTTGCTTTAACGGGGAACTTAATTAAGCAATGACACAGGCGACGGCAACGAGAACGTCACATTTTTGCATATTTGGTGGGCAAAGACAATAGCTTTGCACGCCCTGTGCGTGCGCTTTTCACTTTTGTCCATTTCTTCTCCGTCGTCTGCAAAACAAAGGGAGCTTAAGACCTAAAGGCCTGGCCAAACGCTCGCAACATTTCAACGCAACATCTTGCAACATTTTTGGGCACAACATGTTGCGTACGTTTGGCCACCTGTTGCGATATGTTGCGATATGTTGGATGATGTTGGATCATATTTAAAAACGGTCACATTTTTCGTGCAACATTTTTGATGTTGCCTGATGTTGTTCTCGTTTGGCCACGTTCACGCAACATTGTTGCACTAGGGCATCTGCGCTAGGTCCACTTGTTGCGCGCCAGGGGCATGGGGCACATAAACATCGACATGTTGTGTTGAAAATGTTGCTTGCGTCTGGCCAGCCCATTCAACACATGTTGCAACATCATGCAACAATGTTGCAAGATGTTGCGTTGAAAATGTTGCGAGCGTTTGGCCAGGCCTTAAGACGACGACGTCGACGACAACGCCACAAAACAATGATATCATTGGTTAAAAGAGAATAAATAATCGTGCTGCACGTGCAGCACGGATTTTAGCTCATGTTTTTGCGGTCCTCTGCATAACGACGACGTGTAATCACCAAATTTTAGGTTTTGACGACAAAGTGAGCATGCGACAGAGAATCTTTCTTTCTCTATTTTCAGTCTGAAACCGCTCGTACCAATTCATTTTTATGATACTTCGCCCACATTGTACGACGTGAAGGAGATGGAATAATCGCGAAAGACTTATGCTAGAGCAAAGTTTTATTTTGAGGTGAGGTTTTCGTCGACGTCGCCGTCGTAAATCTTAAGGTCCCTATTAGGGAACTTAAAGGCTGGTTTTTACTAGCGAAGGAGTCGGAGTCGTAATCAGAAGCGCAGAGCGATACGATCTAGTGAAAATGAATCTTTCGGAGTCGGAAGCAGAACACCGATTCCACTTATGACTCCGTCGCTTATGATCCTGTGAAAACTACATTGTCGTAGTCGGAAGCAGAAGCGGAAGAATAAACCAATCACAATACTCGATTCCAAGCATTGTGATTGGTTGGTTCTTTCGCTTCTGCTTCCGACTCCGACAATCTAGTTTTCACTGGATCATAAGCGACGGAGTCAAAAGCGGAGTTGGACGAAAATGGGAACGTTCTGATTCTTCTGACTCTGATTCGGTCGAGCTTATGACTCCGCTTATGACTCCGATCTTTGATTTTCACTAGGTCGTAAGCGCTCTTACGACTCCGACTACGACTCCGACTCCGACTCCATCGCTAGTGAAAACCAGCCTTAAGCAAGGACGACGACGACGTTTACGAGAACGCCATGAAACAATAGGCTTAATGAACAAAAACAAAGGCTCTGCATTGCACTTTGGTGCATTTCTTTGCCGTCCTCGACCTGACAACGAGGTGAAATTATTAAATTAGAAGTTATGAAGGAGACGCGAGCGCCTGACGATGAATCTTCGATTTTGTCTACAAAAATCCACAGCGTTCACACCAATTTCATTCCAGCAATGATGATACACATTTCCCTGCGGCACGACTTGGAATAATCGCGAAATTATTACAATGACGGGAAATAATATTTTTACACAAGTTGTCCTTGCTCAAGGTCGCTAATGCGAAATAGCCAGATTTGAGGTTTTATGAAGGACGTCAGCACTTCGGGATAAATTTTCATTTTCTCCCCTAAATTAAGCGCCGTTCCGACCAGTGACATTCTTGAGGAACTACCACATTACAATTACAATAACGCGAATTTATATTTGAGATGACGTTCTCGTTGCCGTCGTAAGTTCTCGGACACCATATTGGCAGAGACAGCTGCGTTGGGAGAGTGACGGTAGTGGCACTTGGCTCTTGGATTTGTGGGTTTTCATTTTAAACTAAACGTTAACGAGCGAGTTCTGCAGAAATACCGCCTGAATATATCAAGACGTAAATGCCGATGCGTCCATTTCGTTCGCGTATCCAGGTTCAGTGATTACCAATACTTAGGTGGTTTTCAACCAATCTCTAGAGACACAGATCACAATGCTACAGTGAACAATTGCTGGTGGACGAACAAAGGAAGCTAATGAGAAATCTTTTGTTTTCGTCCACTAACATAGTGGCGATAACGTAACGTGAAAACCACCTATATAAGTGTTCATTCAAGAACCATGATATCACAGTAAAGGATCCATGCAAAGGGAATTCTTTATGTCTATTTAATCTCCTAAAGCGAAGCACAAGTTTGCATTGAATTATGATTTATGTTTTACGTGTGAAATAACAAGGAAAATTGGCTGAGGGATGATTTTTTTGTAGTCGCTTTAGTTTTTATCACGGTCTTTTTATTGTAAGTTATCCTATATTTATAAAGTTTGTTTTCGCGGATTTCCTGTTAATGAGAGGGTTTTGTCCAAAATATAATAAAATAAATATTACTGGATTTTCTCATTGCTCTTCAAATCTCGCAAATGCATCATAACTTAATTTATGCACAAATTAATGGGAAAACTAATTGTTTTGCAAATTGACAGTGCAACAATACTTAGTCAGATGATTGAATGAAAGGACGAATTTTTCTGATATGACACACGCGTACTCTGAAACTGTACGTGCTTCTAAGAGGAGTCTCCTGTAGCTCATTTGAAGAACTTCTGAACTGATAATTTCTTTTTACAAGTAACCCCCGAGTGTGGTCTTGCAACACAGTCACAAATGGACTTATTCTTAGATACACTTTACGCGCGAAAACAAAGGGCTGCCAGTTTAACCAATCAGGAGAAGCCATGTCACGTGACTGCTTCTGCGATGATTTTTTTCAGGGACGTGACGACTTATTTTCGCGGGAACGGATATTCTAAAAATAGACTCATTTGTGACTGTGCTGGGGGAGCCCACCCATCCCATAACAAAACTCTTATCTAAGTCACTCTTAGCCACACCCAATAAGCCATTTCCGAGTTCATGTCTGCCTCCTCTTCAAAGCGAGTCTTAGTGAGAAGTTTTCCTTATGAAAATAAGAACTAATTACCATCACAAGAACTTCGCACTTACACTTAGACTCGCTTTGAAGAGGAGGCAGACATGAATGCGGAAATGGTCTATTTGGTTCGTGGCAAAGTTCCCATCATGATAAACGAGTCTCCTGCTTATAGCTCAGTGGTAGAGCATCCGAACTAGAAATCGCATCGGAAAGTCACAGGTTCGGCTCCTATAAAAAGCACTAGGATTTTTTCCCGAGTGTACCCGAGTCATGGCCGGAATATCTATCATTTTCGTTGACAGTTCAGTTTTTGTAAAGACTTGGTAAGAGTTTAATGACGACATCTGCTGTTTTGAACGCCCGCGCGCTCTAGTTAGTTCAATTTTGATGTGGATATTTTACATCGCTATCTATTTGAGAAAAAAGGCATCACCTTTTGGCAATAAGACATAGCTGGTTTGGAAAATTATGAATGTGGCTTTATTACGAAGTTCAAGTTCAATTGAAATTCTTTTCTGTACTTCCCAGAATATCGAGGTCCTCGCTATCAAAATTTGGCTATTTTTGTCTTGTGCATCTCGTCATGGCCGCCTTACTGGTGCTCGTACAAAATGGATATTCTTTTGTTTGAAACATCTCGGACAATAGACCATATTCGTATTCCCAGTGTTGGACTGGAACTAGCTTGCAATGGAGGCTAATGCGGTGGGAATATATCAAAAAGTATTTGCATTTGAAAAGATTTCCCCGCATTAGCCTCCATTGCAAGCTAGTTCCAGTCCAATACTGAGAATACGAGTATGGTCTATCGAAATGAAAATTGAAGATCACCCTATTTCAGTGATGAACTGAATAGGAGGCATCCCCCGAGCGTCGCGATTCAACACCACTTGCTCCGAAAGCCGCGCACTAACCAACTGAACCCACAAATGAGCAGCTCCCAACATCAGTGGCTTCATAGTTCAGTTGGTTAGAGCGTCGCACCCGTATCGCGAGGTCACGGGTTCAAACCCCGTTGAAGTCCTGAATTTTTCAGGCTTGTTTACGCAATAGGCCATTTCCGAGTTCATGTCTGCCTCCTCTTCAAAGCGAGTCTAAGTGCGAAGTTTTTGTGGTGGTAATTAGTTCTACTTTACATATGAATGAAAACTAATTTTCATAACAAAACCTTCGCACTTAGACTCGCTTTGAAGAGGAGGCAGACATGAACTCGGAAATGCGCTATTGCAAAAATTGCGTTTATAACTGTGAGTGAGGATCATAGCTTCACTTGATTTCATATCCGCAGTTCATATATGATCCATTTCATTTATCATTTCATCGTCGAGTCATTCCTCACGAGAACATTGGAACCCACAATGACCAGCTCCCAACATCAGTGGCTTCATAGCTCAGTTGGTTAGAGCGTCGCACCGGTATTGCGAGGTCACGGGTTCAAACCCCGTTGAAGTCCTCAATTTTTCAGAATTCTTTACTCAATTGCAAAAATTGCGTTCATAACTGTGAGGATCATAGCTTAACTTGATACGCCCTCTCCTGTTGTCCAAGATTAACAAGGTTCTACTCTGATATTTTCTGTCACGTGGTTAGAAGTCAAGCATAAGGTTGAAATACTTTAGGAAATGATTAAAGAGCAAAATTGATGACGGTTTGAGTTGTTTTAACGGCTTACTGTAAAGCCGTTTTAACAACGTAAACCGTCATCGATGTGTTTCGAAAACTTGAGAATACTTCGATCGTCATCCCACGTTGAGAACGCTCTCAGTATCATAACAAAGCCAGATTCATAGCTACATGTTGTTGCTGCGTCATTCAGTGGGTGAAAAACTACATGTTACGTTTATGTACCTTGTGACGTAAATTCTGAACTTGGTTAAGCTTGATTGATTACATATGATTTGAATAAATGTTTTCCTGATATTGTATGCTGTCCTTAAAGAAGGCATTAATATTGCTTGAAGGTTGACAACAGTCTCTTGTTCCTCGTTACTAAGCAATCAAACTGCAGTGACTGCATTAAAAAAAATGTAGCAGCGTGTCTGAAATACGGAGCACAGCGCAGTAGAGTGGTAAATCTGGATCGCGAGTGAAAAGGTAAGCGTGATTGTCGCTCTTTATCATGCTCTTCTAAAAGATCTTTGTAGATATCCCACAATGGTTATTTGTGTAGGAGATTACGTATTCATAACCTAGATTATACAACTTCGCTTCGCACTAAGCACGGAGTTGTTTGTATGTTCCCTTACAATTTACCATGATTCGCATTCTTGCAAACGTGGACACTGAAAAATATTGTGTTTAGGTGTCAAATTGGCTCTACACGGTAATGCAATGCGGTTAGTAATGCAGTTTGTATCACTCATACTTGTTGCTGCAGGAATTTCGCTTGATTTCTCTTCTTTGCCTTTGAAGATCGCTTTCCCGTTGTGATTTTTAACTTTATTACCGAACAAGAAGTCCATGTTTAGCTAAATTCAGTTCAGTCATATGATAAAAAGAACGGGGAAAATAACAACACAATATAACAAAATATCAAGCACACAGCTGTCGGTGATAAAATATCACGGGTTCTAGTCACAATAGATATTTTAACTACAGTTGGACGGATCAAACGAAGTTATGGACACTGTTGTTTTGCAACTACGTAAACAGTTATGGGGCTACTCAGGCATATCATGAGCAACGCTGAACATTCGTGGCTTCGTTTGACCTGGTTTGTGTTCCGCGTACCGGAGATATTGGATTTGTGGAGGAACAAAAGCTCTTTATTAAACGATTTTAAGTAAATTATTTTAATGAGTCCAAGATATTCGCAAAATATTTGAACAGTCCTCTTTTTTTTTTCGGAAGTGATGAGCAACAAATTAGAGGCATCAGTGTGTACGTGACATACAAGATCACCGAGTACAAGCTAGTGCAGTCTTTGCAAAAGTGACGTCTTTAAATGCTACACTTCCTTTCCTTCTCGGATAACAACGATCACAAAATCATCGCGAGCCTCTTCCGGTGCACATTGCTACATCTTGTGTCTTATGTTCTGTGAAAAGCAACACCGTGAAACTTGAGGTTTCAACGGCTAGATGACCATACAAAAATGAATTGTTCGTTCTCCAACCCTTCCTTCAAGACCGTTCTCCCAATCCACTTATTTTCAAGTAAAGGAATGATCCTCGCAGTAATGTGACGTAGAGAGGAAAATTCGGGACTTCAACGAGGTTTGAACCCGTGACTCCTCGCGATACCGGTGCAACGCTCTAACCAACCTGAGCTATAAAGCCGCGACGTGGAGAGTGGTCATTTGAGGTTTTTAATTTTTCCCGGAGGAGGAGTGAATCAATGAACGAAATGATAGATGAAATGAATCATATACTGAACTGCGGATATGAATCAAGTGTAAAGCTATCATCCTCGCAGTTTTGGACGCAATTTTAGCAATTCCGTAGAAATAGCCTGAAAAATTCAGGACTTCAACGGGGTTTAAACCCGTGACCCTGGCGATACCGGTGCGACGACGATCTAACCAACTGAGCTATAAAGCCACTGACGTTGAACCTACAAATGACGAGCTCCCAACGTCAGTCAATGGCTTCGGCCCTCTTCTTATAAAAAGTTCAATGGGCGTGGTCTAAAGCAGGTCAACTAAACACGATATTACTTTCCAAGCGAAGGCTACCGCAGTTAATGGGACCACATTAAGCGTTATAAGGAGCCGGGACAAATCGAGGCTTAAGGGGTCTGAATCTTTCGCGTAGAAAATCGTTTCCGAAATCTCCACAGTCTCACTAAATGTATTCCATACAGTCAAACTCTCTCTTTAACGGACACCTCTATAAGACGGACACCTGGTGCTTGTCCCGGCCGTTTTCGTAGTCATTTAACTATAAACCAAACTCTCTATAAGACGGACAACTCCATAGGACGGACAACGGACACTTGTGAGGTGCTGAATGTCACCGCAAATACGATTTAGGGAATAAAAATTATTGTAGGGTGACTCTTTTTTTAACACCAGACGTTTAATTGACAGTTCTTATCTTTGTCGCCGGAATACATACAGTACAAGTTAAAATTAAATCAGTCATTGTCCCATTCAAAAAAATAACTTGGAGGTGATAACCGGAATTGTATTGTAGTCTCTAAAAACAGGTAGGTTTCGTTCAAGTAAATAACTTAAAACAAACTTTAAACAGACGGGTATTCACTGTGCACAGGTTCAGCATTATTATCTCAAAATTCCTGGGGTCATGTTACGTCGATTCTCTCATAAGCCGGACAACTCTCTAAGACGGACAGCTGAGGCGGTCCCGATGGTGTGCCGTCTTAGAGAGAGTTGACAGTATTGGAAACATGAACTTAATGGGGCTATGTAACGCACAATGATGCAATACCAAGAGAGTATGACCTTCATACTCTCTTGATGATACCCAAAATGTTCAAAAAGTAGCATGAAACATTGCAATAAACCACTTAAAACAGTAAAACAACCATAATGGAAATACAGCAAAGTCAATGAGAACCATGGATGGACACAAATGCACAATGAGATTGAAACGGCTTGCCTTTGGGTAATTTTAGAAAAAAAGTCGCAGTCGGCTTGACGTTTTTTCAGATTTTATGGAAAATCGCTGGATAAAGGTCGTTTTTGCTCAGAATAACCTTGCCTGTGATGTAACGCGATACTTTTATGCATATTTTTATATTTAGATTATTGTATATTAGTTTATTATCTTATGTTTTATATTGTACACGTAATTCAGTCTCACGACTGCGAGTTGTTCTTTTAATAAACGATTTATCTATCTATCTTTTATCATTAAGGAAATTCCACATTACCATTTTCGAGTTTTTAACACCCTAAAATGGGACATAGCCCCTTTAAGGACAGATTCCAATACAAGATTCGAGTGATATGATTTACCTCAAACAACAGCGTCCCGTAACCCAGAAAGTCTGGATATGCCATGGAATGCGGGCCCATCTGCATTTTCAATATCATCTATTTTTGGGATGGCTACTGCTAGATTTTTGCGATTTTTCCTCGCACGATGCATAATTTTTACTAAGGAAGAGAATTCCCTCTTGCAGCCACTTGGTTGAAGGACAAATCAAATTTTAAAGGCGTTGTGGTTATACTCAGGCACAATCTCATTGGCCATAATCTGGTGGGACCCTGCCAAAATTGAGAGAGACCTCGACACTTCTTGGTTATGGGATTTCTTCATTAATTTATAAGACAAGTCGACCCTTATACTCGAGAATTGGCCGGTTTAAAATGAATAACTTAATCAGTGTGAAACAAAACAGGTTGTTCTATCTGAGCATGGGTATCGTTACATCGAAGCGGAAGAAGGAATGCAAACGCAAAATGCATCAAAGGACGCGAGGATCAAAGAAGAGAATCACAATGAGACTAACTGTGAGTAATAGATAGAAAAAAAAGATATTATATATTGCTGCGAACGCAATTTGATGATAAAAAATAAAAAAAATGGTATTTATATCATTCATGTAGCTCACTTCTATATGGATATACTCAAAAGCGCCTTACAATGACGTACGAGAATTGGAGAAGGGTTGCGAAAAAACAACTCAGTTTGGCGTTTATGATTAAAGAGAGAACAGCCCATCATGACATGGGAGCTCACAACTCCTATAACACTCTTAGAGCTTACTCTTTTGTCAGACCATAATATATAGATTATGTGTTAACCTGGCTGGAAACCTGTGATCCAATGGAAAACCAGTACCTGGGTCAATAGTCCAACGCGCGAAAAAACCCAGTTGACCTCGATGAGCTTTAAACTCGATCCCGCGATAAGGTCACGTGATACTGGTCAGCGGATACCTTGTTTTGGCTTGGTGTCAGTGTGGGTGTCAGAGTGGTTAACACCATACCATACGATGGAATATCCATGTTCCCGCTAAAAAAACGCGGGCTGTCCACAGCGTTTCACATTGGCTTACATGAAGGGTTGGACGGTCGTACGTTCGACCGGTGACCAAAACCAAATTTTCTCGCGTAGCTGGGTTACCTATTTTCTTACCCATGGTGCTCCGCGCTAAAAATTTTGAACGGCTTCTCTTGGCAAAAATAGGTGAAGGAGTAGCAGTTCAGTTTACGCGTGAAATAGTATTTGAAAATGACTTGTTTTGAGAAAGTGATGACTCACACTTAATGATCGCGCTATTTTCAATGTGGGTGTTTGCTCCTAGTCGGTCTGTTTGCTTCTAAACAGAATGTGTTGCATTTGGTTCGAACAGTCCGCATATACGCTCAACGGGACTGGAACGGATGAGGAATCGAGTAGTGATACTGCTGTCTCACTGGAGAAAACGATTTCGCAGCCAAAGGATCTATAGCATCAATCGTTTTCCATTTGTCCCTCACACCAGTAGCTCAGTTGGTTGAGCACCGGGCTGCCTGCGATCCGAGGTCGTGAGAACGACTCCGGGCGGACCAACACTCAGGGTCTTAAAATAACTGAGAAGAAAAGTGCTGTCTTTACATCCGCAAATGGTGTAGAATCTTCAAGTCTTCTCGGACAAGGACTATAAACCGATGGCCTCACAAATAGCTTTCATGTTCTAAGTTCCCCTGTGGGAACACCGCACCTATTCGAATAGAGTAGGGGATGAAGTTCCCGGTGTGTGTGGCTGTCCTTCGTTAGTGGCTATGGGATGCGGCTGGGTATAGCACGTCCACATCAGCTGAATAAACTGCCAATACTTCAACTTCTTCAAACAAATAAATGACAAAACAAACAAACAAAATCGGTTTGTATGAAACCGCTTGGCCGAATTTCTCCTCGCAGGTGTAAATACGGGGTCACTATTTACAAGGAAATGCAAGGAGAGGAATTGTTTCAAAAAAAGAGAAAGAAGCTGATGAGGTAAACATCAACAATACCATTATTTCTGTATTTAAAGGTGAGCCAAATCTCGTCACGTATTCCACTCTGATATGTTGTATGTTTTCATCCGCGTCTGCAAGACCGCCATTACGCACTCGATTGATCGTGTCATTTATAAAGAAAGTGTTAGTATAGGTATTAATACGGTTTCGAGTTCAATTTGTAATTAATTTGCACGAGTGATTTTTTTAAAAAGCTGAAATTGCCCGCGCCGCTTCGGCGAGTGCAATTTCAGCTTTTTCAAAAACTCACAAGTGCAAATTAATTCCAAATTGAACGAGAAAAACCGTATGATTACTTATTATAATACAAACATGACAAATTCGCGTGGAAAAAGTGCCGGAAGATGTTTCTTGAAGCCCTTTTTTTCGCATTCGAAAAAAATTTTCAGAGTTTTTGTACAAAATTTTGGTCATTGCCGTTTACTGAGATCATTGGCCTACAACTTTCCAATGTCTTTCTGCAAATCAAAATCCAGAATTACGATGTGTAATTTGCACTGGTGTTACCCCTTTGCACTGGTGTTACACTTTTTGCACCGGTGTTACACTTTTGCACTGTTGTTTACACTTGAACTGCACTGCTCTCATCCAATCAGAATCGAGTAATTTTTTCATGTGTATTATACAGGAGTAACAAAATCTGTGGTATTGAATAACTAACCACATCAGAACTTCGTGTTGAAAAAGAGTACAATGACTGTAGCAGTCATAAATTATTCCTTTTTTGAAAGCCAGTACGTTTGGTAGGCACTATATAAACTTGTTGACGTAATCATTTTAAGATCGTCCAGGTGAGAGTAGTCCTGGGAAGGACTGTTTTTAGTGACATTGAGTGACATTTTGACACCGGAGTTGAAGTCATGCTCAGAGTCGAGAGATTATGTAGTGTCGAAACCTCAGTCAATGCCACGTAAAACTGAG
>NC_090892.1:57363677-57366177 GCF_036669925.1 Montipora capricornis | reverse complement strand
TCGCAACTGTGTAATTTCCTTTCTCTATATATGCTTTTAAATTTTGCAGGGATACCACTAGAACAAAGAACGATGAAAGGCCACAGGGTTACCTAACCACCGAATTTGAAGAGCGTATGTCACGTGACAGTGTACTATACAAACTTCAAATACAGCTACACGAAATTAAACCTGACGACTCCTATCTCATTCTCAACGCTTCAAGAGACTGGGACCAATCCACACATCCTTGGCAAGATCTCGCTGACGTCAAACTGACGTCACTTCTTCCAAGTGATGTCATTGGTCAAACACGTTTATCACTGGATAATCTCCCTTCGTCCATTGTTCTACCACCCGCCAAGACCATCTTCGACTACAGCTCTATAGGAAGGCTAAAATCTAAAGTATATCCTGGTTCGGATAAATTAAGCCTTATGAAGTCCTGTAAAGAAGGGGAGGATTTATCTGTCTACTGTGTTTCAGTGACCACTGGAAAACGAAAGGGAGCTGGTACAGATGCCAACGTTCTCCTCACAATCACTGGTAAGATTTAGTTTATTTTAGTTTTGAAACTTTCCTAGGGTGACTCTACCCGGGTGGTAAAACTCAAATAAACTAAACTAAACTATCACTCTGGCAAGTTGCATTTCCACCAAAAGCGAAAAACAAGGCTCAGGAAAATACACCACTTCTAACGAAATGTGAAGAATTGCTTATGAGAAAGAGTTAGATAGGACCATTTTGGTGCGCCAACAAGCTAATAATTGAAAGCTTGTCCAACTTTCCCCGAAAGCATGCGCAGTATAACGTCGGTTTTAATTATTACTGTGGAGACAGACCATGCAGTGCAAAGAAAACTATACCGTCGGTGTTCAAGTCAGCCCTCGAACTTTACCACCAGCCCTTTGATCGATAATACAGCGCCTTCAGTATAGAATGAAACAGGAGTTCTATATCATTGAATAATTGTTATACTGCACTTAATTAGCAACAAGTCCTGTCATCCAAGATACGAGTATAAATGGTCTTTGAATTATTCATTCATGCATACATTAAGATGAAGACCTCTTTTTCAGGAACGAAAGGAAGAACACTTCCTCAGCTAATGGATAAATGCTTTTACAACGATTTTGAAGCTGGAACACAAGATACATACATACTGGTCGCAGAAGATGTTGGCGAACTTTTAATGATTAAACTGGAACATGATATGACAGGAATATACAGTGATTGGTTTGTAGAGCGAGTATTAATTACGTGCAGTCACGATGCTGGGAGGCTGTACGAATTCCCATGTGGTCACTGGGTGCAAAAAGAATCCTTGTTTTTTGAGGGCAGAGGTACGCTGGATGCCTTGTATCGATCGTTTTCGTTTTTTGTTATAAACCAGCAAATGTCGTTGTCTTTCAACCGATGTGTCACGTGTTGGATTCCCAGAATGGGAATGAATTGAGTGTGCTGTGTGCATCAGTACTGCTCGAATTCGAAGAGGAATCAAGCTTAATCTCTTTGCAAGACCAACGTTTCTAATTTCCAATTCAGTTGTGATTTAGTGGACGAATAGCTACATCGTGAAAGGCCCATGTTTACCCAAAATACATTGCGCGCCGCGTTTGAATTTCGCTCAGACGGAAATCCGTATATCACCGGCAAGTACGTAATTAAAACGCTGGAACTATTTCAAAACAACAATATAAGAGCACATGAGCCTTGAGGCTGTTACCAGAAAATCCGCTCAATTTATTTGTTCATCATTCATTCATTTATTCATTTTATTCGTCCATTTATTCAATTAATTTCATTCGTTCATTTATTCATTTCATTCTTTCATTCATTCACGCATTTATTTGTTTGTTTATGTATTTTTACTTGGTTCTTTACATTGAGATTGTGTAATGCACAAACAATGAAGAACCAAATTGTATAAATACAAAAGTGAATGATGAGCATAAGCTCTCCAAAAAAGGGCTTAAGTGTTTCTTTCTTCGTAATAAATTTCATTCGACTGTCATGCCCGCTCTTTTTTTTCTCAGCTTTGCTTGTAACAAACGAACAACACGAAGCAGTGAGAAATCAAAGACAAATAGAACTTCAACAAAGACAAGAACTTTTCAGGTGGGGTGACGATCCCATTTTCACGCATCTCCCGGGATATTTGAAAGCTGAAACGAAAACGCTTCCTAAAGATGTACAGTTTACCCAGGAAGGACTCGATGATCTTCACAAAGCTAGAAGAAAAGCGTTGGGTAACCTTGGGCTTGTAATGTTGTTGGATATCTTTGATTCTTGGGACAGCTTTGACGATTACCGCAAGGTGAAACTCGTATTGGTATTATCGAAAGAATAAGTAGTTAAAAATACTTGTTATCACAATAAAAAAAGGAACTGTAACTCAACACTCGAGTTCATTGTCGAACACATATTCAAGTTATGAATTGAATTCCGTTTGAGGACGGTGCCTACTATTTTTATTGCGCATACGTTCAGTGCATCTCGACACACTCTGGTTTCCTGAGGT
>NC_090892.1:57353677-57358677 GCF_036669925.1 Montipora capricornis | reverse complement strand
GAATCCTCTAGTCCCTGGTGCTATTATAGCCTAATTGAATCGATGAGCCAAAGACGTCTTTTCTCGATCCAAGACAAACTTGCTCAACAAATATAAGTCGAATCGTGTATCATGTCAAGGTGAACTCTAAACTGCTAGCTGTCCCTTTCTGGATAATGGAAACGCAGCTAAAAAATCCAAAAGTGTAAAGCGCAGCGAGACTGGAGCGAGCAAAAAAAGAGGATTGACTGGTGGAAAGACGCCTCTTCCCCAGCCGCTCTCTGCTCGTTCGCTCCAGTTTTCAGCTTTTCCGCTCTGCTGTTTTGCCCGCCTTTTCTCTAGAAAGGAATCGCTAGCAGTCTAGTTGAATTGTGGGAAATAGGCCCTTCAACAAGTTGGACATTGTTTAACGACGTTGAAGGAAAACAGAAATAAGTTCTACTCTGTTTAAATTAACAAGTTTCCATTAGTCTCAAGAGGCAGACGACTTGAAATTCAACATTTCATCATTGACAAATGACGCACTGTGTTAAACCGTGTGTCAAGGGCTTAACCTCGAATTTTCTACTGTTCACTCTAGGTCATATCGAACTGATGAAGAAGTACTACAAGACTGTCAATCTGTCATCGTATGATCTACCTAAAGTCCTAAAAGAGCGAGGTGTAGACGACCCGGATAAACTCCCAGGTTTCCATTACCGAGACGATGCTTTGAAGCTGTGGAACGCCATCAAGGAATTCGTCACAAAACTCATGTCAATTTATTATCAGTCAGATGAAGAAATGGAGAAGGTATCTCGAAAAAGTGAAGTTTAATTTTGATCTATTTTCACGACACCAAACCCAATGTTCATACTTCGATCAATCACAAAAGGCGATGGAAATTAAACAAGTCACTTCTCGTTGATTTGAGTTTCTGAATGTTGCACTTATCGCCTAGACCCCAATATCGCCTGGACCCCAATTTGAACTCACCAAGTATTTTCAGTGGCTTGTCAAAAGCAAAAAATTGTTGATTTGCCCTTATCAACTCGTTTCATAAGACCAAATTTCTTGTTTCACTCTCCGCCAACGAGACTCGACGTTTTCTTCAAAAGCCACTCCAAAATTCGTCCTTAAATTTAAAATACATTCGACAGTTACTTTTCTTATTCCGCAGGACACTGAACTGCAGGCTTGGATTCTGGATCTCCACGACAACGGTTATCCAATCAGAGAAGGTGAAAGTGATCACGGCTTTCCCTCTTCATTGAAAACCGTTGAGCAGCTTATCCACTTGCTCACAATTGTCATTTTTACCTGCTCGTGTCAGCACGCAGCTGTCAATTTCTCGCAAATGGATACATTTGGCTTCCCACCGAATTCCCCCGCCCTCATGCGGCAGCCACCTCCCACACAGAAAGGCACATTGACTGAGAAAGATATCATGAAAGGGCTTGCCACTAAGCATCAGGCAGGAGTTACCATAGCAACGGTGTTCGACTTGACTCGTATTTTTCCTGATGAGGTAAGCAACAAGGGGGGTATTTTTTCCTACGAATGCAATGCTAAATCGGTTCCCCGAAATATCCAGATTTTCACTTACAAAATGATACTCCTGTTCTCTCCATTGGTACTCATGATTTTTTTGCATGAATTTTGATTCCTATTATAAATGTTAATACACAAACAAACACACCAGCGTTAGCTCGGAGACGATAAGCAAAAAAACTATCTATTCTGGTTTGCCGATGTTGGTGAAAGTAGAGAATATTCACTTCCACTTCGGTGGATATTGCGTTTCTAGTACGCCAGGATTCCCTTAGCTGGAGCTTCCATACGTATTGTTCCCTTCAAAGTCAACCCTGTCCCGTGTTTTTTTATTTTTGGAACTGCTATGTTTTGAAATACCTTCGTGTTTCGGGTGTGCTGCATGTGACGTAATCAGTGGATGGACATAAGCCTCCTATAATTGGCTATTGTGAAAACACCCACGAAAATTGCCCTGGGAGGTGCTTCCAGAAATAAAAGGATACGAGACAGGGTTGACTGAGACGGTTAATATGGGAGATGGAAGCTCCGAGTAATGGGCTTATGAGTATACCGATTGGCCTTGTATGGAAATTGGTTACGCCGGTCGTTTTGTAAGAGTTCAGAGTTCAGAATTGAATTTTATAAGGCAATTATTCAGTTCACCCTTGTTGGATAAGAATTGTTTTGGGTGGTTTGTAACCAACTTATGGAGATCGATTTGACTTTGGTATAATGTGCAATTGCTGGTGGACGAACAAAATAAGCTAATGAGAGATCTTTTGGTTGGTCTTTCGTATACCGGATCCAAAATAATTAAATTTCCACAAAACAAAAGAACAAAGCGAACATAACAAACCTAATTAGCAAGGCCTAATCGGAATGACAATGGTTCTTTCATCCATTTTAGTCCAGTATATGAAAGTCTAACCGGTCTTTTGTTTTCGTTCCGCCAACATGGTACCGATAACGCAACGTGAAAACCAAATGTAGCCAACTCGGCGCAACAAATTTCCCTTTCGTAAACGTTCGTTGCCATTTGAAACGGTCGATGCCATTTATAACGGTCGACTATAAACACTTCACTTCAAAGAAAATTAAAAGAAACAAACTAAGAAAAAATATTAAGGAAAATTAAGACAAAAAAGGAAAAAGAAAAACGTTTATAAAAGAAAAACTGGAGGAAAAAAAGAGTCCGAAAATCTCAAGACTCGAACTCGGGTTCTTAGCCCTCACCCTAAACAGAACCCTAACCAAAACCCTAACTCATATGACCAGCGAGACTCAACTCCCAGTAACCGCAACCTTTTGAGTTCTTAGACCTAATGAGTGTAATTCAGAGCTAAAAAAAGGCATCGACCGTTTCAAATGGCAACGACCGTTCTGAGAAATGGCAACGACCTTTTCAAATGGCAACGACCGTTTACGAAAGGCAAATAAGCCTCGGCACACTTCGTTTAGATGGCAATTTACTACCTCATATCCAACACAATAAGTTTTAATTTTTTCTCTCACTTCGCTTCCAGCGTTTCCTTGGTGACTATGCGGACAACGGCTTCACGGAAATGACCGCAAGGGAAGCCATTTTGCGATTTCAGGGAAAGCTCCATCGCCTCTCAAGATCAATCAAGAAACGAAATGAGACCTTGAAGTTTCCTTACGCGTACTTGCTACCGGAGAGAATACCAAACAGTATTGCCATTTAATGTCATTCGCATGGATAATTACGCAGTTATGACAAAGAGACATCGTTGACGTCACCTCTTTTTAATTAGGGAGCTTACGAAACGAGGACGACGACGGCTACGAGGACTTCATTTTAAAATACGAGTTCGCGTTATTCATATCACTACGAAACTAACCTGACTTCTTAACAATGCCATGAATTAAAGTAGGTGAAATAGGCTCTTTGCGATTAAGTGCACGGTTACCAAGAATTCTCTTTGACGCCGACCTTACGGCCTCAACAATCGGATCATCAGTTGAGGAGGGAATTCCCGCCACGTCATGGGCCAACTTTAAGCCATAGAAAGCGGAATCGACTGCGCTAGGGGAATGTGTTTCCTCTATAAGATGTTGCAAATACAAAGCCACATAAAAAGGGGAAGCGGGAAACGCGTTCCCATCTAGCTTATCAAGCGCAAACTGCTTCCACTTGCGGAAAGCACGACTGTAAGCCACTACAGTTCCATTTTCTCTGGAGGAGAGCACCGTCGTCTTCGATCGATCTTCCAGTCCCTTGAGCGAGACGTCGAGCGGCTTGTCCCGGGGTGACCAAAATCCAGACTGTAAACGAGAATAAGGAAAATGAACCACGAACGGGTTCCTTTAATTACCAACAATACTGAATAGATTCTTAACGCGATACAATTGCCGCGTCATGAGCAAGCAAAACTATGACTCAAGTCCATAATTGTTTGGCAGTTAGTACATATGAAACGTGCCGCAGTCCATAAACTAAGTGCAAAAGACTTGAAGCAATTACGCTGAATACAAGTAAAACAAGGCTGAGATGGTAACAAAACGCGGGGGGGGGGGGAGTTAATTACAGCGGTCGCAGTTTTTATTGCACTTCGTGCAAAAGCAGGAGGACTTCCACAAGGGGAGGATAACAGTGCCTCTCGCGTTACACAATCCCATGTGCTTCAGTACTCTAATTAACAAACACACTGGGGGACAAATCCAATTATTATCGTGCCCCCAGTCTTGGGAGAATGCATCGACTGCTTCACAACCATTCTGAAAAAATCTCGTGTTAAATCTTGGTACCTTAGCATTATAGGAACAAGCAAATCTGTCAACAGTATGGGGCCCCCAAAAATGGTCAATTCTTTGAAAGATCGCATCATTAATGGTATAGTCATCATGATCAATAAATTTGCTAATAGCATCAGCCCTATCGTTAAGATCCCTAGGGATCCACTTAACCTTCAGTAATATGTGAAACTTAAGACAGATCTGGAAAACTAGGAGGGCTAATGGGTGCAAATCAGCTTTCCTACTACCGTTTACAATTATAGACTCGACGTTCTGGTTATCGGTGCGCCACAAAACCTTAAAACCAGAAAAGTGATTGGCGAAAGCCTCCACTGCGAGAGAAACAGCTTTGAGCTCTCTCCATGTGGAGCTTTGGGCACTCTCTTCAGGAGACCAGTTCTGATGAAACACTAAATTAGAGTTCTCTACGAAAGCACCACAAGCCGAATTGGAGGCATCTGAGTACATGACCTTGACCGGAAGGGGGCGAGTCGACCAATAGACCTTTCCATTTAGGGGGATCACGTTGTTCTTCCAGAAAATGATTTCTGAAAGAAAATCATCTGAAAGAAAAACTTCGTTATCCCAGGAGTGGGCCGAGTTAACAACCGAAAAAAGAAATCTAGTCATTAAACGGGCAACGGGAACCACACAGCTAGAGAGGGAAATGATTTGACCCGTTACGCTGGCGACGCTTCTCACATGGACTTTGCGGAGAGGCGGACGAGACGACGGATCAACAAGGCCAGCGGTTA
>NC_090892.1:57316177-57348677 GCF_036669925.1 Montipora capricornis | reverse complement strand
CTAATCAAGTTGATCTATTGATACAATCCAAATTACTTAAGAGTTCCCTGTACCCCAAAAATGTCGTTTAAAGCCCTTTACTGTTTCAACCAGTGAAGGTTTAGGAATTCGTTTATTTAGGTCAGATGCACTATTGGAAACCGCTGAGTAGAATAACTGGCTGAATTATGAAAAAATAAAGCGAGAAGGAAAGAGTATTCGGGCGATGGGAGATTTGAATGAAAAATTGCCTGGCCTGATATAACACCAGTTAAATCATTTCAACTTTGAAAAACTCATGTTGTGGACTGAATTACGCTAAAAACAGAGAAGCAAGAAAGATAGCAACAATTTTCTTGGTTCATCTGTCGGTTCATCTCAATATCAGCTCTGGCCGCCATTTTAAGTATGCGCCCGCAGTAAAGGCCACTGGCTATCCCAAATGTCTGGTTGTGAAGAAAATAAACTGGACTAAATTTTCTCAGGCGTAATCCATCCACCCCACCCCCGACTTCATCATCTGTAGCTTCATGAGGAAGAAAACAGTCTTCTCAGTTGAAGTAAAATATGGTCTCCGCCACGAACTGAAACAAAATAGCATTCGATCCTTGGACAGTAATGAGTAGGGTCTAATAAACTTACAGCTGGCTTCAGGTTTGAAGTTTCGTCCCCAGTAATGTCTGTCCACCCTTGTCGCCTTAAAAATGCGTTTCATAGATATATGCTGGCTCTAAAATTTGGTTTTATCAACGGAGTTGATAATGTAAATTGACCACCGTACAGGGATTCTAGAACTTCGCGCATTTACTTCTTGCCAAAAATTCAAAAACCGAAAAACCCAGGTATCCGTATCGTTTCTGCCTGTAGTTGCCCTACCGAACTCATTTCTAGCTACTTAGACAGAATTATGACGCCTTTCGTCAAATCTTTGCCATCATACATTAACTGTTTTTCATTCGCCGGCAGCTATTACAAACAAATTAATGGTGTGGCGATGGGCACACGAATGGGACCTAGCTATGCCAATCTTTTTGTAGGAACACCGATTTTTTAATCAGTACAACGGCCCCAGACCTGGACTCTACGGCCGCTACATTGGCGACTACATCGGCGCTATTTCATCCAGCAGAGAAGAACTCGATCAATTTATAACCTCCGTTAATTCCTTTCATCCGGCTCTTAAATATACCTGGGAAATTTCAGTGGTAACGGTTTATGTACAAACCTACAGATTCTTTCAGCTATTTGTTGTATTCATCGTCCATACATCCATCACATGTCAAGAACTCCATTCCTTATTCCCAATTTCTTAGACTTCGACGTCTATGTAGTGATGACTCTGACGTTTCCAGAGGAGATGTGCCAGTTCTTCGAAAACGTGGCTATCCTGTCCCTGTGGTCAAAGCGGGCTATCATCGTGCCCAACAATTTTGATCGACAGTCAGCACTACAAACGTCACAAAAGGATAAGAATGACAGAATTCCATTCACCCTCACTTTCCATCCTCATAATCACGCAGTCAAAAGTATCATTCTTAATAACTTTAAATTACTCCAAAATGATCCCGAGACTGGTAGAATCTTTTCTCAACCTCGACTAATTACATTCACAGAAGCGCACTCAAAACTAACGAGCAACCCGGCACTTTCAAATGCGTGCGCTCACGATGCAAAACTTGTCCTTTCACTCTTAACACTAGCAAAATATCGGAACCTTAGCGATCTGTTAAGATCACCGATCGTTTCACATGTACCTTCGCAAATGTTATTTATTGCATAACCTGTACGTTATATAATAAATTATACATTGGCGAGACAGGTAGACGACTTGGCGACCGATTCCGCGAACACCTTCGAGATGTTGAGAAGAATGACAAAGATGCATCTAAGCCAGTCGCTCGTCATTTTAATCTCCCTAACCACTCCAAACAAGACATGGCTATCTGCGGCCTTTCCCTACATCTAGGTACGACGTAAAGCTCCAAGAACCTGGAACAAAAATTCATCTTCCTAATTGGCATCCTTAATCCCCACGGTATTAACGAACGCTTCTCATTTAACTAATGTATTTCTGTTTTTCACGTTGCCATGTTACCATCAATAGCATGGCCGTTGATGAAACCAAATTTTTGTGTACCACTTCCCCAACGACGCAGCACCACAGTTTTAGTTCTTTAGAAACTACCCCCTTTACTCATATGCTGGCTCTAGTCCAGTGCTCTCATATCCGCGCTCCACTTCGTTCATTTTCGACTAGCCTTTATTGCTAATGGCGACACAGCTACAGTGTTTTGACTGGCTTGAAATGGCCTGCTGCAAATGCTTTGGAAAAGATCACGAATATATTGCAGGTATTCTTTCAAAACTAATAATTTGACTTCGATATTTTAGGGGGCGGTAGTCGTTACTTCTTCATCAACATGTCCAAGTTGTTGAATGAATGGCTAGGCGATTAAAAGATTTCCTTGCAGTATCGCCACCAACATAGCAAGGCGATCTCGTTAAATCTGCAATAAAGCTCAGGATCCTCAAATCGGTCGTTTAATAACCGAACTTCTTTGTGGGATATGCAAAATAATGTTATTGCCAATTTTCTGCTCTCAAGGTTTAAATGAGTTCTGCTTGCATAATTTTCCTCAGCTTTCCACTTGTAAATGGTGACGGTGGGGCCAAATTATTAAGAAAGACGGGTCAAAACAGCATTGTCACCAGAAGGCATCTTGATGCTTGAAGTAATATATCAAACAAGAGAAGGAGTGTTTCATCGGATATCCAAACACCGAGAAGCGAGTTGAAAAACGAGTCCGAAGGCCGAGTTTTTTAACCGATTTCGAGGTGGTTGGATATCTGATGAAACACTCCTTTCGAGTGTTTAATATTGCTTCTCAAAAGAATCAGTATTTTAAGAGATATTTGGGATCAAAGTTTTTTGTTTAATATGAATACATGATGCAGCAGATAACCTAGTAACCTTTGTGGCTGTCTTAGTTGGTGTTTATAGAAGAATCCGCCTTACAAGAAGGGGTTTCTCTCTACTAATTAAAACATTCATTAATCAGTAGGTAGTTTTGGGGAATAGTGTGTGTGTGGATGGTGAGTTGAGGGAAAATCATAGACAAAAGTTATGGTTAGTCTGTAAAATGAGAGGGAGATGTTCACAAAGCAAACTCTCAACCCCAAAATAAGGTTAATTTATCGCCCGTAGAGCCGAAATCAAAGTGAGTTGTGTTTCTAATATTTTACCAAGTGTGCTGTTATGTAGAACACTGAAACCAAATGAAAAATTCTCTTGTAACTTATGGGTTCAGCGACAGAGAAGACAGAGAAGGAATTTGTAAACTCTTGGAAGTCTGATGAGGCAAACGCAATGAGGC
This sequence comes from Montipora capricornis, assembly GCF_036669925.1. Classification (NCBI taxonomy): domain Eukaryota; kingdom Metazoa; phylum Cnidaria; class Anthozoa; order Scleractinia; family Acroporidae; genus Montipora; species Montipora capricornis. The sequence continues at coordinate 57,345,324 of NC_090892.1, read as the reverse complement.
AATTTAAGTAAAGGGTTTGATGCTGAACACTGGTGGAAAATTTATTTAGTTGCGTTTTTCACACGGAGTGTGTTGGCAGCGTGTTTTCACGTACGCAATGAAATGGAAAGTTTTTTCTTCCCTCTAATAGCAAATATGTTGTTTGTTTCAATAAAATTATTTTTGGCTGGAAAAGGTTTTTGCGAGATTGACTAGCGTTGCGTATTATCCAAGGTGAACTAATTTGCATATGTGGAATATTTGCTTACACGTCCTGAAGTTTCGTTAATCTTATTTAGTGCGTTCAGGGGGAGCTACCTCTGATCTTTTCCGCTTTGGGGCTTTGGTTTCGGACGCACTGGACCGACAAAATTTGTTTGGCCCTTCCAAAAATCTCGACAAAATTTGGCTTAATTTTCAATTTTTCAAGCATGGAAGCACTGACAGTCTGAGACACAGCAAAATATTTGTTAACCAAAAGTGTCAAACACACCGAAATAAACACCAAAATACTAAAAATAGTACGGTACAGTACAGTACAGTATTCTTTTCATGTAACATGTTTGACCATGAAGGTTTCTTTGGTGATTTTTTCCGGTAATCTTCAGTTGCAGTGTATTTGTAGAATTGCGCGCAGTACAGTTTACGTTAATTTTTTGGTGGCGTACGAACAGTAAAATGGACTTGCAAAGTTTCGGTTATTTTTGTACAATTGGTCTATCTGGAAATATGCCATTTTAGTTTTTGGAATGCAAGTTTTAAGTCAACTCAACTGGAAATACTATGAAGCAATCTTGACTCCAAATTGTACAAACAAACCATGTCAAGTACAGCAAGTAAATAAAGCCGTTTGATATACAGTTATTCAAAACATGCATTCATGTAACTTGTGATTTTATCAGCATATACACGTCCTTTGTCTTATCCAGGAAACCAATATGCATCGGCTTTCATTGCCATTTGAAAGAACGAGCCATTTAGTTTCAAAACATCAGTACTTTCAACCACACGGCCACAGAGCTCGACAACGGAATCGCTAGTTTCTCTCTTTCCAGAGATTCAAACACGATTCTGGACAAGTTATGAGATGGCATATCTCCATTTATAGAAATAAAATCAAGTTGCACCGTCCACGTCATTGTAAGAAACAACGGTAGCAAATTTTTTCGTACCCTAATATTGCGGAACAGTCTCGAGGACTTCGCGAGAGCTGCGCGCAATTCGCTTCCGGCGTTTTAACAGCCAATCAGATCACGAGCTGAGAGACTTTTGGTCAGGCCCAATTTTAGCGAGCGACGACATAAGAGAACATATGGGCAAAGCTAAAAATGGGCCTGATCGCAGGTTTTTGTCACTTTCGATTTTGCGATTTACTTGTGCAGCCAAAAGGACAATAACATATTTGAACGTAGCAAAAATCTCGCAAAATGTTTTTCGTGATTCAAGATTAACGTTGTTTTCATGTCGTTAATTTTGTTGCTGATGGCAAAATATTTCATTCTCGATCGACCGTCCTGAAAACTTCCTTCTGCTCTTCCTAAAAATTGTGTATCAATATTTATTTACTTTTGCATCAATATTTGTTTCGCATAAAGCCAGCTAACAAAATCTGTACCTTGCTTAGTTCTCATTTTTGGGCGTTAAAATAGAATTTTTGATCCGATGCTTCTGTTACGAAGTGGTACCTTTTTTAGGTCACCCATCCAGATACTAACCCCGCCGGAGAGGGTTTAATTTCAAATACCTCATCAATGACAAAACAGGAATCCTTGAATGCACCTCACTAATCCTTGATTATTGCTAGTTTTATTAATTTTTTTTATCAGATTCGAAACGAGATTTTCTTGGGGTTTACTTAGACTGATGAATAGTTAATCTTTTGTAGACGTAGCTGCTGATTCCTTTATCAACAACCCCGCTTTGTTTGTGGGAAGGAGGTAAAATCCGACTTCCCTATTGTATACGTGACTAGACGCTTAAAAACGAGACAGTGACGGTGTAGCGTGATTGGCCGGAGAGCATGGTGATATAGTTAAGTACGTATGTGGTATAATGTGCTTGTCTCACCTGCTTGAGCAAGCAGAGATTAAAAGACAACTACATCCTGAGGAAACGATTGCGTGGCAGTCTGTTGATCACAAATCACGTTCTTGCGTCCAGTAAATAAGACGGACAGTTTAAATTTCTCGTGAGTTTTTCTATTTCTAGAGAGAGGCTAAATTTTCTACCCTTCCATCTTTAATGATGAGCGGCGAAGCAAACGGTATGTTTTTCTTTGTTACCAGTGTGTATATAGTGGTGTTATTTCAAGCTCAAGGTAATCTCATTGTGCAGAGATGAGTATATATGAGCTTAAAATAGAGATCATTCAGCTATTTGGCAATTCAAATTACAAGAAAAAACAGTTTTGTTGCCGTTGGACGACAATTCGTTTCTTAAAAACAAAATTCTCGAATGAAACTTGATTCGTGGCAAAACTGAATACCAATACCTGAAAAAGTATGGACAACAACACCCCGAACGAAAAACCCTTTAGAAATCTTGAAACCCAACACGGCATTGTTCCGACAATATTCATGGCTATTACTGGGATGATGTGAAAAATCGCTGAATAAATGAACAAGCAATCTTGCTTGTCCGGACTATTCGTCCGTAACCAAGCAGAACGGAAATCCGGTGGGTCATTTTAAAGCTAGCTCTGCTGTTCCACAAGAAGAAGTGGATTTAAAGTTACCTCTTGTATGTCTATCCGCTGAGCACTATTGACAAACAGAATCATACGACCTTGAGCAATTCTAATCCCAGCACTTTACCTGAAAGAAGAAAGGTCACCAATACTGGATATTCAAGCAATGCTGCGTCTCTTGATTATATATGTAAACACGAAATTTCCTTAGCTCCTCCACTTTCTTGTCATTGTGAGTTAAACTTTTCCAGAGGACTGAACCACTATAACAAAAGCTTTTTGCGAAATAGTTTGGTAAAATAAAGTTCAGCGAAATAACGATACTCACCGTTACGTCACCTGTTGTCAGTATTGTTGCTGAAGCCATTTATTCGCTGTCGAAACAAAGGCTTGTTTTGCTCTGTGGTTGGCAAAATTTAAATATTAAAAGAATTGTTTATTAACAGTGAAGGCGGTGCCAGTGAAGCCACTATTTTCAAAGAAAGGGATAAGGAGTGAATTAGCGTGTTGATGTACTTGAGCAATCATTTAGCCGTGAGATAACCTGACCGCTTGTTAAGAGGGGGTCAAGTTGTTTGAACAAATGTATCAAAATGCTAATCAAGTTAATCTATTGATATAATCCAAATTACTTAGAGTTCCGTGTACCTCCAAAATGTCGTTTAACGCCCTTCACTGTTTCAAAGTAAAGGCTTAGGAATTCGTTTATTTGGTCAGATGCACTCCCTATTAAAATAAGGAAACCACTGAGTAGAAGAACTGGATGAATTATGAAAAAAGAAAGCGGGAAGGAAAAAGTATTCGGGCGCGTGGAGATTTGAACGAAAAATTGTCTGATATAACACCAGTTAAATCATTTCAACCTTGAAAAATGTTGTGGAAGTATAGCAACGATTTCCTTGGCTCATCTCAAATCAGCTCTGGCCGCAATTTTAAGTATGCGCCCGCAGTGAAGGCCGCTGGCTGTCCCAAATGTCTGGTTGTGAAGAAAATAAACTGGACTAAATTTTCTCAGGCGTAATCCATTCACCCCACCCCCGACCTCATCATCTGTAGCTTCATGAGAAAGAAAACAGTCTTCTCAGTTGCAGTAAAGTAATGGTCTCGGCCACGAACTGTATCATTTATCATGGATTTTCACTGTCGTTATAAACAAAATAGCATTCGATCCTTGGACAGTAATGAGTAGGGTCTAATAAACCTAAAGCTGGCTTCAGGTTTCAAGTTTCGTCCCCTGTAATGTCTGTCCGCACCCTTGTCGCCTTAAAAATGCGTTTCATAGATATATGCTGGCTCTAAAATTTACATTATCAACGGAGTTGATAATGTATATTGACCACCGTACAGGGATTCTAGAACTTCGCGCATTTACTTCTTGCCAAAAATTCAAAAAACCGAACAACCCAGGTATCCCTATTGTTTCTACCTGTAGGTTGCCCTACCGAACTTATTTGTAGCTACTTAAACAGAATTATGACGCCTATAGTCAAATCTTTGCCATCATACATTAACTATTTTTCATTCGCCGGCAGCTATTACAAACAAATTAATGGTGTGGCGATGGGCACACGAATGGGACCTAGCTATGCCAATCTTTTTGTAGGATATGTTGAACACCAATTTTTTAATCAGTACAACGGCCCCAGACCTGGACTCTACGGCCGCTACATTGACGACTACATCGGCGCTATTTCATCCAGCAGAGAAGAGCTCGATCAATTTATAACCTCCGTTAATTCCTTTCATCCGGCTCTTAAATATACCTGGGAAATTTCCGAAACTTCATTGGCTTTCCTAGATATCAAAGTTTCTATCAGTGGTAACGGTTTATGTACCAGTGTGCACTACAAACCTACAGATTCTTACAGCTATTTGTTTTATTCATCGTCCATACATCCATCACATGTCAAGAACTGTACTCCATTTCTTATTCTCAATTTCTTAGACTTCGACGTCTATGTAGTGATGACTCCGACTTTTCCAGAGGAGGTGTGCCAGTTCTTCGAAAACGTGGCTATCCTGTCCCTGTGTTCAAAGCGGGCTATCACCGTGCCCAACAATTTTGATCGACAGTCAGCACTACAAACGTCACCGTCAAAAGGATAAGAATGACAGAATTCTATTCACCCTCACTTTCCATCCTCATAATCACACATTCAAAAGTATCATTCTTAATAACTTTAAATTACTCCAGAATGATCCCGAGACTGGTAGAATCTTTTCTCAACCTCCACTAATTTCATTCACACGCGACAAAAACGTAGGCAACTTTTTAGTTAGAAGCGCAATCAAAACTAATGAGCAACCCGGCACTTTCAAATGCGTGCGCTCACGATGCAAACTTTGTCCTTTCACTCTTAACACCAGCAAAATATCGGAACCTTAGCGATCTGTTAAGATCACCGATCGTTTGACATGTACGTCCGCAATGTCAGTTATTGCATAACCTGTACGTTATGTAATAAATTATTATTAATACATTGGCGAGACAGATAGACGACTTGGCGACCGATTCCGCGAACATTTTCGCGATGTTGAGAAGAATGACAAAGATGCATCTAAGCCAGTCGCTCGTCATTTTAATCTCCCTAACCACTCCAAACAAGACATGGCTATCTGCGGCCTTTCCTTAGATCTAGGTACGACGGAAAGCTGCAAGAACCTGGAACAAAAATGCATCTTCCCAATTGGCACCCTTAATCTCCACGGTATTAACGCTTCTCATTTAACTAATGTATTTCTGTTTTTCACGTTGCCATGTTACCATCAATAGCATAGCTCCTACTCCACGACCCACACAACCCATAATTCCTCGATTCGCTCTGACGAAGGGCTAACGCTCGAAACGTTAGCTTTTACAATCCCTGTACGGTGGTCAATTTACATTATCAAGTCCGTTGATGAAACCAAATTTTAGAGCCAGCATATATCTATGAAACGCATTTTTAAGGCCACTTCCCCACCGACGCAGCACCACAGTTTTAGTTCTTTAGAAGCTACCCCCTTTACTCATATGCCGGCTCTAGTCTAGTGCTCTCATATCCGTGCTCCACTTCGTTCATTTTCGACTAGCCTTCATTGCTAATGGCGACACAGCTACAGTGTTTTGACTGGCTTGAAATGGCCTGCTGCAAATGCTTTGGAAAAGATCACGAATATATTGCAGGTATTCTTTCAAAACTAATAATTTGACTTCGATATTTTAGGGGGCGGTAGTCGTTACTTCTTCATCAACATGTCCAAGTTGTTGAATGAATGGTTAGGCGATTAAAAGATTTCCTTGCAGTATCGCCACCAACATAGCAAGGCGATCTCGTTAAATCTGATGATAAAGCTCAGGATCCTCAAATCCTCCTCAAATGAGTTCTGCTTGCATAATTTTCCTCAGCTTTCCACTTGTAAATGGTGACGGTGGGGCCAAATTATTAAGAAAGACGGGTCAAAACAGCATTGTCACCAGAAGGCATCTTGATGCTTGAACCGAAGATGAAAAATTTTGAAATCGACTACCGTAAATACGGATCTTCATGCAACGTTGCCTTCCAATGATTGTAGACACGTACGATGCCAGCATAAGCGCATATTGAGCACAATCAACGACCAGTCAACATGCGCAAATTAAATTGGGAGCGTTTTGACCAAAAATTGAACGCATTTTCTTAGTTCACTGAAAGACACCAATCAATGGCAAGTTACTCTGTATTTGCAACTGTGTGTTACGGTGTACTTGCTATACCAGCCCATCATGAGCGCATTGGATTAAACAACGCAGCCAATATTATTCATTCCGTGATTTTTGTGCACTGAAAACGAAAACAAAGTATGCTCATCTGGCAATGTTCTGACTTTGCCAGCACCGATTTTTTAAAGTCCTCATGAATTTCCTGTTTACGGGAGTTCTAAATGGCTACGAAGAAATCCGACGAGGTTTTCAGTCTCGAGCGTGCGATGAATCAGGGGCACCCAACGGAATGTTCCGTTTAAGTGCTACTATGATAAAAAAAATCACTTCCTTTTTTTCTTCAGATTCTGAAAGTGTGATGGCTTAAAACTTGACTGGCAAAATCTTGAGCTTTGATTTTTATCCGAAGTCTGTTTACTTTGAGAGAAAGTTTTGGATTTCACGGTCCGCCATTACTGATGTTCCAGTTGGACCTCGGAAGCTTGGATCTAGGCAAAAATGACGTCATTTACTCACTAGATTAGAATTTCAGCATGTAAACGCAGCTTATTGTATATGCAAAACACGAGTTTAAAAGTCTGAAAGCCCGAAACTCCCGTGCTGCATATTAATTCATCCGTGTACACACACATGCATTGCATTCTTAAACTAGTGAGCCTTTGACGTCATTGTCTCCTCGATCCAGCTGTCTCAAGATTTTAAAGTTAGTAATGGCAGACTATAAAATAGGAAAATTCCAGTTAAAATAAGCAGGTGTATTTTTTAAATTGGCTCACCTAGTGATTAGTTAACATAGTTTTGAAATCCAAAGAAAAATTAAAATTGACTTTTTGGTCATAGTAGCACTTAAGGCCCTGTTTACAGGTAGGGTTGGGTTACCCTAGCACTCACACGTTTGTTCTTTTTTTCATCGACGTGTTTACAAGGCAGCTAGGGTTACCCTGGCACTAGGGTAAAGACAATCCTGGCGACGAAGTTTCCAAAACGGAACATCGTGTCAATCCGAAATTCCGATTTCTACGCGGTTTCCACGATCGCTTTAAAAGTGCTCCGATTACTGCTAGCACGAAAAAATGTGGTCAATCGATGTCCAGCTACGGATATTGAAGTGCAATAGACCTTATTCCAAAATGGCCGTCATTTAAATAATATTCTTTTGTTTTTATTCAAATTAGCCCGTGATGCCTCGTTCTTGAGCTGAAAATTCAAAAGAATATTTTGCCTTGAACAAGGCATCAAGATCTAATTTCAATAAAAACAAAAGAATATCTAAATGGCCGCCGTTTTGGAATAAGGTGTATAGGTGACCCGATTGCTGCTTCAATAACAAGACCAATCGATCGACTCTTGGGACTGTATCATGCTTCAGTGAACTGGATATTAATTGTTTAAATGCAAATAGCCCCCACGACCACGCATGTGCACAATAGAAAATGATCCCACAAGTTTTGCATAATAATTGCGTCAATTTTACTGCATTCTTTTGTACACCAACATGACTGCTGTGAGGTCAGACACAAACCCCAGACTAAAGTGCTCGACATCCATACTTTCCCTAATGAATATTTATTAGCCTTGACACATGCACACGTCTCGTGCATGCTTATTTTTTAATAGAAACAGGGGCACCCAACGACCAATTTGTTGTAAAATGTATTATTATACCCCAGTTAATGAAAATAAATGTTATTAAGGCATTTTCAGGTGTTTTTCAGTGTTGCTGGGAAAACATTATCTGTTCCTTTTTCCCAGCAAGACATACAAGAAATTTCCCAGCCAGCTAGATAAAATTGGTTGGTTTCCCAGCGAGCTGATCAAATTTATTTCCCAGCCAGGAATTCCGCGCGCTTTCAAATCCCTCGATCCAAAACGACCGAACAAAAGCGACAAAACCGGGACAAAACAGGTTTTTTCCGCAAGCGCAATCACTCTGACCAGCCGTCGTATGTTTGTGACTATTCTGAGGGAGAGGGAAGGGGTTCGTTTTTTTTTTTTTTTTAGTCGTCCTCAGTCTTCAGAGTTTCTACAGCCAGCTCGGGTTGAAATGCTAGAAAAAGTCAGTAATTCCCAGGCAAAACCTCTATCAATAACAAAATTTCCCAGCCAGCTCATCGAAACACCTGTATTTTTGCCAGCCAGCAAGATTCCTCTGGGGAACAGATAATGTGAGGAACAGATTCGTTGGGTGCCCCTGTAGAAAGCGCCCATCAACAAACTGAAAGAACTTCAAAACTGAATAAATCTATTTCCCATTTTGTGTCCATAGTTTCTGAGAAGAAGACCGAAGATTACGAGATTACCGTGGTGACTGGAAAGAGAAAGGGAGCTGGAACTGACGCCTCGGTAACTCTCATCATAAAAGGTAATATACATCGACAAGATGTTTCACATTATTTTCATTTTCATGCACATAAAATTATAGCCTTCGTTCATTGTTAAAGAAATATGACGTTTCTTATTATTTTTTTATGCTCGCATTCACCGTCTATGCGGAGATGCATGTAACGTGGTCGGTGATTTTAACGGATCGATTTGGTCCTGAGATCTTAGCCATGTTAGAAATAAAAGGACAAGTTTTGCAGCGTGTGCGTGTACATTTGAAGATTCCCGGTTGGTTGTCAGACTTAAATGCGCTCCTAACTAGAAAGTTACCTATGTTTTGGTCGCATTTGAATGAAAAAAGTGGTGGTAAAGGAAATATATATTTAGTTTCGGGATCGAAAGCGTTGCCACAAGCAACATACGCAGACCAAGCAATTAAAAACAAGTTTAAATTAGTGTGTTTACGTTGCTTGTTCTTGTACTTCCGTCGCAAGTGAAAAAAAGCCTTTTCAGCAGAGGTACAACTGAGACTACTTTTTGTGAAAGCAAGAACAATTTTAGCAATTGACTTTATATTATAAAAAGCTGAAATTTCAGGGGCTTCAACCGCACAATTTTCCCTTTCGTAAACAAGCGATGCCATTTGGACGAGACGAGAACAATTTTACTGTTAAGTTTGTCGTTTGCAAATGAGGAAAAAAATACTTAATCTAGGACTAAATTAGCAGCGTATGTCACTTAGAATTAAGAAAAAAACTGAGAAAAAACCTTAGAAAAAAATTTGAAAAAGTTGATCGAATGATGTCGAACTCGGTTCAATGGCATAAGAACATATGAGTAGTGGTGTACGCTCGTTCACGGCGGTTTTGACGGTTGGGATTGGAGAGTTCTTTTTGGTGGATTCAAATTTTTCCGGGAAATTCAAATTTGGGCGGGAAATTCAAACGTACGTTAGATGGGAAATTCAAATTTCAAACGATGACGTCACAGACACGTGACACCTCCCTTGCTGCGAACCCTCAGGAAACAGGTTGGGGTGTTTTGCGTAACCATGTGGGATAAAAAGATAGCGGGTCAGGAAATTCAAAATTCAAACAATGACGCTGCACGGCTTTGGAGAGGGTGACGTCACAGAGTCCCAAGCCCCTCACAGCCAGAAAAAACACCAGAGGAAAAAATAAAATCCAACAGGTTTTAATGACAAGAAAAACAACAACGGTACTATTTGTACAAGAAGAAGAAAAAAGCAAAAAAAATGTCACACTATGCACAAGAAGAAGACGTTGCCCCGCCGGGCACCATAGTTTATTATGATAAAGGCTGATTTGGATGTGGCCCGTCAATGAGAGGATCCAGAACACAATCATCCCACCGGTCACATCCGAGTAGAGTCTCCTTGAAGTCACCTCATTTCCTTAGTGTCCCTACTCAGTCCATACACAAAAGGTTGACGCCCCGTACGCGCACCCTGCAACTTTGTCTTCTGGATGAAGCCAAAGTCTCAATCCTCCTCATAGAGATCCAGTACAAGTTGAGCCAGTTCGTCATCGTGTAACACCGAAGCGAAACCACGACGATCGTCTGTGAACGAATCTTCCTGGGTGAGTCTGTATCCGCAACGATACGTGATGGCGGTACCAGCTCGAAGGACGCGTTTGTTGATGACGAGTTGATAGTCGTTGTGGGCAGGCTGGGTACAAAGTTCGTACTGTTTTGATTTGCGGGTGATTTTACGCGCTTGACAAATGCGCGTTTTCCGCGGTGTCTCCAAAGGATGTTGGAGTTCGTCCAAGTCGTTTTCACGCCTCATAATTGAGCTGCGCCATTCCCTCCACATTGAGAGAACGTCCCTTGACTTTACACTCTGTCTTATCATCATTTCATCGGTACCCATAGTTTTTGGGCCCGCCCGAACAAAATTCCGCGATGTACTGACCGGGTTTTAGTTCGTTGGTGAACTCAACCAGATGGGTGCCGAGGGTGACATCAGGTTGATCGGGACGATGCACGTAGAGGACGGAATCCGTGTCGTAATAGAGGACCTGTTTACCCAGGAGTTCCAATGCCTCGTACAACCGTCAACGTGACTAGCAGGTCGTAAATGCCGCAATGAACACATTGGTGTTGACATTGAGTTCCTCGCACTCGTCCTTGGCTCGGTAGTGCACTTCCACCCAGTTCTCGTCGAGGCAACTGACGTGTGAATCCCGTAGCCCATCTCCACGGCTTTTTCCAGCTCGGGGGTGCACCACGTACCAGTCAGTGCGCTTTCATCCTCGGTGTGATCCCACGAAAGGGATTTTTCATGCAGAGATTTGTCTATGTCTTGCTCCACACAGGTGCGACATAACGGGAAGGTCAGCTATCTTCCACACCGGTAAGGCAAGACGGGGTGAAACAAATTCTTCGGTGGGACGATGGTGCGCAAAGCCGGACCAAAGTACCGAAGACTCTGAAGACGTTCCATGGTGGTACGTCGAACATTATCCATGCAGCGTTGATCGTGACGTTGGTACGGTTCGTGACGATTGGGGGAACACCGGTGGCACCCATGCCAAAAACAACCCAAGACCTCGTAGATTGTGTTGCTGGTTTCGTCGAAGCCATCCACCCTCCATCGTCGACCAGGGTCTGGTATTCGCCCTGGTTGCGAGCGTGCTGGATACGTTGCCGGTGGTTTGGAAGCGGCTCTTCCACCTGCAGCAGATGTTCTTGCCACAAGAGCCATTCCATGGCGACCTTGGAGTAGTTGGTGATGAGTCGCCATCCCTCGACAGGTTTGGAGGCGATGGTGTCTTCCTCCATGCGGTTGAGGCGATAGTCATGCAGACAAGCTCCCGCGATGGTCATTTTGTCAAAGGGACAAAAGCCGGTCTGTTCGCGGAACTCACGACGAAAAGTCAAACATACCTCTCGGAGGACATTGACGTCGGAGATGCAATAGTCCACGAGATCCCTTTGCATGTCAAACTGTGCCTCGTTGGTCACTTGAGCCGTGTACCATCGCTCGAATTCAGCTTTGCCTTCCGTGGACAAGGTTTCAGCGGCGTACTCACGCGGGCGTACTCTTTTTTCTCAAGCATGGGACCCACGTAGACGGCGTTCTCAGGGGTGTTGAAGAGATGTGGAAAATACCCCTTCTTGAAATTGTTGGGATCCAATCCAAATGTTTTGGTAAACGAAGCAAGGCCATGGCGAAGAACGACATGGAGTCGATGAAGCGTATGTACCCACCCCTGTAGGTGAGCTTCAGCAGTTTTCCACCCGTACGCTCGGGCTTAAACTTTTGTTTGCACTCAATCAAACGTTTCACGACAAAGTAAGAGTCGTAGCCCTTGAAATCGTGGGCAAGAGCTGTGACGTAGCGTGTGTCCTGCTACGTGAGTTCCTCCAAACATTGCAGAAATTGTTCAATGCAATTCTTGCCACGAAAGATTTAAAGGGAGGCATCCTCTGCCGTCATACCCACCACCAAATTAGGCACATGCACTTCCGTATCTTGCATGGCCTCCGTATCCCTAAAGACCAGTAGCGGTGGTTGGTAGGTATTGCGTGCCTCACGGCGGAGTCGGGTCCGCTTGTTGATTTGAACGATGCGTGCTCGGTCTTAGAGCTCTTCAGGGTCGGCGGGGACTTGCACGAAGCATTGATTCTGGTTCAAGTCAGTCGTTTCATGGCACGACGGGCATTCACTGTACCCACACCGTTGTTCGTCTTAGCAGTTTGCACATTTGTGCCATGAGTCGCATACCAACGACTGATTGGGACCACACGCTTTTCCACTGAGGGTCTTGGTCTGATGGAGTTGAAAGCACGCTTCCCAATAAAATTGGCGACGACAATGACGACAGTAGATGTGGGCAGGACGTTTGCGTAAGTAAGCCTCGACGTAATCGTCGCATTTATTCTGTTGGCAACCGGGGCAGTGAAACGCCTTTCCCTTTGGAACATCGGTGGCGGCCTTGATTGTCGTATGCTTTGAGGCAGCGTCCACAAAAGTAACTGGTACCGAAGAATCCGGGCAATGAGGTAAATGTGTCGTAATGTTCGTCCTCGTGGAGAACGGCGAGCAGGGTGTTGCCATTACCAAATACAAAACATGCGTATTGACGATTCGCATCGATCACGATGATCTGATTATCGTGGAGACTGGGTGCTTCAGCCAAAGTCGCCAGTTCCTGGAGTCCCATGGGACCCGGATGGAGTCCGGTTTCCTCCAAGAGGGCGATAACGGCTTCGCTGCGACGTTGTTGATTTCTGCTAGATTTGGTCTATTTGTCCGTTCGTTGTTGTTGGAACCGGCCAGGTACAGGCCTCGAGCGGTGACTACGGCACGCATACAACATAGTCCCGAGTCGTCCCGTGGTATCTTGACGATGGTCTTCTTGTTCAACCGAAATTGAACGGACGAATCGTGCCTGGGTCGTTTGTTCTTAGAATGAGCGCTTCCCCGAGGCCCTGCCTGTAAATGGACGAATTCCAGCTGAAAAGGTTCGTTGAGGTCGTACTCCTCCCCGGAACTGAGTTTTTAAGCAAGAACGTCCAAAAATGAAGTCACCGTGTCCGGTTCCTGACACCACCGACTGACGCGTAATCCTCGAGAAAAGGAGTTGTCGTATCGTGGCGAATAAAAACGAAGAAACACGCGATCACGATCGTGGATGGTAGCATCGCCCAACAAGGTTTCTATCGCACCACGTAGTCCTTGGGCAACAGCATTGTTTATGTTTTGACACCGTGAGTCCAAAAGTCCTTGTTGTTCCAGCCGTGTTCTAAAGATTTGTTCACGCACTCCCACCACATTGGACCGGCGTTCAATCACAGGGTCCAAAACAAAACGAAAATGTCCTCCCCCACCAACTTGAGCAGGAGCTTCCTCAAAGAAAGAAAGAGTGTTTTGACGAGCAAAGGCCCCACGATCGTCGTGTAACCTTTGCCGATGCTCGATGAGATGGAGACTTTCATTGTCCGTGTGGACTGCTAGCAACCGTTCCACGTCCTCGAGAGTCTGCACCTGAACTAACGGTTCGTCCTCATCACTATCCATCAAATCCGCCACATGTCGAAGCTCTTCTTCTCTAAGCAAAGGAAGTTGCTCCTCTAAAGACAATCCACTAGGTCCTGCACTTGGAGAAGACATGACGAGCAAATGAACTGAGGACCACGGCGCGCCGTCTTTTATAAGGTTCAAGGGAACACGTGATCGAAAAAGTACTGACCTTGAAGGACCTTCCTTGCACGTGGAAAAGGTGCTCATTCGTCAGAGACCACGGCTATTTATGGCCTGACCCAAAAAGGTCATCAGACCGGACGAGGGGGATGGGGGGTACGCCCAAAATTTATAGATCTCTTATGTTATCACGTGAGAAGACTTTGGGAGATGGGGGGGGGGGGGGGGTACGCCCAAAATTTGTAGTCCCCATGTGAGAGGACTTAAGGGGATGGGGGGTACGCCCAAAATGTATAGTTCCCTTCTGTCATCACGTGGGAAGATGTAGAGTTAGGGGGTACCTTCCAAGGAAAGGTGCCCTGTCACGACCTTAGTGGTCTGATGCGGCCTAATTAAATCAAATTACGAGATTTGGTCACGAAAGTAGCAGAAGGAAAAAAAGGTGGAAGAAGAAAGCGAATGTGTCATCTGCTTGTCCATCATCGAGACAGACCCGCCCTCTCTAGTCATCCTCGCTAACATCACACAACACAGCCTGCTCCACGGAAAAAAGAAAAGAATGGTGGACACGAGATGCTGTGGTCAGTCAGTCCACATGACCTGCCTCTTTGGCTTCTTCATGACCTATTACGGAAGCAGGACCCCTTGGAAATGCCATAAAATATTATTGCAGAGCTGAGCGTTGCGAGGCTCAAGAACATTTGTAAATTCGTTGCGTTGCGAGAGAACATTTTGGTAAATAAAGACCAGACACATGGAAGTCAAGAACTTTGTTTTTTAAAATTTGTGACAACAACAACAACGTGAGTCAGCCATTAAAGGCTTTTACAATTTGAGTTTTTGTTTGGCTTCGGGATTCTCTTGACGCTGGCTTAGGTCCAAGTTTTCTTGCTGGGGAAATCGCTGATTGCTTCACCACTTTTCCATTCGCTTTCCATTTGTCTTGTAAATTCTTGGCCTGAGAATAATCGATGACTTGTTGTTTGGCAATCTTGTCCAGCCGATTGATGCCCGGATGGTGACAACACCAACCCATACCGTGGAGAAACGCTGTGTGGTGACTGTTGCAAACACAAAACCAACGCGACACCCTAGCCAAATGGCTGAACCAGACGGGGTTAAAGACACCATCCCAGAGGAAATGCTCGATGGAGATGCAAAGGCAAACCCACCGAAGCCAGTTGATGAAATTACAGCAGGAACGATCCTCGCCTGCCGATAGAAGGATAAGATTAGAGCCAAGAGGAGACAATACCACCACGGAAACAAAGCCCGATGTTAGGCGTATGCCAAACAGTACTATCACAAAAACAAGGACAAAATCAGGGAGAGACAAAACCTATGCCATCGACAAAAGAGGAAGAAGCTCAGAAAGATCCCACTTTGCACAACGGACGAGACGGAGCCCACACGCCTCGAACCGAATGAAACCCTTGCTGAGTAAACCAAGACTCCCCTTTGAACATAGGGTGTTACGAATGGTCTCGAATCAAATTATAAAAGCAACTACGTGGATTTAGGTCGTGTCTTTCTTTTTCCAGAATACAAACGTGGTCAATTTTTGAGCAAGCGCGGTGTGGGGCGGTGCAAACTTGAGAAAGCGAACTATAAAAAGTCGGCTCTGTTCAGTCAAGGGAGACCAAACAAGTGCTCCAGGAAACGCGTGTTACTCAAATTGAGGGAGTAACTCCGAGCAACTCATGAGCAAATGAGCAACCCATGAGTAACTCCGAGCAACCCTGAGTAACTCAAATTGAGGGAGTAACTCCGAGCAATTCATGAGTAAAATGAGCAACTCATGAGCAAATGAGCAACCCATGAGTAAACGAGCAACTCATGCACAAATGAGCAACCCATGAGTAACTCCGAGCAACCCTGAGTAACTCAAATTGAGGGAGTAACTCCGAGCAATTCATGAGTAAAATTAGCAACTCATTACCCAATGAGCAACCCATGAGTAAACGAGCAACTCATGAGAAAATGAGCAACCCATGAAAGTACCCCTCCGTAAACCTGTTCGACGCTCCGAACGTCTCCGGGAACTGAGTGACTCAAATTGAGGGAGTAACTCCGAGCAACTCACGAGTAAAATGAGCAACTCATAAGCCAATGAGCAACCCATGAGTAAACGAGCAACTCATGAGAAAATGAGCAACCCATGAGTACCTCAGATCAACCCTGAGTAACTCAAACTGAAGGAGTAACTCCGAGCAACTCACGAGTAAAGTAAGCAACTCATGAGCCAATGAGCAACCCATGAGTAAACGAGCAACTCATGAGAAAATGAGCAACCCATGAAAGTACCCCTCCGTAAACCTGTTCGACGCTCCGAACGTCTCCGGGAACTGAGTGACTCAAATTGAGGGAGTAACTCCGAGCAACTCACGAGTAAAATGAGCAACTCATAAGCCAATGAGCAACCCATGAGTAAACGAGCAACTCATGAGAAAATGAGCAACCCATGAAAGTACCCCTCCGTAAACCTGATCGACGCTCCGAACGTCTCCGGGAACTGAGTGACTCAAATTGAGGGAGTAACTCCGAGCAACTCACGAGTAAAATGAGCAACTCATAAGCCAATGAGCAACCCATGAGTAAACGAGCAACTCATGAGAAAATGAGCAACCCATGAGTACCTCAGATCAACCCTGAGTAACTCAAACTGAAGGAGTAACTCCGAGCAACTCACGAGTAAAGTAAGCAACTCATGAGCCAATGAGCAACCCATGAGTAAACGAGCAACTCATGAGAAAATGAGCAACCCATGAGTACCTCCGATCAACCCTGAGTAACTCAAATTGAGAGAGTATAACTGCAAGTACCCCTCCGTAAACCGGTTCGACGCTCCGAACGTCTCTGGGAACTTCTAACGGACGAGGCGGTCGCTTACACGACAGCGATCGTCTTAAATCACACACGGGAAATCGAGCTCGGACGAAGGCCCGAAAGGAGGACGAGCACGAGCAACGTAAACATTCTGAGGGAGGCTTGGGTTCGTCCTGGGTAAATATTGAGCCCGAAATATGCAAATGATGAGGACGAAGTGATTGGTTTCGCCCTTAGGGTCGCAGAGTCCGGATGACGAGTGGCCCGATCATGTCCAATGGGGCTATAAATTTATCATTTTTTACCACAAATGATAGAAGATGAGACTTTTATCACATATATATTGCATTCAAATCTCGGTTTAAGTGTGGGCTTGTAAAAATCTCTGCGCGGGGATGCGTGCCCGCTCCGTCTATTGAACACAAGAATGACACCTGAGTTCTGGAGCCCTTCATCGACCTACCACGCCACTAAGGAACATTCTTGTACAAAGTGACATTAATTTTTTTTTTTTTTTTGCTTTTTTCCTCTTCCTGTACATACTCGTTTGTTATTCTAGTCATTAAAACGTGTTGGATTGCATTTTTTCTTCTGGTACTTTTTTCTGACCGTGAGGGGCGTGGGACTCTGTGACGTCAACCCTCCCTCAAGCCATGTTTGAATTTTGAATTTCCTGACCGCTATTTTTTTATCCCACATGGTTACGCAAAACACCCAACCTGTTTCCTGAGGATTCGCAGCAAGGAAGGTGTCACGTGTATGTGGCGTCATCAAGGAAGGTGTCACGTGTCTGTGACGTCATCCTTTAAAATTTGAATTTTCCACTCAAAGTACGTTTGGATTTCCCGCAAAAATTTGAATCCACCAATCAGAACGCTCCAATCCCAACCGTCAAAACCGCCGTGAGCGTACATTGTTACTCATATGAACTTAACCTCTACAACACCGAAACAACGACGTTATATTGGCAATTTTAAAGTATTTACATAAAGCTAATCCTAACAAGTTATTGAAAGCTAACCGAATAAAAAGGCTTGGTTACTGAGAATGGCATCGCTTGTTTAGGAAAGGGAAATTAGCGTCGGGCAGCGCAAGGCTCTGCCAATTGAGTTACATAAAGCCACTCATGAGTCATGATCAGTTGGGAGCAGTTCAGTTTGTTGGCTTCATGTGTTCCCCTAAATGGACTCGATGAAAGAAATAAAATATATTATTTATTATATAGATACTGATGAAGTATTAGGATTTTTCTTTTTCTAAAAATCATATCATCACGGGCAGTGAAGATATGATATTTATCTTTCACATGCGAGGATATATATGTCATCCTGGTAAGTAACACGATTAGCCAATAAAAAGCGAGCTTCCCCTTTTGTGCCGTAATGTAATTTTTCACTACTACATTAACATTTTTTGACTCAATTTGACATTATCGTGATTATTTTTTCCGTAATTTTCACATCTAGTTTCGTATTACACGACGTACGTGTTTTAGCGGTTGATGGCCTTTTTTTCACTACCGTCGGAAATGAAAAAAAATATTTACATAACAAACAGAACATTACGTGGACGCTTGGGAATACGAATTTTAGCTCCTCCTACTGATAGCATCTCGCACTCGTTCTCTGCGCTCACTCGTGAGAGATACCACATGTATCAGCACGAGAAGACAAATTCGTATCCCCGCGCGGCCATATTTGAAGTGCGGGTTAAAGATGAAACGGAGGAGTTCGAGGATCACTTCCTCCTTTCATCTGTAACCCGCTCTTCAAAAATATACGGTTATTTGAAACTACTTTGTGGTAGGATTTTGTGTTTTGATTTGTAAACTATTGTAATACGATGCAAAGAAAATCGTCTCTGTCTAATCAGGTACATGTGGTGAAACTAAACCGCTCTCCCTGGACAAGTGGTTCCATGATGACTTTGAGGCTGGACAAACTGACAAATATTGCTTGACTGCCGAGGATGTTGGAGAGCTTTTGATGGTCGTTTTGATGAATGATGGGGGAGGATGGAACAGTGATTGGTTTGTTGACCGGATAACAATCAGAATCAAATCCAAAAATGTCACCTATGATTTTCCGTGCAATCGATGGGTGCAAAGCGAGAATGTCATCTTTGAAGGAACAGGTAAATTTTAAGAACTCCCTTTTTCCTCAACCTGCATATGTCCAGAACCCAGGTTACTATGCGAGGCGGGAGTCCAGGAGCAGTACGTAGTAGAAATAACACTGTACTTTCGTAACAACAAAGTTCAGGGCCGTAGCCACTATGAAGCAATCCGAGGCACTTGCCTCAGTAATTTTTTTCGTGATATTTTTGATTATGCGGGATCCCAGTGCTGTCTTTAAATGCAGGCATCAAAAACACCCTTAATACCTACGAAGAGAATTTAACCGTGGACAATTCCTCAGTCAATTTTTTTTCTCACTACGGCCATGAAGTCACCCAACGGGTGGTCTCGTGATATATTGGTTTGGATGGAATGTTCTCCACCGTCAAACGTCGAAACTTCGCATTGCGATCCCCTAGACTTTTCTACTAAATTTATCATCTATCGATCATCTTAGCAAGCCGAGGAAGATTATCCCCTACGTTTCCAAAGGGGTTATTCTTTTTTTTTTTCTTTGCAATATTGCTAGAAATTCGGCGAAGTAAATAATTCGCAGGGAAATTCGTGGTTCAACTTTCCATTTTTCAAACACTAATTTTGAGTACATTTCTTTAAACAGTATTTTTTTCATTACAAGGAACAAATGTCTCCTCGAGTCTTCTAGTTGACTTTGTTCGTTGGGTGCCCCTGTCGTGTTAACTATGATGAGCAACCAAACCGTGAGTTGTCCTAGAATTTATATTTCATTTGGTCACGAATGTTCTAGAGTTCAGTACTGTAAACGGTGAAATTGAAAAGTTAGAAAATAGCAGGGTTGCTCTCCACCCACATCAGACAGCTTTCTTTATCTCTCCCTTCTTGTTACAATTACTTATTAATTACAATTACAATTGCTTTTGCAACCGATTGTTGATTAGCTTAAATCTTTAAGTCAACCGCGTTTTGTTAAAAGGGAAGGAGGCAGTGTGACCCAATGTTTAGAGCGCTTGCCTTGTGATCCGGAGATCCCGGGTTCAAAACCCGCTCTGACCACTCGTTGAATTTGATCCTGGTAGTCCCTGGTTCAACTTTTCAGCTACACTTGTAAATAGGCGACTGGTTTGCCTCCGGCCAGTTGGGATTCTTAACAGCTGTTGTTCTTGTTGTTCTGTTGTTTCGTTGATTGTGTTTCATTGGCCCTGAAAAGTTCTTATGGGGAATGGTGGTCAATTAAGTATGTATTGTATTGTATTGCATTGTATTTATTACATAGCTCTGTCTCACAAGGATTGGGAACTACCGGTAATGTTTTGCGGTGAAAAAGCTGCAAACTGAAATGCAAAATTATTGAGTATTTTCTTCTACCAATATTTATTTATGGAAGTGCCAGAACGCATGATGAAAAAAAAAAGATAAGAAAAACAAACAAGCAAACTTTGGCAGAATTAAGTTCAGCTCAGTGCCACTCATCGCCAATTGCAAGCAAAATGTCAGTGCGTACAAAACAGTTACATTAAACGAATTAAAATGTTCTTGTTTGCCACATCATAAACATCTTATATTAACCGAGCTTAGTCAGTCTGTATGGGAGAATCTTGACCTCGGTCGTGTCTACAGACCTCACTGCGTTCGGTCTGTACTCACGACCTCGGTCAAGATTCTCCCATACAGACCTCCTGCTTGGTTAAAAGAGGTAAGTATAGTTCAATATCTTTGGTCTGAAACTCGTGGAAACTAGACCATTAAACTGTTCGAGTAACAATTGCCCCGCTATACTAGGACTGAAATTGCATAAATTTGTGCATTGACCTCTCCCCATTGAGGCGGGCATTTCCAGTGAAATGAACTCAACGAAACAACAACAATTCTTAAGAATCCCAACTGGATGGAGGCAAACAAGTTGGTATTTTTCAAGTTCTGCCGAGAAAGCTGAGTTGAACCCAGTGACTACCAGGATCACATTCAATGAGGGGTCAGAGCGGGTCTCCGGATCTCAAGGCAAGAGCCCTAACTACTGGGCCGCAAGTACCACCTAAAAGAAGTATTGTATTGTTAGAAACATATGACAAATGTTAACCCCAGTAGATGGAATGAAGAGGTATTTTTAAGCTGACTCTGCGATACTGGGGAACAAATCCGAGCGCTCCTTTGCTGGTGTCGAACCTTCAGCCTTCCGATGACTAGTTAGGGTGCTGCCACAATGAGATATAGGACTGAGGCTCGTGGGAGCTATGCCATTAAACTAGGTTCAGATGACTTATTGCCCTGCAATGCTGCTAAAGACCTTAGAGTAATTAAGAGACATAGCCCAGTTCCCACGACGACCAGCTTCCTGCAGCTCATTGGCAGAGCGACTGAACTTGTAATCAGAAGGTCATAGGCTACATCTCTCTTGCACTCCGACTCTTGCCGACTTTTCCGCGCACCGGTGGCTCAGTTGGTTGAGCATCGGGCTGTCATGCGGGAGGTCGTGAGTTCGACTCCGGCTGGACCAACACTCAGGGTCTTAAAATAACTGAGGAGAATGTGCTGCCTTTGTAATAAGATCTGCAAATGGTTAGACCTTCGAGTCTTCTCGGATAAGGACTGTAAACCGGAGGTCCCGTCTCATAAACCTTGTTGGAAATTAAATAGTATGGGACGTTAAACAACCCACTCACTATTCGATAAGAGTAGGGGACGTAGTCCCCGGTGTTGTGGTCTGACCTTATCTGGACGGGGGCATCTCTCACTTCCTAAAATAAAATTGTAAACTGTGTAATAAGCAGTCTGGCTAAAAACCCCCGAAAAACATTGTAAATTAGTCCTGAATCCCCGTGGGGAGAGACTAATAGCTAATAATCGTAATTGTAATTGTATTCCCGAGTTATCATCGGAAAAGCACTTCTCTTAATTCATTCATCTCATTGGGATACCATCCACAATCTCCCTCACGACGTCCTTAAGAAAAACTGCACCGAACGTTTGCGAAAAGGTCGTCGTTGTAGTAAAAAAAAAGACCAGAGAGTGATCTAGAAACTTTGTTTATCTCAAAGCTAAACTTCCGACGGATCAACAACATGACACCGTGAAAAGTCAACGAGAGGAAGAGCTCAAGCAGAGAAGGTCTATTTACGAATGGGGAGATGACGACACATATCTTGACTTGCCAGGCTATGTCAAGGCTGCGGATGTGAAGACACTTCCAAAAGACGCGCAATTTACCGAAGAAGCTATGTATGATCTGCATAAGGCCAGAAGAGCAGCACTTATCAATTTGGGTCTTGTGAAACTGCTTAACTTATTTGATAATTGGGATGACTTTGACGACTATCGCAAGGTATTACTCTTCTTTTTCTCGAGAACCGAACAGGAGAGAACAATAGCTTTGAAGCGCAAAAACGATCCATACCAAATTAGCCTATTAAGCGACTTGTATTTCCTAGTCTTTCAGCCTTCGGAAGTTTGCCTAAGAAATCGGCCGTTTTCGAAGAAAAATATTTGGTAAGGGTTCCCTCTTTGCTGTATGGCCGAAAATCGTGATTTTGGACACCTTTGGAAAAACCATTCTTTGGTATGCTCGTGCCGCTCACACTTTTGCTGCGACATTTCTTCTGTGGAGGACGAGAGCAGACGAAGATAAATTTCAATTTTCTCTTTTAATGCTTTAGTCCACATATATGTCCAGAAATACACGTAATTATATGCACGACGATTTTGAAAAGCGTCACGAAGTGTCCATAATACATACTTTAGTGACTTCCCAGTAGAGGCTTGTCAAAGACAAAAATTTAAATTTAAGTAAGTACAAATATGCATTTTTTACACTCACCAAAAATAACGCTATTTCTTAGGGCCTGGCCAAACGGGAAATGTTTGGCGACCAAACAACATCAAACATTGTTTTGTGACCAAACATTTAACCGTTTGGCCACCTTGTTTGGTGCTGTTTGATCGTGTTTAATACAATTTGAAGGCCATCAAACATTCGATCAAACAACTTAAAACATTTCTTTTTTTCTCGTGTTAAGTTGATGGGCGAAGGTATCAAACATGTTTGGCGCGCGCATACGTACCACGCTTGCTCGGCTGCTTTTGTCCACGTGTTGTTTACGTATTTGTGACTAATAGCTCTTTGCTTGTGGAGTTTGCTCTAAGTTGGATCAAACATGTTTTAATTGTTTGGTCACTCATTTCAACATCAGCATGATTGGTCACCAAACAATGCTTGATGCTGTTTGGTCGCCAAACATTCCCCCTGCCGGCCAGGCCCTAATTACAGTTACCTAATTGCCAGAAATAGGTAGAAAATGCTTGGATTCAAAGGGATATTTCGTGTTGAATATCAAAATCGGGATTGTAACTAATTGCGTGCATTTCTGGACATATTAAAGCGCCTTCATTAGTCGTTTAAATTCAATTAAATTCTTGGATATTTGTAACAATTATTATCCTGAACAACGTCAGATTTTCAATGTTGATAAAAACGTTATCTGACCAACTTTTAAAGAGGCGAGTTTTCGACTGTCGAACTACAGTCTTCAACGGGCTAAAAAACTAATGTAAAACACGCTAAGCTGCAACAAACTGCTAGTAGGGGTGAGCATAACATTGAGAGGGAAATGAAGTGAAATAATAGACATATGAATAGTAATGAGACAGACTATATATCGAGTTAGGATTTCGAGTCGGACATAAAGTTGGATTTTCGAGTTAGTCAGTGTAAAATGTAGACTGTTATAATGTAACTGCTGAAAAAGCCCAAACCTTTACAAGTGCGAACCTTAGGCCTAACCAGGCATAAAACAATATTGAGGCTAAACTGTTAGCACTTCTAAAGGCGCTGTTACACTGTGCAAACGTTGAAAAACAAGTTGTATTCCGGGTGTGACACTGAGCAACGTTTCATGCAACTTGTCTCGTTTCGATGATCACATGAGGTTAAAGGAACATTTTCATTGGCTGCTTCCGCAAACCGTTGTGGCACAAGATGCAGGACAGATGTTACATCGCGCAATGCTTAAAAAAATTCACTGCAACCGTTGCGGAAAGGAGAACCGCAAAGGTTTCTGCAACTGGTCTTGCAACGTTTTTGGCCATTGCAAGGTATGCCACATTGGGCAATGATTCGTGCTCTAGCAATGGTGTTGCGAGACAAGTTACACGAAAAATTGCACAGTGTAACACCACCTTACACTGGCCAACTCGAAGATCCAACTGACACGAAATCTAACTCAAAAATCCAACTCGAAGTCCAACTCTATAATCCAACTTGAAATCGATAGCTTAACTCGGTAAATAGGCAACCTCAGTATATTGCCTAACGGTTTCTTTTTCACTCATTATGTTAATCACTACTCGCTGTTTGTTGTATATATAGCGTGTTTAACACTAGTTCTTTAGCCCGTTGAAAACTGTAGTTCGACAGTCGAAAGCTCGCTCCTTTAAAGTTGGTCAAAGAACGTCTTTATTAACAATATGAATTATCCTGACAGCGCGTTTTCATTTTTTTCTTAACTTGAGATTTGTTTTAAAAAAACGGAAGTTGTATTTTCAGATTCATATCCGTCGTTGTCGTCGTCCTGTTAAATGCTCTCTAATCCAAGCTAAAATGCATCCAAGAGCGATAATTTCCTACGACATTTATCACGGTTTGACGTTTATCACCTCCGTAAATACTTGGACCGCTGGCGTAGCCCTTTTCTTAGGAAGAAAATGTGGGTAGAGAAACTGATTACGTTTAGCGTAACGTGAAACTTAGAAATGATTTGTTTTGCAGGCTTTCACTGGTTTTATTGGCAAAGTACCTCAGGCTGCAGATCATTGGAGTGATGATCGCTTCTTTGGATCTCAGTTCATGAATGGTTGTAATCCCGATGCACTGAGAAGATGCACTAAACTGCCACCGAATTTTCCGGTCACACAGGACCTGATCGGAAACCTATTAGACAATGGAGATACTTTGGAGAAAGCCCTAAGGGTATGTTTTTGTCGAGTTATCTTGCCTATATAATTAGGCTGTGGGGCGGTTTTGAGTAACGTAATTTTAAGAAGAAAAATCAGCGATATCAGAGATGTTAAGCGAGGGCGCACAGTATCAACGGAGACTTTTACGTTTTTCGTGATAGGATGGCCGCATGTATATGGTGGATCATAAGATCTTGGAAGACATTCCGCATTATGGCCAGGACCGAGAAGACCTGGAGAGGAGATACATGTGCGCAAGCCTGGGATTGTTCTACAGGAAAGCCAGCGGGGATCTGGTGCCGATAGCAGTCCAGTTTCACCAGACTCCAAGTAGCGACAATCCGATATGGACTCCGAATGACGCCGAGATGGACTGGATCTGTGCCAAGTTTTGGTTACGTAACTCCGACACGCAAATTCACCAGGTAGTTTGAAAACAATCTTAAAATGTCTGTGTGTTTCGTCATTATAATTTTTGCAGAAAGGGATTGGAGGTACATTGTATGAAGACCTTGCGCACCTAATGGAGCCTCTATCTTTCATACTGGGCCTCGGAGTCAACCTTTCCCGAGTAGAGTTATTAATCGAACGTGTCTCGTTGGGTTTTCGAAGTTAAAAGCCCAATCAAATAGAGCTGTGTCAGTGCTATACACCTTATTCCAAAATGGCCGCCATTTAAATATTCTTTTGTCTTTATTCAAATAAGCCCTTGATGCCTCGTTCTTAAGCTTAAAATTCAAAAGAATATTTTATCTTGAACGAGGCAACAAGGGCCAATTTGTATCCGCATAAATCAGCGGGCATTTTGGAATAAGGTGTATTATATTACGTCATGATACATACTGATTGAGCCACGTCTAAAAGCGGAGCTCCCTGGGTTATTTATCTCATTTGCATTCGGTTGAAAACTTGGGTCCTCAAAGACCTATTAAACTAATTAACTTTTCTGGACTTTTCTGGACTTACGCACGAACGGACGGTCGCATGATGACGTCATAGCTAAAACCAGAATTGTTTACACCGATGGGTCACCATATTTTCTTAAACATGGTTGCGCTATAACACGCATCGCTCTGCAATTTTTTGTTCGCGTTTCGCCGTGGAAAAATGATTCTTTTCTCCGGAAAAAGCCGTTCAAAAGATAAATATACTCGGAATAGGGTTGACTTAAGGAATAAGTGTAGATCAAGGCTCCATTTGATGGGTTCCTGGTCCTGTCAGCGCCTTCCTAAACAAGAGAATTTTTGAGGTAAGCGAGCAGATCCCCCATATTACGCCCTATTCCGAAGAAATTTTCTGAAATTTATGAAAAGAGATTTCTTCATGGGGAATGAGATCCTATGATTTTATTCCCGCGTTGAGTAGGATCAGAAAACAAACTTGTAGATGTAGCGAACGAGTGATTTTGCGACGTTTGTGCTCCTGTGTGGCTACGTTTGGAATCAGTTGAGTGTCGAAAGTAATTAGTGAATTGCTTCGGTTTATAATTACTTCACTCAGTGATTGGTACAAAGTTCTCGCGCGAGTTTTTTAACCAATCAGAAGTGAAACCAAAACCAATCGTGGCTCGCTCGTGCACATTTTCCCGCGCTTTGTGTCGGCTACGAATAATAACTTCGAGTTTTGATCGGTTTACTGGATTGTCTCCGCCCTTTTTAATTGGCCAAAGTAATTACTTTGGTTTTGGTTTTACGACAGTCGATTGAAACTCACTCTACTATGATTCCGTAGATAACATCAGAATTTAAGCAACAGAGGGCGTTTTCCGTGTTTCCATAGACTCATCTAAACACGAGGGGAAGGTGGGAGAATTCGAGACAGTTATGCAAACCCTCGATTGCGTTTCAGGTTTGCATAACTGTCGAAAATTCTCCCAACTCCCCCTAGTGTTTGGATGAGGCCACGGAAACACGGAAAAAAACCTCTATTGCTTTTATAAAATATTTCTCAAAGATAATTCAACAAATAAAGGAAAATAATGTTTTTTTACCTCTTGATTGAAACAGATTTTCTTGACACACGCTCATATTTCCTACCAACCAATCAAAACGCGCGTCTGAAAATACACAACCAATCAAAATTCGTGTGACGTCACAGCCGTGTTTCCATACTCTCATCTAAACACAGCTATTGACCAATGAGAGTGCGCGTACTATCCTAATTATTTTGTAAAAAGGATTAGTGAGGTGCGTTCTATTCCTGTTTTGTCACCGACGAGCCATTTGAAGTGGTTGTGTGGGAAAATCTTTTCTAGTATTTGTTCAGTAATAAAGGTATCACACTGTAAGTAACTGTTATCTTGTTGCTAATAATTTTATCACAAAACAATTATGGAATGCATGTGTTACAGTGCAATATCAGTTTTGTGGGATATCAGTAGCCTTTCTTGCTGGATAGCCAAACAGCATGACTCCCCAGCCTGTACAGCACGGAGGCCACCCTCGAATAAATGCCACACCCAATCAGAAGAATGCGTCGTTTATTCGAGGATTGTGAGAATAAACACAAGTACAAGTTTGATTCTCAGAACGTTGATAGGGCGGTTTTCAATTGAGTGTGGAAAGTAATTAGCGAATTGCATTGGTTTTGCATTACTTCCAAACGCGTCCAAACGCTGAAATCGTAAGGAATCACTATCGATACCCGTAGGATATCCCACGCAACTGACTCTATTAGAATGCGTTCTCCTCGAACGCAATAATTCGGCATTTGTCATACTGCGTCGTTATTTCAAGGAAGACACTTTATTGGCCAGTTAGTATGAAAATTGACCCGGCGGTGAAGAAAATAACGATTATAACTTTAGCAGCATGTCGGCAGCATGCTTGCAGTTATAGTTAAATTTCTGATAATTATCATCGGGCACTGGGATTTGAACTCTTATCTCACGTTCTCTTGCCCTACACTTTCAAAAACCTGTATTGTTTTCTGTATTGTTAGAAATACTATTAGGCAGTTGGCGTTAAGACACTTTGGGATGTTTGGAGTGCATCTAATTTCGTGGACATAAGAGTTTCGCCAGCCCTTTATTTTTATTGCATATCCACCTCCTCAAAAATGGCACGCCATAAAGCTACAGACATAATCTCATCACCCTTCGATATTCATAAACTCCGTGGGGCATCCCTTCACACACTGTCTGGGACAGTGATAGGTGTGGTCATCTGGCCTTCTTAGTTTGTCTACCAAGTTTGGATTATTAAATGCTCAGATTTCTCGAGTTATTCTTAAGACCAAGGGTAATTGCATACCTTCGCTTCCTTGTCAAGCATTTAAGGGGCACTCTCGCAGCAATTTTACTATTTTGCGGTCGAAGCCTGCGTTAACTCAAAAGAAGCAAAATCGGGCAATTATGTCTCCTAGATGTATCTTTCTCCAGTTATAAATTCTTGCTCTCTAAGTTTCCTTTGTTTTGTCAGATGATCACCCATCTTCTCCGCGTTCACCTTTTCATGGAACCCGTTGCTGTAGCAAGCTATAGACAATTGCCTACCCTACACCCCCTGTGGAAACTGTTGGCTCCTCATATTCGAGGGGTACTTGCTATCAACACACTCGGCAGGGGTGTCTTGATTGCCGAGGGAGGAGTTGCTGACAATACTCTCACTGTTGGCGGTGGAGGTAAAATTCATGATCCACGTAACTGACATCGAAACATTATTCATTAAGGCCCAGTAATACGGGCAACATTTTTCGTGCAACTTGTCGCGCAACAGTGTTGTATTGCAAGTACCACCTTCTTGTGCAACAGATTTTCATGTTGCAAAAAGTAAAACCTACGTCTACTTTTTACAACATGAAAATTTGTTGCGCAAGAAGATGGTGATACGCGCAACAAACCATCTCAACTTGCAACGCAACATTGTTGCGCGACAAGTTCGCACGAAAACTGTTGTCCGTGTTACTGGGCCTTTAAAAATTAGTAAGAAATAACAATTAATTAACTACGTCGTATACACTTTATCTTGCCAGTTGTTTTTTTGTTGTTGCTGTTGCTGTTGTAGGCCTAAACACAAAAAGCCGGATTTTTTTAAAGATTTTTAGAGCATGAGGAGATTTATAGAAATTTTGAGGATTTTTAGAAAAAAAATGGGATTTTGGGGGATTCAGTAGATGGTTTGGAACAAAAATTGTTCTATATTCTCTGCCGTTTTATTTAAATTTCCTATGAAATGAAAATTTTGTCTCATTGTTTACTTTACTTGGTACGAGCTAGCAGTTTGCACTCCTTTCATGGAACACTGATCCGTTTGAGTGCCTTTTGTTTGATAAAAGTGCTATCTAGCGAGGGAAAGCTAAGGTTTCATTAAAAAATAATTGTGAGAAAAATAGAGATTTTTAGAAAATTTTGGGATATTTAGGGATTTTGAGAAACTTTTGGGGATATTTAGAGATTTTTGGAGGGAATTTTAGGGAAAAAATTGAGAATTTCCGGATAGAT
>NC_090892.1:57273677-57306177 GCF_036669925.1 Montipora capricornis | reverse complement strand
CTATCCAAATGCGCTTCTTAAGCAACACCAACAATTTGATACATTCTAAGTATAGGAACAAATGCAAGGGAAAGGGTGTTTACACTAGAGACGAGTTGTTCTAAGAAAGGTTAGCGCTGCTTATCGGGGGTTAATTGCCCGAAGAATCTATTGGTTTCGATCATTCATATAGGAAGCTATGTAACGTATATCTGGGTAATTTCAAGACGCGAAAAAATCCCATATCATAGAATAGAACAAAGTAAAGACTATAGAGTAAAGCTAAAGAGATGCATGGATGGACAAAAAATACAAAATTAAAATGGATTGCCTTTGGATACTCTTGAAAAAGACAGCCTCGTGTTTTTCAAGCTTTTCAAACTTCTTCATTAAAAGCAAGAATGAAAATCAGTTTGTGACGTCAAATTATCGCTAGATCCATGTCCCTCACTTGCTCGGTCGTTGATTAAACGACTTAACGTTTCCCTAACTTAATATCCTTGTGTAGCGCATAAAAGTCACCCGGCAAGCAGAGCCTCCTTTCGCCTTTTTGTACTGAGGAGGAGATCGCGTCAACTCTTTGAAGCCGCCGCAGCCCGAACTTCTGGACTAGCCAATCTTGTTTTTTCTCGTCAAACTGGTTTTTCCAGTGCGAGCATCCTTTTAGTGATAAAACCGATGGTTATAATTGAGCTCGCTGTACTAGGAATAATCAAGATGGCGGCATATATTAGGCATATTAGACCTGGGTTCGAAACAGTTTCCTGGCAACATGAAGCGCATGCTCGATAAGGATCTTACTCGATTCGTGCAGTCTTTCTCGACAACGCTAAAATCGAGCGAGCAAAAGAAAGGCTCTGCTAGAACGGAGCTAAAAAGTGAGACGTAGAGACGAAAATGGTTAAAATACTTTTTGTTATGTGGATTTACCTTGGCAACGGAAAATATTTGAACTTCGGTGCACTTTAACCTAGCGTTCGCGCTAATCGTGCTTGGAACATCTCTACCCGCTTGTAAGGTGGCAAATCATCAGCTTGCTCAATTTTAAGGCTAAGTTAAAAGCTTTATACGAGTCCGCAGCACATCAGCTAATACATTTTGTGAAGTCGCGAGTGTCATAACATCATGATCGAATGTAACGCGCTTTGCTCAGTAACACGCCACAAACATGACATTTCCTGTGATAAACCAACAGCATGATGCGAAGGCTTCGTTTGGACCTAACATTCTCACCCGGAAACTCTTTCCTGCGTTATACCCGAATGTACCCAACGTAAAGCATGATGCGGAAGCTTCGTTTCCTCACAACATTCTTACTGGCGAAGAAACCAGCCGTCTTTATCAATGGTTCAATTTTGAATTCACCAAGACTAGTCAATAAAAAATAATGGCCGCCACTATGTGTATGGTAAACCTCTGGATTGAAGGCAAATATTAACACACATCAACAAGGACGTATTAACATATAACACAACAAACACAGAGTCGTGTTTGTCTTCCACTTCTCAAGGCTTATCCCCAACTTCCAGTATATTTAAATATACTGAGGTATCTGGCGGGTTCGAAACTTTTTTTCGATTTCGAGCGTCAAGAGATGTCATTCACTCGCAAATCTTCACTACAGCTTCTCCAGTTCAGCTTTTAACATATCAACAGCTTTGCGCATACGAGTTTCTTCTTCCTCATCTGCACACTGCGCGATCCATTCACTGCATTGCTTCAACAAAGCCTCTTTCTGAAGACGGAAGTGAGTGCGGATCACATCTTCAAAACCTGGAGACAAGAAGAAAAGTGAAACTTTAAATCGTGTAAGAGTCCCTACCCTCCGCTCTCCCCATCCTCCCCCCCACCCCCAAAACCCGTCCCACAACACCTTGTCACACAATAGTTCATTTCCGAGTTCATGTCTGCCTCCTCTTCAAAGCGAGTCTAAGTGCGAGGTTTTTGTGCTGGTAATTAGTTGTACTTTACATATGAATAAAAACTAATTTTCATAAGAAAGACTTCGCACTTAAGACTCGCTTTGAAGAAGAGGCAGACGTGAACTCGGAAATGGCATATTTTGCCTTTCATGCCTTTCATTGTGACCATCGACTATATCATGTTATTTATTTGCTTAAAACAAACAAGCCGTCGTACTGACCAGGTGTCGGTTCTCGCAACTGTCCAACAATGGCGTGGCGTATTGTGTAAAGCTTGATTTCAGCGTTGTATTCCTTGCACAGTGCCTGTTGATCAAAAGAGGTCACAAAAACAATTGAAGATCTGTGGCTCAGAGGGCGACGGAATTTAAATTCTCAAATGTCTGGACATGCAAAGCAATTAGATGCAGGCAGATTTCAATAAGCGTCACGAAGTGTCCCCTTATTCTTCTCCCCAACTTCAACATCACTCGTGTCTCGAAATACAGACAATTAACGTCAAAAAGTTTCTTACAAATGCTGCTGTACGAGTAAGGATAAACCGCTGCATTTAGCCTAAGCTAAAAATAACGCTAACCTTTATCCTTACATTATTGTTGCATTATTGTTGAAGGATACTTCATGTTAGATGTCAACTACATTGAATGTGCATCTAATTACTCGCATTCTCGAACATAGAGCGAGTTTCAATCGAGTGTCGTAAAACCAAAACCAAAATAATTACTTTGGCCAATCAAAAAGGACGGAGACAATCCAGTAAACCAATCAAAACTCGAAGTAATTACGCGTAGCCGACACAGAGCGCGGGAAAATGTGCACCCGCCAGCCACGATTGGTTTTGGTTTCACTTCTGATTGGTCGAAAAAATGGCGCGAGAACTATACACCAATCATTGAGTGAAGTAATCATAAACCAAAGCAATTCGTTAATTACTTTCGACACTAAGTTGAAAACCACTCTAAGTCAATTCAATTCCATTCAATTCAATTTACTTGTTTATCAGCAATGCAATATCATCACAGTCCTAGGCGACCCGCAATTAGCAAAGCTAAGTATTCTTCGGGTTTAAATCTGACTCAGTCAACCATGTGGAATTTTGTTCCAAGTTAAGAGTCAACTAGTCGCTTTCTTCAAATGAGTTTCTCATCACAGTTACGTTCATCTGAATTATCATTGGTTAAACTAAGAAAAAAGATCGTGCTGCACGTGCCGGCAGCACGCACTAAAGCCGCGGCTACACGAGCGATTTTTTTCTCGCGCTGTGGTGATGCGATTTTTTCAAAGTTTGTCGCGTCGCCAGCGCGAGATGAAAATCACACGTGTAGCCACCCTTGAACTGGCGACGCGACAGGTGAAAAAATCGCAAGAAAAAAGTCGCCAGAGTTGAAACTTTCGCGACAAAATCGCAGAGATAGTTGCCCGTGTAGCCACCCTGCAACTTTTTGCCCGCGCTTGCGACGCGACTTAAGGGTATTTAGCCAAGGTAATTAAAGTAGGAATGTCTGTTTATAGTGCCCAGGTGTCTTATAAAGTATGCGATTCGGGCGGCCTTCAATTTGTCGCCAAAATTGCACAAGTGTAGCCACCCTGGCGCACAGGCGACGCGAAAAAACCTGAAAAAAATCGCATCACCGGCGCGAGACAAAAATCGCTCGTGTAGCCGCGGCTTAAAGAACAGGATAGGGAGCGAGGCAAGGGACGTTTTCTTAGCCACGGAAAAGCTTTGCAGACAATGTACGACTTGAACGAGATAGAATAATCGAGAAAGAATTACGACGGTTTTAAGTTATATTTTGATTGACACCAGCGTTGAAGATCTTAAGTCTCTCTTGTTACTGGCAAGTACTGCCTATCTCGGCCGTTCAGTGAGAGGACCATGGGCGCCTATAGTCCCCTAAAACGGATAAAAGCTAACCTTCGTCGTGTAAAAATCGGTACTGTTCCATTTTTATTCGATTCGTTCTATTTTAGATCTGTTGGGTAACCGTGCCTTTGAAAAAACCACTGAGTCTTATTATAGGCCTGGGTCTACTGAGTTGTTCAAAGGAATGATAACTTCATCTACAGTGTAAAATATACCCCACGTTAAAGATTGGCCAATAGTTTTCGTTCACACGCCTTTGCTTAGATGTGCCTAAAGGCTGTTTACTGCCCATATTAGGAGTTTCCTTGGCGGGAATAAGGAGAAGCCTTGTTTCAATGTTGCCAAACATTGGTCCGTGAAACAAATTGCGAACACTGTTCTGCAAGGTCATACTCAAGTCGCTCTATCCGCTCTTTGAACAACTGCAGCCTGTACTTTGACAAAACGCGGATCGTTAGGTCGTTAGTTGCTATCACATACGACGTGACGTATGGCGGAAATCGTTGTTTATCATTTACGCCGGACAATAGTTTCTTACTTACATTTCCCTCGTCCGTGCCTCTCATGCCTTCATAGCCAGGCTCGTTGAAACAAGGATCAGGAGTAAACATCATTCCTTGAATAGACACTAAAACCTGCCAGAAAATTGATCAACAAAACCGTTGTACATTTTTTTGTTGTTCGCCTTGTACGCAAATGAACCAGTTTTAAAATGTGCAAATTCCTAACGTGCATGATGAACAAATCGCAGCGATCAATCTCGCTGTAGATCCTACTGCTTCAACTTCATCGATGGCGAGTCGCGAATGCTCGGAAAGAAATCCGAGAGTTCCTATGCAGGAGTCGAACCTATGACCTTCCAATTAACAGTGCGGATGCTCTCAGACTCGTGGGGCGAGCCCATTAAAATAGCTTCGAAAGAAAGAGCTGACCCTCGCCCTTACCTGGAAAATTTAAGCAATTGTCTCTTAGAAAATAGGTTCATATGACATTTGTCCCGCTTTATTGCTAAACTGAAATTGTCTGAATAGTGCAATCTCGCAATTATAGTCTAGGAGATGGTGAAATGTTAACCCCCGGAAGTGAATGAATGAACTTCGGTTTTGTCCGACCGAAAGAACAATCGGCGAAGCCGAACAGCCGGCTAGGGAAAGGGTTTCTCACTTCCTCCCGCCCCAATCCCCTCGCGTCTTCGGACTTCGCCGATTGTTCGTTCGCTCGGACAAAACCGCCAGCTACGCAGGCTAGGAAAAAATCCTAACGCTCCTTTGTAGGAGTCGAATGTGCGACCTTCCAAATATTCCGATCCTTCTGATCGATTTCGTGAGTTAGATTGAACAAAATAAGGAAGTTCCTCATCGAAACCCCAACTTCAGAATTTTTACAAAAGGAATCCGTCATACCCCAATTTTTGAGTTTCTTAAACACGAAGACGCACTATAAAAAGGGGTCGCCTCACGCTCTGCTTTTGTGCGAATTCATTCAAGCACAACTGATTAATTATCCAAGATGGTGATCAACAAACAGCAACACAGAGACGGAAGCGCGAAAAGATATTTCTAGCGCGAGAAAAAAGGACTGGGGATTGAAATTACAAAGAGCTACAGATAACATTTCATGACATAGTACGGACACATTGCCATAAGGGGCTTTTTTATTGCACAAATTATCACTGAGCTAGGTTGTGTCCACGGTTGATTGATAAATCATTTGCATGTGCCTAAGACACCCCGCCTTTTATAGTGCGTCTTCGTGTTTAAATTAAAATAGAGACAAATTAGAGGTGTGTTAAAGGCGAGGGTGCGCTTATCAGTCATGGACACAAACCTGATAAAGAGATGATTTCTTCGGATCCCATTTTTCGCTGGCATCACCGCCATGCCAAGTTCCCAACAAACTCAAACAAACCTATAAGGTGAAAAGCACAGGCGTAATGAATGAACTCAGTACAGTCAAAGGACAAAAATACCAGAACTTTGGACAACAGACCACAGAGTTAACTTGCCTTTCCGTCCGCGTAGAGATTTGGATTAAACCTGACAAATAAAGAAAAGAAAAATCGTATTCAGAACCACCAATACGAGCTACAATGAAATAGACACTCTCCAACTGAAACATTCTTACAATTTAGCACGGTACTTTGACTGGGAACGTAACAAGTCTATTGATTGGTCGGGAGCCAGTCAAAAGTCAAGTAACTTTATTTAAACTCGGTAAAAACATCAGGCATAAACTACAAAATTCTAAGCCATTCATATAACACATATATACATATAACCTATGATATAACCTATATAAAAATGTGATCAAAATAGAATATAAAACGGAAGTCCATATAATATTAAATAATCAATAAATAATAGATAAATCTAGTGTTTTACCCGTATCGGGTTTAGACGTATTATTATTATTATTATTAATAGATAAATAGCAATAAATCAAGTTAGCCTGCTTTCCATGGATGCCGAATGTAAATTATTTGAAAAATTCCTTACAGCCAGATTTAAAACTGTGTATGGATTCCGCTTGCCGAAGAGTCGAAGGCAAACCCCTTCAACAAGACCGCCCAGCTACAGCGAAAACTATTTTAAAGATAATTGGTGCGGGGGAGAGGTACAACAAATTTATTAGCGGAATCTCTCAAGAAATAATTCGAAACACGGTTTACAAATCTATCCTATAGATACGCAGGCGCTAAACCGCGAGTACATTTGCAAACCATGTTTACCGTGTGGAGCTCACGACAGCGAGCAACGGTTAAATCACTGTAGTATGACTTTGCACAAACGCTGTCAATTTCGTTCAAGGTAAAAAAGAGCTCCTCGCTCTCATTGTTCAATCCACAGCTATCAAGCCGTTTGTTCAAAAATTGATTATAAATTTCACAAAATGGGTCATCAAAAAAATTCTGAACTCGGTTCAAACAGGATATCGTACAAGATAAAGACCTCAGGCGGTGAGTGACTGAGTGAGGCCGCATGTTGTTCAAACGATGGATAGCGCCGGATAAATCACCATCCAATGGACAAGTCATAGCGAAACAAATTGCGCTATCCAATGGATAGTGATTTATCCGGTAGATAGCGTTATCCACCTGTTGAACAACTGGCGCCAGGTCTGTATCATCCGTCTTAGCCAGCGGTTTTCCACAGATAGTACAGAGCTCGGTTTAAGTATCTGCATTCTGCAATTTACGTCCAGGCCTTTTTTCGGGTTTTGGGTTTTTGTGCTCAGTGACCTAGCCTTTGAGAGGGAGCTTGGAAGGGATTCGAGATCGCGCTGTACTTGTTCCAACAATTTGGAGGAAATAACCAAAGACGGTTACCCCGCATGGTTCAAGAAGTCAAAAAGCAAATGGAAAAATTACCAACATTTGATTTGATTTGCGTTAAATTTGTTGATTTCAGTTTACAGTGTTCCCAATTAGTGCTCCAGCGCTAGAAGTTAAATAAAATTCCTTTCCTTTCCTCTAACCTGACAGTGCCGTTACCCGTTGTGATAATCTTCACCATGGGAGGATCAACAGGATATGAAGACGGAAAGTAGATATCAAAGACGAAGCAGCCGCGGCTGTACGGTGTATCAACTGTGCCGGTAATAAGAGCACGGACAAAGTCCATACGGTTTTCATCCTAAGATAAGAAAAAACAACAACAACAAGAAAACAAAGATCACTTACAAGCAAAGACTACTTGCAAATAGCACGGCTAATCAGACAGGTAGCATGAAGACATGTCTCCTAGATGCTTAATATTTGCATTAGAGAACAGATGAAATTAATCGGAGAGACAGAGATAATGAAATTAGGGGAAAATATTTTCTTGAATCTATATTTCGAAAAGCACAGAAAATATTTTTTAATTAAACAGGGTGACATCAAAAGCGTTTGCCAAGAATGGAATCGACTTGACATGGTCAAATAAAACCCAACTGCACGTAGGCAACCGGTCGGTTATTTACAAAGCAAAATAGAATTGACCCATACCACTGGCTTCAGCCGCTTCCCCTAGTCGTTACAGAAAAAAAAAGAAGGAAAACTATGGAAAATTGGAACCCGAAGTGTTTTCAAGGTGTGCGCAAGGGTGAAAAACTTTCCCTTCCTTCGAGGCCAAGCAGAACATTAGACATCTATCTCAAGAACCCTAGTATAGCAAACGGTACACTGGAAAGTCAAATCAAAGCAAGGTGGTCACAACTTAAACAACAGGATGTGCGAAGAAAGCGATACATGGGATCCACTAGCAAGCCACCGACATAGGCATACCTCTACGAAAGAGCGCTAAAAGATCGCTCGCGAGCAAACCGTCCGCTGTACATCATTCGACGATGTATTTTTCCTTGCAATCGCCGGGGAAGAATATTTCAGTTCTTGACCTAAATGCTGGATATCAGCCAGGCTCTGAGACCCCGTTTGGTTGTTGTTTGGTTATGAGGGATATTTCATCGTGTAATTAGGGAGCTTAAGCACGCGCGTTTTTGAGGCGCGGACAGCAACCGGAAGAGAACATTTCGCGCGCCAGGACAGTGGTGTCTCCTAGATTTTTATACTAATCATCTCTAATGGAGAAAGGTTACTTAGCACTATAAATGTGGTTGAGTGAAGACAAGTTGAAAGGGAAAACAGGTCACTTCCGGCTGCCGTTCGCGTCTCAAAAACACGCGTGCTTAAGGTCCCTATTGTCAGGAGGTGACCAACGTCCTCTTGAGAGTGCTAACGAGTGATAACCACGTGTGCAAGTTGTCTGTCCTGAGCATGCGCATAAGGTTCTGTGTGTGCTCTTTTTCATAATGCGCAAGCGCAGAACCGAGCACTTGTCTACTATCTGTTCTACCTGTACTGCGAGCTAAAGCTCTCCAAAACTGAAACACTGACAACTTGCAGCGAAATTAATAGCGAATGAAATACTCCTTTTTTCCAATGGCTTACCTGTCTGACTAGAATTGAAGCATTTGGATGAATGGGAAGACTGTTTTTTAATTGTGTTGATTCTCGCATAAGAGCCCGCACTTTACCAGATCTAAAAAACATTAAGTGAAAAATATAATTCAAAGAAACGTCAAGTATTGCAGGATTGGTACTCTTTGAATACCATACCAAAAATTACCTTACTGAGTGGAGTTTACTAAACCATGTTGACATTTTAAACACTTAGCTAGCCTCTGCTGACTAAGCAGACCGTCGGGTCGAAGAAAATAATACGCTTAGCTTTGAGCAACATTATGTGAATTTAAAAAACGACATTCGAATCAAATTCAACCGACTTTCTCCGCGCCCACAGGACTCGGAATAAACTTCCCCATCAGGCGCCAGTTGCAGAGCATCCTTTCCTGTGTTTTCCTACAGGTATCAATTAGGCCTCGTTCGACACGTCACAAACACAAGCACCGCTTTAATTGTGATCGAGCGAAAATGTTTCACATAGAAATTGGGTCCAGAATGACGAAACAACTCTTGAAGTGATTGGTTTTCGACCTTTATTCGGGGATACCCGAAGAAAATCCGAGTGCTCCTTTGCAGGAGCCGAACCCACGACAACCTTCCGATTTCTAGTTCGGATGCTCTACCACTGAGCTATAGGAGACTCGTAGGAACCAGGCCATTGAACTAAGTTCACGTAATTGGCCCGCCATACTACTGGGATCTAAATTCTCGAAATGGAGCATATTGGCGATTGTACTGAAAAAGAGCTGTTAATCGATAAACCCGGTGATTGTCACATGAACCTAGTTAAATGGCCTCGCTCCAAGAGTGTCGTATGGCTTAGTGCATAGTTAATAGAGGAGAATGGTTTTGAAGCTCGGCAAATGGGTTCGAATTGTTAAGAAAACTTTTACCTGGGGCAAATTTGTTGGTTGGCACGACAGCGAAAGGCATGGACTTCCTGAAAATAAAATAAAAGGCTCTGATCAGTTTAATACAACAATTCATGTGACAAGATCAAGTTACTGGGTTGGTACACAACCTTTGAAATGACATTTACAAATGGTTTGACACTTTGACAGTAAAAATAAT
Source organism: Montipora capricornis (assembly GCF_036669925.1). NCBI lineage: Eukaryota > Metazoa > Cnidaria > Anthozoa > Scleractinia > Acroporidae > Montipora > Montipora capricornis. The sequence goes on along the minus strand of NC_090892.1, from coordinate 57,296,399 downwards.
AACAACCACTTTGATCATGAATGTCTCACGCTTATGCAGCCGAGTACAACAGGCTCTTGTGAACTGGGAGACTGCAAATAAACTAAACTAGAGCATATAAAATCAACTCTTGGTTTTTGTTGAGAAGTATTCGAAAAGAAAACCTCTTGAAGCAGAGTAGAGAACCGACAAACTTGACCCACAGAGGCATGCCTTCGGCGGAAGGCGAAAGGCAAGTGCTCTATCCACTGCGTCAACCCTGGCTTTACAAATTTTTTTCAGAAAGTTCTTTCGTAAGCAGTCTTACCACAAGTTCCGCGGTATCGAACTTTAGTGGTTCAAGAGCTTCTATGTAAGCCTCATTCTCGTTCTTTGAGCCACACGCCACCTCCACAGCTCCCTCGGGCATCTCTTCTAGCGAAGCAAGTTCACTCTCATTTTCTTTAACCTGGTCATCACAGAGGCAGGGGTGGCCTTCAGAGCGTTCATACAGTGATCCAACCTATAAAGGAAAACCGCAATCATTTGAAATCCGTAAGATCTTCTGGGTTACCGCACATTGGAGGGGAAAATATAAAACGTTTTTGCAGCGAAACACAAAGAAACTGGTGATAACTTCACCCAAGATGAGTATTAACGGGATGAAGCTCGTTTAAGTTTCTCTTAGCGATAAAAATAAAAAATGCGTAAAAAATGTTCTTAAAACAAGAAAGGCAAACAAGGTAATATGAGAGCACTACAGCCTGGAATGCTCGCCAGCATCCTTTCATTGCTGAAATTTTCACGAAGTCTTGTATGTGCCGACGGTAGACTGACAAATAATCTAGATAAACCAAAGGTACTACTCCTTTTCTAGCGTGTCTTGGTGTTAACCTCTTATCCCTGGCCAGTAGCTTATTTTTCATTACATTATCAGCGCTTAATCACAAGTTATGAGAATGACGGAAGTGAGCACAAAATAAAACGTCTCCGAAGGGGGAAAACTAGTGTATAGAGAACAGTGAAGGATACGCCTCTTTACATAACTATAGAAAGCGCCTTAACCATACAATTGTTTGTTTTCACTCACGTGATCAACGACCACGTTTTTTTTAACGAAAACAGGACAAAACATTTGCACAATAGTACAGTTCAATTCGCGGAGGATTGGGTCGGGACACAAACATGGCCGCCTTTTCTTTGACTAGGGTTACAAACATGGCGGCCGTGACGTCATGTGAAAACCGATAATAGTCAATTTTACAGTTGTGTGCTTAGCTACCTGGCCTATGAATGAAAGTGAGGCTGGAGTTGCCCTTGTTTTCATAGAAACCTCAATGCTTTTCTCATGCAAATTCTTACTAATTTGCATGACAACATCATTAACGTAAGAAAAGGTGGGAGGTCTGTATCATAACAAGGTCAACGCCAGCCTCAATTTCATTTTAAGGCTTGGTAACTAAGCACGCATCTGTAAAGAGGTCTATTACCTAAATCAAATTATTGGAAATCAAAGTAACTGTTAGTTTGTTATGAGACGGGAAAACGGGAGTATCCAAGGAAAAACCTGTCCGAGCAGAGTAGGGATCCAACAAACTCAACCCACTTATGGCCTTAGAACCGGAAAGGCGAGTACTTGCACCACTGCGCCCGAGTTAAGGATTGAAGGGATCTAACCACTGACCAAACTCGCGCTTACCATGCGGGGAGACCCTATTAGGTTTTAGTGGTTTAAAGACATGACATAAGTTTCGGCATTTCTTACTTCCTGTAATAGCTTTCTCAAGTCTTGGATCACACGATCAGAGGCAAGGTTCTCCCGTTGAATCACGTGCAGGGCTTTCTCAAAGGTAAGCCTGCTGTAATCAGGGTTGTCAGCGAGACATTTGACAAATTCTCTGTCCTCACTGGCATTAGCCATGCGCACTAACGAAGTTAAGATCTTGACCAAAAGATCCCGTGGGTCGAATGAATATCTAAAAACAGGCACAAAATAAATTATGAAAACAGGGTTAGTTAATTATACTGCAAGTATAAATTTCACAGCTTAAAATAATTCCTTGAGAGGTGACTTAAAAACTGCGTCAAAACAAGAGCATCAAACTTCGGTATCGACTGCTATCACCTCTCCCTTCCAGCTCCCCATTTATGGAGGAAGATAGAAGAGACAGGCTCTGCTCGCAGGGTAGATTTGCTATGCTCTGTTCTTGAATGTTTGATCAGTTAAGAAAAGGATGGTTTGAACTTCGCAAGTGTACTTGATCCAAAGGAATGAACGAGGGAAAACTAAATAATCTATTAATGACTCACTTCTCCATGTTTTGAACTTTCAAATCCACGCATTTGCGACCACAAAGAGAATCCAAAAACCCGATGATCTACACAATAATGAAGAAACAAATTTTCACAACAGAACTTTAAAAATAACATATAATCACTCATAAGTTGAACGACTTGTTTTTTAGTTATCAAAAGAGATCTTTCGCATCACGTTTACGTGAAACGTAGAACGGGAAACGTAGAACGGGAAAGTAGAACGGGAAACGATAGGGCGCTGCTTCTAAGAAAAACACGAAAATTCCCTTGTGTTAACTTTTCTTGCTCCTTCGAGAAATTGCTTAACTGTAGATAACAGACAAGAGATGGGCAAAGAATCAAACAAGCTTCTTCGATATTTGGCAAAAGGCAAAATTTGTCCCTGACGTATTCCGTTTATCATAAACGTGATCCAAAAGCTCTCTAATATCACCCCGGCATATCCCGACCTGCGAAATGAATAAGACTAAAATGGTTGGGAAACGTTTCTTTCTTTTTATTGGACGCAACGTTGCGAAACCCGGCTCGCAGCGTTGCATGCGTCCAACAAAAAGTTGGGATAGAAAGAAAACTCTTCCCAACCACTTTATGGAACCAAAAATGTTGGCCGCAACGTCATGAGGTGTGGTATGTTTATTCTTCCAATAGCTTGGCCGATATGCAATATTGGAACACAGAGTCACACCTACAGACACCTTGGTACTCCCATCATAAGCAACAAGACTTACCGCGGCTGCTGCTCTTGTGGACAAAGGAGAGCGCGAGAAACAGCGAGCAACCTTGTCTTCTTCTGTGATTTTCTCCAAAAAGGCTAGTGTTGCATTTGCCTGAAATAACATATTTAAGCCTCTTTATACTGCATGTTCAAAGAGGCAAACATCAACAAATGCGGAATACTTAGGGAAAAAGCTATCTTTTGACAACGATTATTTTTACACTCGTTGTAATTTACATACCATTTGCATAAAGCTCTTAGACACGTGTTCCTCGCCCATCAAAAACTTCTCCTTTTCATGTCGTTGTTCGGGGGTCAGTTCTTTCCACTTTTCATCTGCGCAGGAAAAAACCGGAAGCACAGGTTGAATACTTAAACAACTAACCTTCACCTTTACCACTTGACGATGCGAAGAAGGGTCGCGCAAATATGCTTACCACATTTCTTGGCGCACTGTAATTTCCTAACGTTTGTAAGACGTAGCAAACCGTCTTTCAAAACATACAGCAGCGTGTCCAGCACAGCACCTAAAAAAGACTAGAAACAAAATAAAGCCGTGTAATTCAGTGGAACTGTTTTGGGTTAAACTCGCAGATTTACAACAAAATGCATAGGTCGCTTCGCCCTGAGCCTTTTTTTTATCACAATTGCTTGTAATCTCGCAATCTGATTGGCTAATTTGCCGTTGTCTATAACAGTCTACACAACGCTGCTCGCGTCAATTTGTCGCGCAATGTAATAGCCAATCAGGAACGCTCAATTTGGGAAATTTACCAATCATGTTGCGAGATATTGTGTCATGATTTTGGTCACGCTCTGAAACTGTGATGATGTTTCGAACTGACCACTGTGATGACGAATATCGTTGTCGATAAGAGTAGAGACGACGCTGAACCACTTTCTATTTGTTAAATTCACCCACCGCGACGAAAAATCCACTGAGATGGCGGTGGGATCAACTGACTTGCACCTTACAACTCACATATTTCTCTCATAAGAATTCCTTTCCTTAGACCAATTATAAATGTTCTGTCAATTTAACCCACGTTAAACAAAAATCTGTTTTGCGTATTGGCACCTTCTATTCCCACGGAACCACTCAAGGAACACAACCCGTTCCTCTAACCTATTGTATGGTGCCACCAATAACGTTACTTTACTTAACTATTAGACCCTTCACCCGCAAGGGCTACGGGTCAATAGCCCATTCAGCTATTGACCCGTGGCCCTTGAGGGCGAAGGGTCTAATTGTTTTAGTATCACCCAACTAGTCGGACAGAAAAGGCAATGACGTTAGCAAATGCAAGTTGAAGCGTCACGCTTTTCGCTACTCGAGGACTATTTTTGGTTTTCACGTGACGTCATCAAAATAAAAAAAATAAGGAATTATCAATCGTCTTAACATTTTAGTTTAGTTGGTTATTAGAACAGCTGAAGACTTATCTTTTTACAAATTTTCAGTTTGATAGGGTTTTTCGTCTTGTGATAAAGCAAGGTTGAATTTCTAAGCTTTTGCGTGACACTATGTTAAATTTGCGGCCGAGAATGCTGTCACGTAGGTTAAAAAAAGTGACATCCGCGGAGATTTTGCAATCTGAACAGTCCTTGTGTGAGAATAAGTACTCATATAGATGTTTATGAGCGCTCGGAAGACGACTACAGGCCTTGTATAGCAAAACTCCATCACATATATTTTGTTAGCTTCCGGCCGCCATATTTGTGCCCCTCGCAGGGACACAAACATGGCGTCTCCATACAAGTTTTATAAATTTGAGTAAAACATTCCTTCGAATATCTCCCGCACGAAACATCGCACAGACCTGAACCTTTGCGAGACTGTTTGAATAATCATCTTCTTTTATTTCTTAATTCTTGACTTTACTTGTTGAATGGTTTTGATGACGGTGTGACAGTGAAAACTGGCAATTACTAATAGTCCTCTAGAAGCGTAGCCAATTAAAATGCAGGATTTGCATTACATGTAGTCCACTAGTTGGGTGATACTAATATGCGATATAAAAATCCTCACAACCCAAAATCTTTTTATTCCCTCTGAATCGAAGTGGCTAATGCTCGAAACGTCAGCTTTTTAATTGCCTTACGATGGTCAACTTACTTTATCAACTCATTTGATGCCACCTACTACTGCAATTTCTGACAAATTTTGCAATGGTAAAAGGTTAGTTAAGAAGTATAGTGAATGCTCTGGTGGCAGTCAACTCACCTGAAAACTCTCTCTGCCGCATTCTTCCAAAATTGAAGGCAGAATGTCAGGTCTTTTCCACAGCGATTCCAGCAACTTTACAATCTCATATCTAAAACGTACGAGTTGAGTTTGAGGCTATGCCAGTTACGATTAAAGACATTCTCGTCACCGGAGCCTCGGATCGACCCAAGGCTCTGGGAAACTTTATGTAGGAGAACATGCGCCGTAGGATTCTTATAGCCAAAAACTGGCTATTTGAACCTTACTGCGCCTGCTCACTCCTCGTGCTAACATGAACGCACCAATTAGAGACGCTTTTGATTGTTCTTCACGAAAACCAATGAGAAGACACTTTGTTTCAGGGTTCCCCAGAGCTCTTCTCTCCCTCCGTCAAGAGAAGAGCTCTGGGGTCGAGATTGGGTTACAGAAGGATGTAACAGTTTATCATTGTGTGACAAGCGTATAAGAGATTGAGAAAAATTGAGTTATCCATCAGACTGGAATTACTGCAGAGCTAGCGCGTTAAGATAACATCCGCCCTTCCTAAATCTATAAAATGTCCAGGCAGTCTTATCACTGTTTACTGTTGTCATCTGTGACACGAATAATTAAGACTGCCTTTCTAGGTCAACAATTTATGTGGGATATGTCACGCAAAATGATGTCTTTTCATGACACCCAAAAAGTAGAATGAAACACTGCAATCACAACTTAAAACTGTTGAACAACTAAAAGATTTTCAGCAAAAGGAAAGAGAAGCATGGATAAATAACACAAATGGACAAGATTGAAACGGAATGCATTTGAATAAATTAATCTCAAGTTTATAGCAAATCGCGTGGATAAAGGTCGTTGTTTGTGATGTAACGATAACTTCATCAGTAACAATACCATTTTCGAGTTTTAATCTCGTGATCAACTAAAGATTTCTCCTAAACACCCTACAACAACGTGACATTGCCCCTTTAAGACAACTGCACCAGTCGCCTTTGCAACCACTTTTGGAGCGCAATTGCATGCTTGACAACCCCTAAAAACGATTACGAACGAAGCAGACTACTGCTCCCCGAATTTACTAATACGGTGTTCAAACCTCGCTGAAAATTTGTCAAACTCTTCCTTGTCCACGTCCAGGCCCTCCACAATATCAACCGAGCAGTACGTATGAATGAGAGCTGGAGCGAGCTTCTCTCTGATCAATGGACTCATGGCAATACAAGCCACCAAATCGCCTTCAATGCCACTGTTAAGAAGACAAAGAAAACTATCAAATGGGAAGGTAAAAACAGACACCTATGTCAAGCCTTAGAACTCTTCAACCCGTGAAGTAAGGGGATAGGTAATTAAGGGTGCGTTCGATTGACCCTAATCCGGAATAAGAATACATGGAGTGATGATTTAAAACACTATGTATGGCGTTTTGCAGCAACAAGAATAATAAAGCTATGTTTAAAATAGCATTTTAACAGATGTTTGACAATATTAATGTGAATCCCCACAAAAACGAAGGATTTCCAACTTCTATTCCATGTATTCCTATTCCGGAATACGGTCAATCGAACGCGCCCTAAGTGATTTCAATCTTTGTCCCCACTGGCTACTACAGAACTTGAGAAAGAATGACGACAGGAGGTAACAGGGCAATAGGGACATCATTGGGGAGGGGAAGGGCAAGCAATCAGCCACACGGCCTGCATTTACATATATATGTACGCGTGCATTTTCCACAGCATAAAAAAAACAATTGTATATACCTTCCCCAACTGTTGGTGTCCAACAACGAATTTTTACTAAAAAAAGGAGAAAATTACAAAGATCATTCGCATTTCGTTCACAAAGAAACGTGCTAAGTTGTCAAGCATTCCGGGGAGTGAACCAATAGACGGAACTATACCTCTTCTTTCTGGAGCATATTTCCGCGAATGACAACTGCGATGTAACAATCTTGGAGGCTGCCACAGGGCCTGGCATCAGATCTCGCCGGTCGATGAGGGTGATACAACAGTCGACAAAAACACAGATCTGCAACACAAATCAGTGGCAAAGAAAATTGAAACTTCATGGGGTTTTGATTCGGTTCCAATCGCAGCCGCCATCTCTTTTCCTTCTTCTCCATGCCTCACTCACACACACATACACACACATACGCCTGCGCGCACAGACACCGCTGGCTCCAGTTGTTCAAAGTGTGATTAGAATTTCCCATATATAATTCACAACCGAGGGAATACAGCTGCCATAGACACTTACATTTAAACCTTTGAGAGCTCCGGGTTTGTGAACAGCGACAAAGCTGAACCAAGAACACATGTCCTTAACGTAGAACTCGGGAATATTGGCAAATATTTCCCTCTGTTTGGCATGGATTTCCTCTTGGGTCAAATCCTACAAAAAACATTAAACCAAAATTACTTTCAAATTACTGTAGGTAACAACCAACTCATGTACCATATAATTTCAGTATGCTAAGACGATAACAGCGTGATCATAAAACTAGTCAACAAGCAAGTTCGCCATTTCTGAATCACGAGTTGTTACGCTTCGCCTTTCATTTCGCGTGCCATTGATTTCACGGGAGACATCTCGTGGGAGAATGAGGGTCAATTATTGCAGAGGAGGCTCCATTGAGTCACTTACCTCTCATTTCGCAAGTCTGAGAAGCAATTTAGGTCCATTAATTACTACCATAGTTTTTTTTTTCACTTCCACAGAAATAAGTAAGTAGTTCAGGTAACGCCAACCTGATTTTCAGCTGCACAGCTGTCGAGAAGATTGAGTAGCCAGGCTGCACTCGTGATATAAAACTCCGAACAAAGCCTCATGAAGTGAATATCTTCAAGGCAAGTTTCCCACTGAAGAATGAAGAGCTAAAAAGGTAAAGAAGATCATGCTTGGCTCATTTGATTGTTTTCGCATAATGTGATTGGGTTTTGTTCTTACTTTGCTTTTCAGCTTTAATGCAATAACTGCAACTGCTAAATTATAAGTTGAAACCTTCAACGGCTTCTACAGTGGAGAACGCTTCATGTTCTCGTGCTCTGGGTTCGATTCCCGCGGGTGGATTGATTTTGTTAGTTCTCTTTCCCGCTCCGAGAAGTTTTTTTCCCGAATACTCCGGTTTTCCCTTCTAACAACAAATCAACAATTGACTTGTTCTGCTTTGATTCGATTTGATTTGACTTAGAGACTTCACAATTAGCAGAGCACTTTGCCCTTAGCTACATGCACTTGAGTAACTGTTGTTGTCGTCGTTGTCGTCGTCATCGTTGTCATCGTTATCGTCGTCGTAATCGTCGTCGTCGTCGTCATCGTCATCGTCGTCGTCGTCGTCATCGTTGTCATCGTACTCGTCGTCATCGTCATCGTCGACGTCCTCGTCATCGTCATCATCTTCGTCATGTCGTCGTCTGTATCGTCATCATCATCATCATCTTAATCGTCTTTGTCAACATCAAAGTTTTCAGTCAATCATTTCAACTTGCCATTAGAATTTTTCTGGCTTCTGCTTCCATTGACGTTCCTTCATTCATTTCTGCCATCATCGCAAAATTCCTAAATATTGAAAAACAATAATAAATGACAAAGATAAAAGACAGAAACGACACGGTCAGCCACAGTATTGCATTTCACAATAAGGAAAAGCTGCACTAACCTGTACAGTTTATTGTAGTGCTGAATGGTTGTGTTAAGACCGACATGTAAGGCGCTGTGCGTGATATGGAACATCTCTGTCATCAGTTTGAACTGACCTAAATAAAAATAAAACAACCATGACGTAATAATGATTTAATTGCGGAAGAAGGTGACAAGAATTTTGATCAAGATAAATTATTATGTGGGATTGTGTATATTTTCGGCTTGCAAAAAGGAAGTCGTCTCCTTCCATAATTGCTATATTAGCATATATCCTCCTGGAAACCCCACACACTCAACCCTCTCTGCCCCCTCCCCCACTCCGCCCGCCCCTCCCCGACCCCAACCCCCCCCCCCCCCCCCCCATTTCTCTTCAGCCCAACTTGACTGAGCCAACACAAAAAAACAACGAGTCACTGGTTTGTAGGGATCATAAAACGTCATACAGTGCTTTTGATTGCTAGCTACCACTGTACCTTTCATTTCTTCGGATGGAAACAGTACGCTGCGCAAGTCTGTTCTCTCTTCATCTTCAGCACCTGTATACAACACGGAGAATAACGTAACAGCGAGTGCGGTTTAGGATTTGGACACGTTACATGGGCGGGGAACGTGTGGATATTTTGAACGGACCCAGACCGTGTAGATCAACGGGAAGAGCTTGCTAACAATGAGTACGCCTCAATTAATCCGAGATGCTAAAAAAGTTTTCCCAAGGAAAGCGATTTTTCCAAAATAATTTCAGTTTCATGCTGAATCACGATATACCCGTTTGATGATGTTCAGATACGTGTAGTGGGAGACGTTAAAGGGACAACCATAATTCTCCATGCGTTTTACACGAGGAGATCAAATTTGGCCTCCCTTGTTCAGAGGAAAAATCAAGACACATCCCAATATGGGAGGTCTATGAATGCTGGATATCTTAAGAAGCGATTATGACTTGAGATGCTTTCTTGAATACTGAACCTTACATTAGAGAAACACCTTAGTCAGTGAAAGCGGCGCATGCGCTCAATCAGCTACTACATCGCCTTACTAACATAGACATCACCGATCACTTACCAATACGTCCGCCAGCCAACGTACGTTCATTATCGAATCTCAACCGGCAGGCTTTAGAGCTGCAATACTGTGGCTCGATCTGTTTGTGTTTTCCCTTGCCTTTGGACAGCAAGAATGAATCACAAAGCTGCAGAGCAACGGTGCACAAATTCAACATGAACCCTAAAAAGAAGCAAAAAATTCAATAATTATAAGATGACTGTCAAAAACTGAAAATGACAAAAATTTTCTCATGGTCTTAGACTCACTCAAAACTATAAACCTAACACAAGCCATAAGCATTTTTCCAGTTTCAATTGCCTTAAAAATGGTTGGCAAAATAATGCTTTTGCCATTGCTTAGCTTGTCAAAGAAGTACAGAGAACCTCTCCCACTATGTGAATGCGCATTGCCCATTGAAAACCTCATATAGAATCTTGAAACTTACCATCACCAGCCATTGCTGTCTTGAAATTATCCCCGGGCAGATTTGCCTTTAGCCTAAGATCATTCAATGAAACAACCCCGGCCAGCCATGCTAGGGCACTGAAGAAGAAAACTCGGTAGTTAGGAATGGTGTTTTCAGCCTTACGATCATCACAAAGGCTATTAACTATTTGATATTGATTAACATTTATTTCATTTATGCTGTGACATTTGTACCAAGAACAACCTTGCTCCTACGGATTCCTCTCGCTCCACGAGACAAGAAGACGTGCCTTCGAAATGAGGTTAGCAAGAGAAGCAAATTGCAGGTTTACTCAACACGAAAGAGGGCAAGGTATTAATCAGAAAGAAGGAAAAGCATTTTTTTTTTTAATGACGAACGGAAAGCGCAGGTGGACTTTTCACATTGATGGAAATCGGAGGAACATGTGGCGATGCGAGAACAAGTTGAAGCGCTACGCCTCACTTAGTACTATCGGTCCTTTGATCAAGCTCTCTGCCGTAAAATAAACTCAATTCTGGTCAGCTTGCTGGCGTTTACATTGGTCAGTATCCTTTGCAAAGTATACGACCTAATAATGTCTCGAAATCAGCGAGATTGGTTGCGAGACAGAGATCAAGGTAAACTGGGCCAAATGTCGGAAGGTAAGAGCATCCTTATTCGAACGGCGTAATTTGGGAAAATATGGGAAAACACGAGATTAGTTAATTTGATAACGGAGATTTCAGATAAACAATTAAGAATTTAAATAGCCGATAGTAGGTAAGAATGACGTTCAATGACTCAGTCATCTTTTCAAGAGTCGGATTCATCATTATGATAACGTGTTGCATACGATCAAAAGAAATGCAATGTGCATGGAATGTACAGAGTTTCAATTAGGAAAATACTTTTGCCTCGATCAAGTCAGATTGATACTCTATACATTCCATGTACAATGCATTTTTTAAATCGTAGGCAAACACGTTTTTCACGAATTTGAAAATGATGAGTGTGTCATCGAAACGTCATTCCATTTACTCCAACAGGCAATACATGCTCCCAAGGAGACGGGAGGTATGATTTAGAAAGACCGGGGTGCAGTAACCATGAAGGCGCTTCCAGAGCTCTCGGCAGTTTTGTGAGGAAATAGCAAGTTATTAACGCTAAACATTGCCGGATCGTTCCCTTGAAGTGTCAGTGACGTTAGTCTTAACTCCTACCTCCTCTTTGTGTTTGGCATCTTCAGCAATTTCACGAACGCTTTGTAAACAACATTCTGACACGAATGGATGCCATCCATTATTTGAGACTAAAGAATGGAAAGATAACAACTGAATCAGAGTTCGCCGCATAGTATTACTTAATACAATAGCAAATTGTTATCCTCCCCATTTTTGTCTCTGCCGTAAGGTATTAGATTCCAGATATTATTTACAGTCTCTTCTGTTATTTTTCTCTTACCACTTTTCGGTAGAGAGAAATACGTGCGCCAGGCAGGCATCTCTAGTGAATTATGTTGCGATATTTTTAACCGCTATATTTCGATGTATCTCTTTCCTTCATAAGATGTGTGGCCGAATCACTTTAAGTGTGGGTGAAACGTCTTGATTGTGGGTGAATCACCTTGTGGGCGAAACCTCCTGATACCATGTCAACCTTGCCAGTGAGAGGAGGTCAGCACTGGAAGCGAGTTGACATGATATCGCTCACTCGTGAGAGATACCATTTGCACCAAAAGATAAAATGCGCATCCCCCATCGGTCATCTAATATCCTCCATATCTCGGAATCCAAGGAGAGAAATAAGGGCTGTTCCTGCTTGTGTATTAGAAAAATATGTACCTGAAGTTGATCCACATCACTGCGAAATGCTTGTGGAAAATGAGGCAACTCAATAAAACAAGACGCTACTCGCGACTTGTCTTGTTTGTTATCAACTGTAGACATTTTAAGAAATGAAGAAAACAGCGCCCTCTCTTGAAAGAAAATCCCCTGCGAAAGACATGCACCAGTTAGAAAAAAATTGCTGGAAACGGGCGTGATAACCGTATGCAATTGAAAAACAATAACAACAGCACTGGCAGTTTATGAATTACTATTACCAGTTCTTGGATCCCGAAATCCAGTTCTCTTTCTAGAGCTTCAGCAAGAAATTCTGTCATAGTTGCCTAAATTAAATAGAAAAGGAAATGGTTTGACCTCGGGAGTCATAGCACAATGAAGTGAAGTACGATCGTCCGGACAAGGGAAAGGAAAGTAACATTATTTAAGTGTCTAGTCCTTCTAGCGCTGGAGCACTAATTGGGGACGCTGTAAACTGAAATCATCATATTAACGCAAATAAAATCAAATGTTGGTTTTTGAGGAGAGGGGAAAACCGGAGTACCCGGAGAAAAACCTCTCGGTGCAGAGACTTAGAGAACCAACACACTCAACACACATATGACGCCGAGTTTGGGAATCGAACCCGGGCCACATTGGTGGAAGACGAGTGCCTGAAGAAGACTGTTTACCAAGACATTGACTGAAGTATCCACAACCTGAGCGGAAGTCATCCTCAGAGTCAAGTGATTTGTGATGCGACGATTTTTCAGGTTTCCTTATGACTGAGCATTTTTTCCTAAACATGCACGTGGAGCGCGTAGTGTCTTGGATATCACTTGCGGACCTCCTCCAAGCACTTCGGGTCGAATCCCAGCTCATGTGCTCAAACTTTACTCCCATTTTCATCCATTTGAGGTTGGCAAAATGAGCACCAGTATTAACAATGGAGACAAGTTGTGCAAACAACAGAATTGGAGTGGCACCACCCAGCCGTACTAAAGGTGAAAGCTCGAAACAGGAGCCTTCGACTGCAGCTAGCCTCTTGTCTTGTCTTGTAATTAAGTACTGTAAGGTCTGCTGGCTTTAATGCAACATGGCGAATTACAAATAAAGAAACAATAAACAAATACCTGGGATAGCAGAATTTCCAATCCTCTAAAAACACTTTTACATTCCAAGGTAATCTCATTTACTCTAGGAGAGAAGAAGCAAGATATTAGAGAGCTTACCACAGCAAAACTGGACAGCCATAACTTTACTTGATGCAATGTTTATCCTCGAATTAGGTTTGACTTTGACCTCATTACAAGTTGCAACTTGATGCTTAAAAAATGCAAAAGAAATGAATCTACCTCTTCACTCTGCTAACTTGCCTTCCACCAACAGTTACCTTGAACAAGAAAACAAACTCGTACATGAGGTAGGGTAAAAAAAAAAAAACGTAAGAGGACATTCAAAAGTAAAAGACCACAAGAAAGGTAACACGTAAACTCATACCATTTCAACAAAGGTATCTTTGACTTCTGAATCATGTTTGCCCCTCTCCAGTAATTTTCTGAGAAGTTCACCATTGACAGTTACTCCATCGCATGACCAGCCCCCAATGTGAGCAAGAAAAAACTGAGAAGGCACCTAAGAAATTCAAAGAATTTTTTTTCCTTTTGCAACTTAAACATTAATGTGCCATAAAGAAAGAGAGAAATAGGGGTGGGGTGGGGGGAGACAGAAATTGACGGAAGGCTCAATCATTCATTGAACAACCCCTACAAGAAATTTGAAAACATGGAAAAGGAGTTAAACCCATGTTCCCTAGCTACGATCACTGCAGGTTGTGATGATGGCTGCACTATTTGCCCACACCCTGGCTGATCGATCCTTTAAATTGTGGTATCTTGGGTCTCCCTAAGGCCCACTTTTCCCAAATGGAGTACAGTACACTGGAGCAACATGTGATTTTTGTAAAAAAAAAAATGGCTAATGGATGGAAGCGCATACTTCTGATTGGTTAGATTGTATAAACTCTGACCACAGGTCTTCCTCAGCTGAAGTAGGGCTTGCAGCAGCTGCAAAGTTGAACAGTAATAAAATACGTGTACATATCATACACTTTTATACACTGGAATTAATAACATTACATTAATACTCTTAACGGTTTTTTCTGCAATTCACACCTCAGTCTACTGTTTTATCTGTTTCCACACCATAACAGACCACCTGAATTTTGCTCACTCTTCTTAGAGAGGTTTTTCTCTGGTTAGCCCGTTTTTCCAGGAGTATAGATGAAGAAAAATCAAGTTTAAACCAACAAATGCAACGGCATCAATAATTATTTGAACACTGGATGTGCTAATAATCACTTCAAAACAAGGCTGCTGCAAACCGTGAGCAGTTTCAAGTTACAAGCCATATTTAACAATTCCAGTACTATACAAAATTTGATAAATGTCATGTTTGAGTGTTACTGCTCCATAAAGCAAACACATAAGTTATCTCCAATAACAATATTTTAATATTTGTTTAGCTGCTTAAGTAGTTAACAGTCGCTTGCAACTGAAAGCTGCAGAGCTCTGTTTACAAAAAAATACCTTTCAAAATTATTAACCGATTCAGTTTCCAAATTATCGATGAAAATTATGTGCTAAAATCGCCAAGGCTACACTTGACCGCTTTTGGCTGCAAATGAAAAAGAGAGAGTCACTTTACCATGAACAAGATGTTTCAGAACAGTCTTTACACATGGCTCCATAAGAACTGATGTCACTTCTTTCCAAATTTTTCCTCCATCTTGTACTGTTTTGAGGTCTTTTCCAGGTAGTTGACAGCAATGATCAAAGCACTGAATTGAAAATTTCATCGGATCCTGCGTTGAAAACAAAATTAATACATCTAATGTTTATCACAATTTTTCATCATAAATATCTATTTTATCTTCTGCACTTGAGCTCAGCATTACAATTCCATTGGTCTACCAGTACATCTAACATAGCATCCAACAACTTCCCTCTTACCAATTTTCAATAATTCCACTTGATAAATGCTTATTTTTCCTTCCTAGAAGAAAACTTACGGTATATGTATTGAGTAGAGTTTTCACAGTTTCCTATCTGCAACACACACTTAGTATGTTCCACTCTTGCCGCCTTTCCTTTTATTTTTGCCCAATTAATTTAAAAGTAATCAACGATAAATAAGATATTTAAATAAAATGATGATGATGATGATGATTATCTTACCAATTCTTTGTAAATTCTTTTGGCAAGCAGTTTCTCCAGTTTCTGAAAAAACAACATGGCTTTAAGTACACGATATCATTTCATCTGGAAGAAACTTCTGGAAAACACTTTTGTTCATCAAGCTCATAGTGGGATAAAATTGAACCCAACTTTATACAGATTGTTGTTGTCATCATCGCCGCCATGCACCCTCATGTTTGGAGGATTAATCATAATGAAATGCATTAAGCTCTTTATGGTGGACAATACCATTAGTCTTCTTAGCCGTAAGCTGTCTTCTTAAGACCTCTTAGCCTTAATTAAGATGAACTACATTATTTACATTGCATGAAATAAATGTTTATTTTTTATTTAAAGTGCGGGTTGTGGACAAATGAGAGAAGTGATCTGCACCCTTAGCTCATTTGATGACAGATACGCTTAGTTATAAATGTGAGTCCTTGTTAGCAGGTATGGATTGGGATTTCAAGGTCACGTTGTATTAGGATACATCATTTTCAACTCCAACCAAAAGAGGTTGAAGAGCCTGAGGTTAACATTTCCATGAATAGCACACTTTTCCAAATTTTCGAACTTCAGTCAAAAACACGGTAATTTCTGGGTCATCACCAACTGGAGCCATGTGCAACGAGCAGAAACTACCCATCATTATTTTTCAATGCTTTTCACCATCCAACAAAAGGCAAAAATCTAACTAACCAGGCCAAACGAAAGTACAACATTATGTGTATTTGAGATTTCAGAGGAGTTACTCTGTGACATTTGTATGCCTGCTTTTCCAGACAGATGTGAAGTTTAGTCAAAGAGAAGGGTATGGAATCCACACTTAAAGAAATTTGTCTTTGTTATGGTGTAATCCTGGAAATGTCTGCAGCCAATCAGAATCTTGTAATTTTGTAATGGACTTATGGGCTCACCTTGCTCAGCTCTTCTCCATTTTTAGGTATTTCATTGTCCTCAATTTGTAAAACCACTCTTCCATTATTTTTTTCAGCCTGTGAAAATTTAATAATGTCATCACCAATGATTACTATCCTCTCAACACTTTTCCAGAGGGTGTGTGCAGGTTAATAATAATAATAATAATAATAATAATAATAATAATCATAATCATAATCATAATAATAATAAAGTTTATTGTGAAAATACTCTAAGCTACAACAAGGGCGTGCTTTCACAGACGTAACCAAAGTTGGGGTCTGTGAAAGGACGCCAGCTAATTTACGGGTATTCCACAAACAAAATAAAATTTTAAATTTAAAAACTAAAAGTGGAATATATATTGTAATTAAGATTATAACAGTAAAATCTAATAAATATATCTTATGTATCTAAATAAATACTAAATTCAATAAAGAAGCGTCAAAATTATAAAAATTGTACTAGGTTGCAGTTTAGGGTTGCAGGTCATTGTTTTAAATACCATTACTGAAACAACCCAAAACGTTACAAAAATGATAACCTTCGGCTTAAACTTTATCTTAAGTATAGTGTTTAGGCTTAACGTTAGCATTAGTAAAGGTTTGGGTTGTTTCAGCTATGGTGTTCAAACAAACGACCTACAACCCTTACCCGTAGTTTACACCCTGAAAGTCAGGGAAGGCTTGATAACAACATACACAGAAGTGAAGAGAAGGCCTGATGATGGAATTTAGGAGTTTGTCAATCAGGAATTATGCAGTCATAAAAATAATACTAACAGTAAAGGAAGGTTTTCAGCATTATTCATCCAGAGGGTAATGGGACGGAGGGATAAATCTAGTGACTTAAGGACGTTCGCGCTAATTGTTTGTGCGCAACGTTACAGCGCATGTAACGCGACTGTAATATGTCACGCATTACTTTGAGCATTAATGAAGTTGAGGTTTTAAAACCTTTGCAAAAACTGTGGACGGTAAGTCTTGCACAGCGTTGGATCAGAGAAGATTGCGATCAGTCAAAATTGATTTAAAATATTTATGAAAGTCAAGTAGACTACTGCACGACTGATATTCGCGAGGTTTTATCAGTCGTGCACTAGTCTACTTGACTTTCATACAAATTTTTCAAGCATCAGTTAAAATAACATGGCGACAAAAACGCCGAGGGAAAAATTACAGGCCGGCAAAAGAATGGCACAATTATTTCCGAATCATCATGAAACTTCAAAGAGAAGTGAGAGTGAGGATGGAAAAGCTCTGGAAAAGGTAGCTAATCGAGTAGACTAGTGGCTGAAAGTTTGGAAAAGTCGAGGACGAACCGTTGCGTAAATTTAATGGGGCTATTTCTTTTTAATGTTTTTATTAGCCTACCAACTTAAGTTCAAAGTGAATGCATGTTTTTAAAGTTCTTTTCCTTTACTTTCGTGAAAATTGAGGAGTATTTTCGTCCTCGTCCGCTTGAATAGTGCGGACTTGCGTGGAAACTATCAGCGATTGAATTTCACAAAAAACACACTCCAGAGGATGAGCATGACGGCAATGGGGAGATATTATACAAAACACCAACCAAATGAAGATGACCCCTGCTTAAAACGTCGTTGCTATGCTCGAAAAAGGTTTTTTTTTTCGGTAAAAACCTTTCATCTCTTCAATGATCGATCCTCTCTTGGGTTCCAGTTCTTGCCCGACGGGTCACTCAAAAGCGTGACAAACGAACTTTTCCATGAGCTTTGCAAAATCACATCGATTTTACTCGTTCAGATCATCGGTGACCCCTATTTTTTAAATCATGAATCACTTACTTTACTTACTATCTACAAAATATGATGAAATAAAAAAATTCTCACTGTAAGAAGTTATCTTTTCTTAACATTTTCTTTCCTCGTGCCATCGAATTCCGGTAGTGGTCGCAACGGATAGAGCTTACGAAAACACTCGTCGAGGATGAACTCTACTGTTTACCACATCCCCAGCGGCATACAATTATCTAAAAATCTCACTCCTAAAAACCTATGCATGGAAACTTTCACTCCAACAGTTTATTTTTATGATTTTCCATGGATGAGCAGATGAGCCTACATCTCGCTATTATGACTGATTTCTCGAAATTAAGGCATTTTTCCACTGCCATTTTCTCAGAAACAAAGTCGGTGACCCCCATTTTTTTTTTCATTTTTGGAGTAAGTACTTTATGACCTAACTCTAGGCGAGAAATGAAGAAAATCTCACCGTAGGAAGATTTTGGCGCGAACGTCCTTAAGACGATTATAGTTATCTCTTGTGTATATACAACATTACTTTTTTTAATTTTGCTGAGAATGCGTAACTGAAAATGCAACCAGTTAACAGGGACCATCTGCACCAAACGTCATTGGGACATCTTGCTAAATAACTATAAAATTAATAACCATAAAATTAAAGTAAGAGCAGAGTTTACACTTTTCACAAAACGTGCGAAAAGCGTGGACACTGCTCTTAATTTTTATTCTAATAAAGATATTGCTGTCTTAAGCACCTAAACACTCCCCGCCTCCTCATCAGACACATAAATTATGCACATTCCCCAATAATATTCATTATTGGCTTTAATGGGTGACTAGCGCACCCAAAAAACCCCAACATTGTCAGGGGGCAGAGGGAAGAGAGGACTTGACTAGAAGGGGGGAGGGGTGATGCCTCATTGGATCTGAAAAAGCCATTACGTATCCCAAGATTGTAGTTAGTAAAAAAAATACATGGTGGCAAGAATTCTTTTTTATTATAAATTATAAACACCAATGAAATACCAAGTGAGCTTGAAAAAATATTTCACTTGTTCGCTGCCGTCACTCGTGAAATATTTTTCAACACTCAAAGAGAAATTTCATACCTCTGTGCGGCCATGTAATATCCTCTATTTCTTAAAGCAGTGAAACTTTTTCTAAAAAGTATCCAAAATCTGATCTTTGAATTTTTTACCTTGACTAAGGAAAGGGCTTTGCCTTTGCTGTCCATTTGATTTTCCTGCAAGAATAATCACTTTCTTAAAATCTTACACAGAACTCAGAGTACAAGTGTCTAACTGAAACTGTTGTCCCAAACTGTTTCACAAGCAACAATAAATGCACTATTATACTGCATGACCTTGCAAACACTTCAAAATATCTTGAAATTCTTGAATGCAAGTATATGCTGGGGAATTAAATTAAAATCAAAACTTACAAACAAGCAGTCCAGAACTTGACTTAATACTATTTTCACAACATCTGAATAAGGAAGGGTCTGGAAAAAAAAAGAATATAAAGCTACATAGAAATAGCAACTACATTAATGCTCCACTTTTGCTATACATGTAATTTATTCTGAAGCTTTTTCATCAAGTTGGGTATCAAGTTGGGTCGCGTATCAATGAAATTAGTGGTAACAATAAAGCTACAGAAACTTCTGGTCTCAGCTACTGTACAGTGTAGGTGATGTTTATAGTGTGTTGAACTAAAAGAAGTACCCACCCAAGATAACATTTAAATGCATCTCTAGACCGAATAATATTTTGGCTTCTTTTCACAAGCAAGGAATGCTGAAAGTAATTTGATAATTTGCAAATGCAATTTGTTGGCATTGATTGCTCACAGCATTGCTCATGAATGCTTGACGTTCTCAAGTGAGTGGTCATCGACTGAAGTCTCTAAGAGTACAGGGATAATATTATTAAGCATCCATGACCAATGCAAGGCTGTGATGATGTCTTGACTCCAGGGTCCTTTTATCTTCTAAAGGAACTAACAGTATTCCAATTAGTGCAAAGAAGAGTTAGAGTTGGAGTTCACTAGAGTTTGACGTCTGATTCAAGAATACTCCTCTCTTTCACTGCATGTTCTGAAGACCATTAAATGGTACAGAATCCATTAGCTCACTCGAGTCTGATGCCTGACATCACAACTACAATGTCCTTTCTTCTTTTCTTAAAAAGGAGATGTCCGGCTATTGATCCCTCTCAAATTTGGATGTAGAATAAGCAGTTTCTGTTTAATTACGAACTGAACACACACCTTTATTTTTGGTTCTTTGAGTTCTAAAAATATAAAAAGAGTTTTGAAAGACAATGATTAGATCATCAACCATACTCAAAAGATAGAAGTGATCCTCACACTTGTCTGGATGATTATTTTAAGCAACTGTCTCTCACAGACACTTGAAAAATTCACATGGCTTCAACAGGATTCAAACCATGACCTCTGCAATGCCGTTGAAATGCTCTACCAACTGAGCTATGAAGCCAATCGAGCGGTTGAGAGTAAACATTAGGCTTGGTTGATTTTAAAACAAATGTACAATGTACAGTATGTTGCTTTACTGCTCAGAAATATATTCATGTGCATGACCCCTACTGGCTCTAACAAACATGCATGTATTTATAAACACCTAATGATCAGAAGTCTCAAACCAACTGAATAGAATTGATATCTAGACTAACCTCCAATTAACAGCTTAGATTCCATGTTGCTGTGCGTACTAGATCACAGATCACATCAAAATGTTGTTGAACCAAATTTTGACATCTTCTGTGATCTATTACTGAACAGAAACAAGGCAACATGGAATCTGTTTGAATATAATTTATAATAACGAATTAAACCTTTCTGAGATTACGTCAGCTACACATCTGTCCTCATAGATCAGATCATACAGCTGTAGGTAAGAATCAATCAAAATGCGAGCATTGTTGAGCTTATTCTACTAGTTTGCAAATGCGTTTGTTTTATTTTCAAACGCGTTGACTCGTCATTCTCAAGGCATTGTCAACGCGTTTGAGGTTTGATGGTTCACTTATCTTTGAGCGGTACTCTATATCATTTCATCGTTGACATATTGACTCTGTTTATCATATGACTCATACTGTGTACATTCAGATGATGCTTATGCAGTAAATTTTCAATTTCTGAAGCATGGAACCAGCCAAAACTGCACAAAATCCACAATCTTATCTGAAATCCTCAGGTTTGATCGGTACCTTTTGTTTTGGCAAAGTCATTGATGCCTATCCTTTTTGCCATGACACCATTCTCATTTACACGCTTCTGATCGAGGGTTGTGGCAGATGTGGACAAAGTATCTGTTGACGCTGTAATGGAACTGCTCTCTGCTGACGAAGCCTGAACAGTAGGAATTGCTTTAGTTGATGTATGCTGAGACTGATCATCCTTTTTCCTGTCTAATGCTGTACTTAATAACAAGCTATCTCTGACCATGTTTTTATTAACTTTTGCCTCCTCTGTGATACTATTAGAATTATCACAGTGACTTGAGTCTTTGAATCTTCTCTTGAGAGATTTCTGATCAGGGATGACGGCAACAGCGTCACTTTTAGTTGAGGTGGACTGAAGGATGGAAGGTGATGTCTCTACACTAAGACTACCCTTCTGAGCATCCAGCTTCCTCAAGCGTGCTTTACGCATATCCTGTACATCAACATCATCACCTTAAGAACAAAAACAAGTGTCTAAGCTTTCTCATTAACATGTCAACAATTTTAAAAAACCTGCATTGCCAAGCAGATACATGTATTGGGTCCCTTAGACATCCAGGAGCTAATTCTAATATTGGTTCAACTATTTTCAATGGTAATGGCTCCAGAAGGTGGCAAAAGTTAATTATTCTTGCCCTAAGAATTTGGAATATGCTTTCATAATAATTTTTGTCCTATCCAATAATGTGTTCAGCATTGCTATATTCATATTCCATATCATTTAATTGTTACAACATTTAAAATTGTTATGTTTAACCCATTGATTCCTGGGGGTTCCCCATTGACAAGTAAAATCATCTGGCGCTAGACAGAGTAAAATACTAAGTATGGGGGTGAATGGGTGAATGGGTTAAAACTTTTCTTTTCGTAAATGGTTTGATAGCACAAGTGCTACTATAATAATTTTTAAAAATACAACCACACTTTTGAGTTTAATGGGACATCAGTGAATGATTTTAAACCCATTGACTCCTGGGGGTTCGCCATTGACGAGTTCAATCGTCTGGCGCTAGACAGAGTAAAATACTAAGTATGGCCGCCTTAGGCCAGTTTAGGGGTGAAATGGTTAAGGAACATGTTTTGATGTTTCAAACATCATTATCATTATTATTATTGTTACAAGTATATATATACATATGTATACTTATGATAAATAAATATATGCTGTAATGAACAGTTAATTAATCTACAAAGAATCATCGTGTTGATAGCTGTATATACGAATCATCTTGTAAACATTTATTGTTACACTCACTATGGCTGATGATGATGTTTGAAACGTCGAAACATGTTCCTTAAGGTATTTCCTTAGTATTGCATTGCGCATTCCTACTGCGCATGATTTTCGCCTCATTAGCGAGCGCACATTAGCACATGTTCGTACAAAATGTAAGAGATTTCCCTCAAACTAAGCCCGATAGCGAAATAACTGCTCCTTT